>NC_081200.1:40042963-40356713 GCF_902713425.1 Acipenser ruthenus | reverse complement strand
GCCAAGAAATTACTTCGCACAGCACAGATATACAGCTAGCTTACGAAATTTTCTTAACCAAATTTGGTCTAATTTCACTAGCATGATGCATGATGCATTAAAAGTTAACATCTGTGTTTCTTCTTCACTTCATCATGGTCAGCAGAAACCCAGAAGTTAACTCTGATATGAACTTTGCTAAATTCTCACAGCCAGCAAAGTGCTATACCCACGCATTACAAGGTCGAACGATAAAGCTGGTGACTACAAACTACTGATGTGCACCAGCTATGTACAGCTTGATTTTAAGAGTTCATTAACCCTGCGTTGATTCAGAGTTTAGACTAAACACAGGAAAATCACACAATGTTTACAGACAGTTTCAATGATTTCTCACTTCTTTCACCATTTAAATGGGAAGCATAAGCAACGGATAGTATAATGGAAAAGAACAGATGGCTGATGAAACAATAAGAGCTTGTGCCATTTAACAGGAACAGAACAATGTTTACCTTGCCCCACACAAGGTGCGTGTTTATCAGAAAAAGCCTACGTGTTCCAATTGTTTAGTGTGTTATTATGCGTTCTGTGACACTTACCTAAAATTATAGCATGTCAATTTTAACAAAAAGAGGTTTTAGAACCACTTTTAATTGGTATGAGTATGCTTATTAAGCAGAAGCAAAGGTTTTATCATCCCTCCGAGGTCACAGCTGCACTCTGAATTATGAAAAGCTAGTTACTCCCTGCAAGGCCAGGGCAATATATAGGCAAGAGTTTCAAAATCCTTACAACTCAATGGATAAACAAGACGAGTCTTTATAAGAACAACGTATCCTAACAGGCATCTTCAAATCTCTGATGATGGTGCTGCCTTTCCAATACAAATGAAGTTAAAGCCACTTTGCACTGGTATGTTTGGAGCCAGTCATCATGGGTTCAAGCTGCCCACAGGGAATTGCACTGGCATGTTTGGAGCCAGTCATCATGGGTTCAAGCTGCCCACAGGGAATTGCAGTGTGTCACGGCACTGAGGCCTAGACTCCAGTCAGGCTCTTCCACCTGCCTTAACTCTGAGAAGCCTCTGGGATAGCTGAGCAGGAGGGCCCTTTGTTTTCTTCTATGGTCTAGCAAGGCTTTGTGAAACTTTCTGTGTCTTGAGATGGTGCATTGAACAGGTTTGAAAAATGTCAATAGTTAGTTTGTAGCCTCCATTCCTCCTTGTGGTGTCTCCGATGTGAAATCTCATCTGCCCTCCTGGAGTGACTGTTTTAAGAGCCTGTGGAGAGTAGGAGACATAGATACTTTAAGAACATACACTATTATACGGCATGCCTGGACACAATGCCTCATCCAACGCAGGGCTAAAGCTGTGGTACATATCTGAGTTTAAGCAAGCCACACATTTATAGCTAGTTTGCCAATGTGTTTATTATTTGTGACAAAATATATAATATACCAAAAACAGGTTAACCCATTAAGTGCCATTGTCTTCATTTGAGGACAGGCTACTTTGTCATTTTTTTGAGCATGTTTAAGTGTCATCTACCTTTTATTTAAATGTTCTCTTTAACTTATGATAACCTATAGCACAAAATAATGTTGTTTTTATAATTAAAACACCTAAAATCACATTGAATGGATTAGGTCTTTCTGACCTGGGCACATCTCGACTGCTAATTACAATCCACCTGTTTTATTACAGGTTGGGGAAAGGATGTCTGATTATTCTTTGGCAGTGTGGTTTTTTTCTGGCTGCTGTGTAAAGCATGTCATAATGAAGGTGATTATAATAGGGATTATTAAAGACTAGTTGGGAGCCAAGCCATTTATTTTTTAAAGACAGGCTTTTATAATAAGCCTGGAATGCAATTTGCATTCGAACATATCTCCAGGATAACATTGTAATTTGACTCGTTTTGAGGTTAGAATTAGGAAAAAAAAACATTTAAAAGGTTACATAATTATCAAAAGAGGTGTTATGTAAAAGCTGAATTGTTCTGGCACCTTGCAGTGCTGTCTCTTCAATTAAAGAAGGATAGCCTTTAATTAAACACTGGCCCAGCTTGCTCAGAAATAAAGAGATGTCAGTATTCTGAAGCAGAATAATAAGATGGAAAAGGCCATTCTGGGGACAGGAGGGACCAGATAAAAAGATATGAGCATCTGAAGTGTGTTCTTATAGGAGTTTGATTTCACAACAGCTGCACCCATGTAGAAAACACATGTTACATAAGTAAGTCCTCCAAATAACAAATGCACCTGGGTCCCCAGTGGCTCACCTGGTTAACACTGTGGCTTGGAAAGCAGGGTGAGTAATGCAAGCATGGTCCTAATCCTGCTCCAGTGACCACAGCTTCTAAAACACCTGACCAGTCTTGGTAACATCGGTTGCTCAGGGTTGTAGGTGAAAGAAGCAGTGGTTTGAGGTTTCCCATTGATCTTCACTCCACCTGAACGGTAAGTTGGTAGCTGGGGTAAGGTGACAAAAATGCATAAACTGAATGACACATCTCTCTTCTCGTGGTCTTTGAGCAAGCCAAGCATGTCCTCAAAATGCTTGCTCCACTTGCCTTTCGTTGCTGGATGCTCTTCACACTCATACTTGGCTGGATTCGGGTTCCAGTCATTTTCCAGACGAATTTTCAGTCTACGGGTGTACTGCCCATATGTTTTTACATTTTACAACAAAGTGTCTGAAAACATTTAAACAGAAGACAGACAAGATTATTTAGTGGAGCCCAGAGACCCAGCAATAAAAAAGAAAAGAGGTTCAGTGAGTGTAGCTCAGCCGTTGCCCGGGTCTATAAAGTGATGCAAGTAACCTGGATTAGATGTTGTTGAGGCAATGCAGCGGGAAGAGTGAGTAAGGTATAGGACTCGATACAGGCCGTGCTTAGAGCAGCATACACAGACCAAGTTCATTCACTTATTACATCAGCCACTGGGGGCTGTTGGTTTGCAAGCTCGTTTGAGTCCTGCTGAGAAATACTGGAGTGTAGGCTCAGGAGGAGAGGAGGTAGAATGTATTGAAGAGAGTAGATGAGAGAAATGGAGAGACAGTCTGGGGAGCCTGACAGACCTGCAGGCAATCCAGGAGTAATTCATGTGGCTGTAATATTGTGCATCTGTGTCAAATGTAAAGCCACCTTCCTCCAAACACCCAGCAAAAAAAAAAAAAAAAAGGAAATCCGTTCTTCCTAAAGAAACGATACTAACACTTCAGTTTAGGGATTTGTTGTAAGTGGTTATACCACATCTATGAACATGCAACTAATTATGCTATTAACTGTTACACATAATGATTAGAAACAGTAAAGCTGGGTAACATTACAATACACTTTTGAAACCTTCTATTGTGTTTTTAAGATGTATTATTATTATTTATTTTTACATTAGTTACTAGGGGTCTGCAGAAACCTGTACTCGCAATTGCCTTTAATAAGAATTTATCTGCAGGTATTCCGGTGGGTAAAGTCCAGGGGCTTGTAAACAGAAGGTCACCGGTTCAAAACCCACCTCTGCCACTGACTGACTCACTGTGTGACCCTGAGCAAGTCATTTAACTTCCTTGTGCTTCATTCTGTGGATGAGATGTTAAATCAATGTCCTTTTGTAAGTGACTCTGCATATAATGCACAGTTCACAGCCTACCTCTGTAAAGCGCTTTGTGATGGTGGTCCACTATGAAAGGTGCTATATAAAAATTATTATTATTATTATTATTATTATTATTATTATTATTATTATTATTATTATTATTATTCTTCAATAAATCCATTCATTATTATATTGATATCAAAACAAGAAAAGCAATGCAAAGTCAGGGCACGACCTCGGTGCGCCAGTACAGTGGTAAAAATGTCAGGAAAACATTCTTGCAATCAGCTTTTAAAACACTAAATGTGGAAGGGAATTGTCATTGATTGGTACTCAGTTCAGCTTTATTTGTTTTGAAATCAAGACATTAATGAATGGATTTGTTGAATACCTGCTTAATGGCAGTTCTGAGTATGAGTTTCTGCACATCCCTATTAGTTACATAACAGAAGTGTGTATAAGCGAAAATACATCCATCCTGGGGCACTGGAACTAGGGGTGCTGGGGTGCAGTAACACCCCTGGCTTTGCATGGCTTCCATCATATACAGGGGTTACAGTTTTGTTCAATGGCTTTCAGCACCCCCACTATGAAAATTGTTCCAGCACCTCTGCCTCCATCCAGACATGAACAGCCTCTGCCTGCCATTCAGTCTGGAGGAGACTGTGATTTGTGGCAAGTTGCGTGGTGCTGCTGTTCTGTTCTGTCTAATGTCACTGGATTTGAAATAGCCCCTTGTGGGCACAACTCAGCCTCACATTTTCCTGCTTTTATTGGCAAAGGTCCCTGGCAATTGTGTGCGTGTAGTGGAGAAAAATAAATGACAAACCCCAGAGAAATACCTCCAGCTGCAATTCTATTACAGTGTCTTGCCATCCAAAGAAGTCAAGAAGCTCAATTGAAATATTGCGCCAGGCAGCAATGAAACTGCTTTAATCAACGTTTATGTGCAAAACAGAACCATTCATTAAATATCTTAATCTAAATTATAAATGGACTTACTTCTTTCTGCTTCGTGTCTAGATACAAATAATCTGCAAATACAAAGAATGCTTCACCAGTGCATTGATCACATAGATCTGTTTGTTTTGTCAATTTCTGTTCTGTATATTTTTGTTACATTTTTGACAGCACAGTTTATTTGATATATCTCCCCTGATAATATATTGGCATTTTTTGCTGAATATTCGCCCTTTCCAGTCTCCCTGTATGTGTATGCATTTTCCATCCCTCTTTGTGTTGCAATCTTCCTGAAGTGCTTTTTATCATGCTGGAACTAGCTTGCGAGGCATTATTGACTGTACACACAGATTTTGTCAACTTGCTTGTCATTTGCATATTACTTCCTGGCAAGATTTGTATAGAGTAAGCAGCAGCTACAGTAGAATGGAATAAAGAGTTCTGAAGCTGGTGCTACATGACAGGAATACTGTATGTGCTCTCACTGGAACTCCAGAAACAAGAATCCAAGATTATAATTCTACTATTAATGTGTTGTAAGACAGCAGGGAGGGGGTTAAAGCCTCCCTGAAGAAAAAAGCATGTGCGGAATGCACATTTGTTTAATTTAATTGTTTTACTTTATTGTTTAATTGATTTGTTAATTGTTTTATTATTAATTATCCCCTGCACCTGGTAGCTATTGTTAAATTAAAACCAGGTGCAGGGTATTTAAGAGAGGCAGCTAGTCTGCTCAAGGCTGCTGAGGAGAAGGAGGCAGAAAGGGGTGCTCTGCTTCCTGGCAGTCATAAGTTAAAAAGTAAGTGCTGTATAAAAACCAGTGTGTTTTGTAAGGACGGGGAAACAGCGTAGCTGTCCTGTGTTAGTCAGGGTGTTCCTGTGTGTTAGTTAGTGCTTGTACAGAGCTAGGTGTTTGTTTTGTTTGATTTTTGTGTTTATTAGAAATAGCGCACCAGCGCTTAAAATCCATTTCTTGTGTGCTGGGTCATATTTTTAAAGGGGCAACAAACCCGTGTGAGGTGCAATCATATTATACAGGTCATTCTACTTGCATCAGTCTCTCTACTTCGACAGCTCATTGTTTGTAATTACATGTAAGCATTAATAATTGGATGGTCAGGAGTATTAAGCAGTGAATCAACTGTACACCCAAAAGCCTAACCACACCAGCCTTAACAATAATAATTGTATTAACTGGCAAGCCAATGCTGTGTAGCCCAAACTGTTGATTTTATCAATATTAATTCTCACAGTGTTAACGTATTTAGCCATATGTCAACTCTGTTTGATTTGAACGCATCCCAATGTAACGATCCTGCCGCTGCATGTTTTAATGGTTATTTGTGTTTTTTACTTCACAAGGTAACTTAAACATATACAATCGGTTCTATCTCGTGTTCTGTTTGTAAGCAGCTTACCGTAGTATTGGTTTGAATCTATTCTGATACAAAAAAGTCAGCTACATTATTGAGAGAGAGAGATGCAGTGTATAATTGCTTTGGCAACACCTGCTATTGTAAGTCATGCCAATAAAGCACCATTGAATTGGAAGGTGGAAGGTCTGAGCTTGGTCCACTTTATTAAGAAGTATCTGTAAACAAATTTCCATGTCATAGATAATTGAATTTAATATAATTCTCATTAAAATGTTATTTATCATCCTTTGTATAGTATAGTGTGTGTTTGAATTTAGTATAACCAGCTACATGCTGGTAGACTATTTGCAGAGAGAAATGCAAATATTGCTCTTTCTTTAAAGGTCTGCTGGCCCTGCTGTCATGTACGTGTTTGTCAAATCACGAGCCTGTCCCCGCTGACGTGGCTGAACACATGTAGAAGAGACTCCCAGAATGCACTATGCTGCTTTTCCACTTGAGAAGGGGGGGGGGGGGGGGAGAAAGAGGTAGAGGATGGGGAGAAAGGGAGGGAGAAATAGTGAGAGAGAAAGGTGATGGAGGGATAAATGAAATGATGTAGGTGGACAGAAAGGAATAGAGGAGGGTATTTCTGAGCAAAACAAGATAACTGGGATTTCTTGTTTTAACTTTTTAAAAATGTTCTTTGTGACAAATTCAGAGCAATATTTTCTGAAATAAGCATCTATTTCAGGGTAAAACGACACAAGATGATGTGGTAAATAACTAATATTGACATATTTCTTTAATTTTTGTTATAGCATCTAAATATTCTTGGACAAGATGCGCTTTAGGGAATTGTTGAAATAATGTGTTTGAAATAAGTGTTCTAGCAATTGTTTCTTTTTTGTTCTTAATACAAATATAACCTTTTTCCTTCTTGGTGGTTGTGCGCAGAAGTAACCATAACTATATACACCGTCGCCACCTGCTGGACCATTGTAAAATAATTTACTGTAGTAGAATGTCTCTGCATATTTCAACAAGATTGTTACATTACTTATCATTTAAACTGTATTGCAGGCATCTTCCTAGAGAACTCATGTTCTGAATCAGTCTGAAATTGACACACACACACAACACACCATCCTTGAAGGCTATATTGAGACTGCAAGCATTAAATATAATGACAAGTGACAACAGAGCCTCCCGGAAGCACAGAATCACAGAGGGAATAGATTCCTGTGCTTCACTCTTAGGTTGTGCAAAATAAATAGCCTATTGTTTGTAACATAATTTCCTATTCTCTACTGTTCAGAGGATACAGTTGCGTTTAGCATTAATAACGGGTCTGCTTTCTACAATTACTGTTTCAAACTCTCATTTACTGTAATGAAAACAGCTGTAGCCAGTAGCGTCCACTATTAGATCTCTCTCTCTCTCCTGTTCATTAGAGGTTTAAATTTATATAGAGCTTGCATCTGTAGAGAAAATGATACCCCGTAATGTCTGTGCACAGTACAGGACACATATTCAACCATTACAGAGAGACAATTCAGTGCTGAGAATCTCATTTTAATCCTGCTTATTAAATGTTAAGATTTGATCTTCACAGTTTTCCTTAAAATTAAATGTTAGGTTTGTGATTGCCTGTAGGTAAGTGATTACAGCTGCTGCATGGGGGGGTGAAGGCAGTTCCCATTCGAAATAAGTCATCTTAACAATTGCAACTTTGTTATTGCACACACTTTGTATTTCATTGTTACCTTTCAAAACTCAGATCTACACCAGAGTGTAACAGTTAACATGTCCCCCCTGCAACACTGTTGCAGAGGGACTGGTTAATGGTTACACACTCTGCCACCAGCGGATGTAAGAATGGCACATTTGTTCAAATTGTTTTTTTCTTACTCTGGTATTTCCATGCCATGCTGCTTTTTAAGGTGGGTTTCAGTTGTATGTATGCGCTGCTTATCGTTCGTGGCAAAGGGGGGGGGGGGGTATTGTGGATGTTCTTGCAGTGAACTGGGAGACCAATATAGCTCAATAAATGATCTTGGCTAAAGCATTGTCTAATAAAAGAATATGCATTTAAAATCATATTAACCTGCAGTTGATTCAAAAGATAAAGACTTTAGCGGAAAACACACAATGCTAGGGAGGCATTCAGCAAAGCCAAATATAACAATTTAATTACAGGCAGTAGAGGCTAGTATGAGACATGTACTGTACAGCAATACTTATCTGCACAACTCAAACAGCATTACGGTTAAATTAACAAGATGACGTACAGTGTTTGCTTTAACCATCAAGCCATTTCAGTGCTGCCTCTTTCTTTTCACCTAACGGGAAGAAATGGTTTTGTAGTCTTTATGCTTGCTTTGCAAGTATTCATCTTTCTAATTAGCGCTTGCAAATATTTACTAAACTGTGCTTCTGTTATTCATTTATTGCCTGGTTTTTATTTCTCACTCTAAGCCTATTCATTCCACTAATCTTACCGTAGTGCAGTGTAATTGGGATTGCAATCCTAGCATGTTCTTCTAATGGGTGCTTGAGAGTTTATTTTTATAAATACACAGTAACAAAAATTAATTTGAAAAAAAAAAAACTAGAGAAATCACTTTAACTTACCTTAAAGGGTTTAAAAAGATAGAGAAATCACCTTACGATACCTTAAAGGGTTTATTAAGCTTATTAAATAATTTGCTGTTGTGCACTTTCATTTGCTGTGTAGGTCTCACGTGTGCGGTTCTAAAAGAAGCACATGTTATAACAAACATGCTTTTTCATTTGAAATAATATCTGCTACCACAATAGATTAAATAACGCTCTCAGGTTTAGTTTAGTTCAGTGTTGCATTAAAGCAGACTCTTAATGTTGCAATTCCGTGATCATTTCATTTAGGGTATAAGCATGTCAGTCAATAGGGGAAGCAACGGGTTGGTTAACAACAGAAAAGAAGGAGTTGAGGGTTTGGATCCTATTTCACTGGGAGTGGAAGAGTAGCAGATTAAAGCATGCAAACTGGCTTTCTTTAACATAGGTTAGAACCGGATATACATTTTATTTGCATGCAAACCCTGCTTTCAAGCGATACCGACCTCCTTATTTTATATGTTTTGTTAGTTTGTGTGCACCAAAATGTTCTGCATAATGGAGCATTTGCAGCCCTTGAAAGATCAGAGAAAGGTTTCTTATGATTGAATGCAAAGAAAGCATTATTTAAGCAACCTCAGAATTCACTCTAAAGGATTTCAGGATATTCCAGGTTTTAAAACCACAACCAGAACACCCAGTCAGACAGCCTGAAGTCGCAGGACACTGGGATTGAGAGTGGCAAGAGCTTGAGAGGGGAACACTTCAGTCATGCCCAAAGCAAAGTGTCCAATGCTCTGACACTTTGCTTTGGGTATTTGCTTTGTGTTTAATTAAATGCACAACAGCTAGAGGGATTCCAGCATTAGACATAGAGTAGACGGGACAATGTGAGATTCGCAGCAAGCTTAATTGTGGAGCGCTCCTGAAGGTATTGCTCAAGTCAGCTGTTCCCAACCATGGGACCCCAGGGCAATGCAATGGCTTTTGAACAAATATTGCATTCTGGTACTGATATGGAACCATTGTACTGTAAATGATTACCGGAGCGTACTGTTTCATTTACCCTTGTCATACAATAGGTATGTCAGACCTTTCTGTCACCATTGACTCTTAGACATGAATCAATGCATTACTATTCGGCATGGCAGATGCTAACCTTTAAATTCACTGTGCTGAAATGCTGTCTTTGTTATAAGGCTTCACCCTGAGTTAAATAAAAAAAATGCAGTTGGGAAAATAAAACGACTGACAGCAAAATTAGGAGCGTAAATTGTTGTGCTTATAAAAAGCAAGGCTTTTATTTTTAACCTCGGGTATTGCACCTTTCAGATTCCTATATTGAAGTAGTAATATGAAAAACACGAGCCATCTATATAGGACTGGCTCTCATTTCCAAGTCAAGGCTGTCTGGGTTCATAATTATTCATGAAAAAGTATTGTGCACTGAATAATTCCCTCCTAGCAAAATGGTACCATTTATTTTTAGAAGAAAGAGGCGAGAGTCTGTAAATAAATCAGCAGTGATAATTTGCATCTATAGAGCAGGGATACATTGAGGGTGACTGGATGATCTGGCTCTTTAAAGCTGCGGTTCTGTCCAACATGCATTGAAACAAGAGGCAATAACGTCTGTTTTAATGTATTGCTCAAAGTAGTTCTGTCTGGTGGTCAGTTTTCTTAGTCAACTGGAGAATCACTTGTACTTTTACTATGGTGACACTGTTCTTGTCTAAGTTCTTCAGTAACACTTTAGTTTGATCCCCAAAGGTAGATTAATCAGTAGGGATGCTGTAGGATAGCAGGGACTCAGGTTGTAAAGAAGCACACACACAGCTGTTGTTTAACAGCTAGTTTGTATTCGTCCTCTGTTCTGATACATTCACTGAACTTGAGTCTTCTCCTTGCGCGTGCCTACCTTTCACCTTCCCTGGTGGTCTGTCTTTGTATCCTACAGAGTTACTACATTATAGATGCTGGACACTTTCTACCAAGAACCCTGCTTGCCACTGTGTCAGATATTCTAAAGCTTCAGAACAGCTCAGGGACCTATAGGATCTTTTCAGGTCCCACAGGTTGCAACTTTCAGTGCCTACTGATGTCTCCTTCCATTGTTCAGGGATTCTTCTTAACATGTTCCCAGGTCTTTAACTGGACAGAGATGTGTAGAGATATTGAGCGGTGTTCCCTTGGTTGTATTTCTTTTCAACAGCACAGCCACTGGCTTGGCTTTTCCACTCGAGACTGAAGGTTAGCCTTGCATACATTAGAACGGGCAATCTCCCAGGGACCCTGTGCGTCAGAACTAGTGTGTGTGCGGCTCAATCAGACAGTACTGACACTTGATCCATTTCTTTAATGGGCTCTTCAAGATCAAAATAATGGGCTAAGCAATCCTCAAATCACATTCCCTAAATCGGGTGCCGTTCATACAAATGATACAAAATGGTTTCTGTCCCTTTTTTTCATCATTTGTGTCCGACCCTGCCAGTCAACTGATGGCAGTAAAACCACTGTATAAAAAGTTCATTTTTTAATAATAATTTGCAGGGCTGCTTGTGTAGCCCTAGATACATCCCGTCAATGTGCATTGCATGCAGCTCCCTCCCTGCACTGCTGCACACAGAGCAGCTAATGGAAAACCAGACGTTTTTAACGCACAGTATTGACACAGTTTCTGCTGTATTCATTAGGAAGTAGTCTCCATTGTTGGGTGAATTGCAGACAACTTAGTCTATGCTGGAGGTAAAGATGTAAAGCCCACTGCCCTGGCTGAGTCTGGTATAATTTGTGTTGATTTCTTATGGAGAATCATCCCATTGATTTTCTTTAAAAGCACCATAAGGGACAGCAGAGTCTCATCTCCATCTCCATCTCCCCATTGGTTCAAAAGCCGAGGCTATGTGTGTTCTGCAAGGAGGCGAACTGAAGAAGGGGGCAGGAATTTGGAAACTTGCAGTCTGTCAGGATCATCCGCAGACCTTCACTCATCATGCTGTGCACTAAGCACTCCTATTTCAACATTGGCCCGTTGCGAATTGCAATAGTGCATTATATTGATATGCTGTTGTACATCGATGAATGTATGCCCACATCTTCCATGGCAGCATATTTGATTTCCAATCTGTATCATATATTGGAATACTTAATATGCACAGTGTCTATGCCATATGGATTATACTTATTTTCCTTTTTTTTTTAAATGGAACTGAATGCTTAGTGGATGACAGATAATGAAAGCTTCAGCCCCTAGAAATCATTTCAGACATGGCTTTCTCCTTAAGCCTGTATAAATCCTCATTGCCAAGGGTACTAGCCAGGGGGCTCGCCTATTAGGAGGAATGTGGTAGTGATGCATAAGGTATGAAAGATGTGGCCTGCAGACTACTGCTGCTGCTGCTGCTGCTTGCACTGTGACTGAGGTGCTCAGTGTGCTTGGAGTGAAACGGCTGAGGATTTTTCCTCTCGGATACCACTTTGTAAACAGGGATCTACCTGCTGTCTGTCTCCTTCTGAAAAGGTACAGGCTGCAGAAGGGGAACCCAGGCAGGAGAGAAGAGTATTCTTCAAGAGGAGGCAAACTGGAGGATGTGTGGGGGCTGACAGGGGGACAGTAGCACCACTAGCTCAAGGTAAGAGGTCATTCTTTTAATTTCATTGCAGGAATGGAAGTGCCTGTGATTGAGGAGGGGAGGGGGGTTGGGGCAGTGTGTTTCTATCATTGACAAAAACATAAGAAGTACCTGTTACATGCATATTGGTAAACACCTGATAAAGGATGCTTAAGTCTATAAATAGTAATTCATAGTAGTTGTGCGATGGGTGTGTGTGTGCGTGTGTGTGTGTGAGGTGAATAATTTCAAAAACAGGTTCCAAAGACAAACTGAGATCCAATACTGTGCCTGCTTCAAACTTGTGCTACATAAAAGACTCCTAAATGTCGAATCTACAGGTGAACAGTCAAGGATTGCATGCAATCTGCTTGTAAAGCATTGATTTTTGCAAATGTGTAGAAAGACAAAAGCTCAACAAAATGAACATTGACTGCAGAGCCTAGCAAAGGATCTGGAAGAGGTCAGAGCTGTACCATTATGTGCTTATTCTATATAATTCAACCTCTGTATTCTAGAATTCATAATATACTTGGAATACATTCTATGTTCTATATTATATTGATGATATTACATTTGTTCCCAAATTGCTACACAAGTATTCTACAGAAAGGCTATATTAATATGAATACTGAATGTATAGAGAGGCAGGAATGCAGACAGGCAGATGAGAATCTAGATTGATTTACATAGGGTTGGATTTGGAACAAACAATTTCCGATGTTGCATTTAATTGTCCCGCAAAGACAGTGCTGCTCTGACTATGTAAAGTATCTATGGCAGGTCTGTATCTTTCTTTTGTGTAGCTATTTTGCATCAGCTCTTTGAAATATTGCTCAATTGACTGTGCATTTCACACAGCACAATAGGTGCTTGTCATAGTGCATCACAATTGGAATTGAGAGTTCATTGTCCAGAATGGAATGGCTAGATTGTGCATATCTTGTTCGTGTCTTTAACTAAGAGTGTCTCAGAGCAATTTATACAAAAACCGCAGTGTAAACCTTGTTCGTTTTCATATACTGTACGTATATTTTGCAAACTTGCTCTTTATCTTGAAAATTAATTTTCAATACAGTATAGCATATAGTATATGTATACCATATAAATACTTTATTTAGGCATTAAACTAATCATATACTGTAGCAACTGTTTATACATGTAAATTCTTGCCATTTCATTAAAAAGGAATACTGAAATGTGCATTGTACATGAAAAATAATACTAATCAGTAAGTGCCCCAATGATCTAAAGTATATTTTCATACTGCACACAGCTTACCAATACATTTGGAAACCCACTCTGGAGAGCTCTGCATGATTACACAGACACTCAACGTCCCTTATCATGTACAATCATCCCGCTTTGACATTTTTTGAGACGTCCAGTGTCACTGTTCATAAATCTTTTGACGCCCGTGGACCCAGGCGAACAGCATGATTAATGTCTAAACTCAACTCACCAGTGGGCTGGGTTTGACAAAGGTCTAGGTTTGGTTTTGTATTCATTTAAAACATTTTGCAAGATAAAATCAAGGGGGGGAGGGGGCTAAGTTCTTAAGCTGTGTTTAGCAATACAACAGAAAGCCAGAATTACAGAAAGCCAATCAATAATGCATATTCTGATCAATAGGACGCTAGCTTTTAATGAATTATTACAAACAAAAGATTTAAGGTAATCAGACAAAATAGTAACTGTTATTGGAGAACACTAACTGTCAATGTATATTCTGGTCTGCTGTTAAGAGTGGGAATCCAGTGGCCGAGTGGCTCACCTGGTAAAAGCATGTCCGCGTGGGGTTTTGGGAGAGTCATACAGCCAGGGGAGTGCAGGTTTGTGTCCTGGCTGTGTGAAGTTGCCTGTCTTCACTGGCACTCCCCATGGTTTACCGAGGCAAAACTGTGAGGGACTGTTTCTCCTCATCGCACTACAGTGGACCCTACCGGTAGCTCGCTGACATCCGTTTTTTCCTGGGTGTAGAAGAGGAAGCTGGCTCGGTCGTGGGATCGGAGGACGCCCACTGAACCTTCAGTTCTCCTGAGCTGTGTGTGGAAAAAATATTATTGGACATTTGGAATCGGGGAGAAAATCGAGAGCAAAAAAAAAAAAACATGGCTGCAGAACTTTAAAGGTCCTTCTACCCTCAAATGAAGCAGGGATGCCTTAATGTGACATCATTGTTTCTGACAGCAAACTTACTGTATGGGGTAGCAGAGGTTTGCCATCACCAGTCTAATCCAATTGAACTACAGCATGCATCATAGGGAGGCTGTGATATCACTACTCTGTGTTACTATCAAGCCAGGCTCTGGAAGTGTGCTTCACGTTCATTGGGTGATTCATGTGCTGTGATTGGGTGATTCGTGTGTTGTGATTGGGTGATTCGTGTGCTGTGATTGGGTGATTCGTGTGCTGTGATTGTGTAATGGTGTGCACTCTGCTGACCTGAGAGAATTCTCACTATCTTAAGGAGAGTAGTTGTAGGCATAGCTCCCTTGCAGATGTGACATGGAAAGAGCTGGAGTTAACCTTATTATCCACGCTACATTTAAAAAAAACATTTGAGCCCCAGCGTGACTTGCAGCCTGTCCCTGAGGACTAATCATTGACGTCTCACTGATTTTTTCCCCTGTCTCAGTCTCCATGCTCTCAGCTAAGTGGCATTTCGAAACATATAGCACAGTTCAAGTGCTCGTCCTGCTAATGGATAGAGCTCTGGGAGAATGGGACATATTTGGTTCAGCTATTTGTGACCTTAATTGATTGTTGTAGCTAGATATAGCGTATGTTGTGTGATCCACCCTCACTTATGACATGGTTGTTGTATTTGACGTGAGAAAGCACTGAACCCAGAGTAGTGTTCGGAATCAGGCAGTCGAATGAGATACATTGTATCTCTAGTGCAATATAGTTAAGCGCAATCAAGCAATGGCTTATTTAATGGGTAAACATTTAAGAAACTGTTGATGCATTCTTATTCTTCACAGGCCCAGCGGGAAAGACATGGTAGAAAATCTCCATTCCATAAAAAGAAGTTGCTGCCCTGCCCCAAGCTCCTTCTTTAAATACTGTTTGTTTAGATTCTATTTTGTTGAGCTAAATCTGGTTTGGTATTTATTCAGCTTCTTGTGTTTTTACAGAGTGGTTGGGAGCTGACAAATTCACATTTGCCCTGATCTGTGTCAATCACAGATGTTAACTTCATAAGTCTGTGCTCTATTGCAAGCACTCCGCCAGCTGCACAGACAGAAATATTGCGTCCTGCAGTCTGTTGATCCTAAATGATGATTTATGAATATAGAAGATGTTATTATTACACTGCAATTCAACGATTCTTACCTGGCTTCAGGTGATGCACTGAAATACCGGCACTAGGTTCTACCTCAGTATTCTGTGTGTATTACCTGTTGAGAAACTTGTATCTGTTTGCTATTCCCAAACTGAAACGTGTACATCTAGAGCCACTCTGATTCTGAATCTGTTTTATTAAATAACTGACAATTTGTAAAAGTTCATTTGAAGAACTTGTTTTTTTACAGAAACAATCTGTAGCCGCAGGTGGAGGAAGAAACAGGCAAAAAGAAGCAGGGAAAAAGAAGCAGGGAAAAAGAAGCAGGCAAGACTGCGCGTGCTTTATACCAGGTGTGACAGAATGATGACTTGAATGAGGCAGGACACAAGGTAACCACGGTAACAGACAAGCAGATATATCTCAGAATAGCACTGCACGATTATAAACACAAAAGCCGGAGGGCCCCAGCAGTCTGTAAGGAAGGCACTGTCAGAAAACCCAAGTGCAATACACCATTTTTATTGAAAATATACATAAACGCAGCATTTGAAGCAGAGAGGGAGTGGGTATGTTGGGGGGTTGGGTGATTTGGGTGCATTTGGTTTGGTTTCCACCATCTCAGTCAAAGCAGATGATTTCCATAATGTTAACCATAAAAAAACATAATCAGCCATACGTCTGAAAAATGGCCATGTACATAAAAAAAAGAAGTGCTAACTTTCTTAAGTAGATCCTGTTTATCACTTGTATGTCTGATTCCTTTTTTCAAACTTATTCCAACAGGCAATCAAGTGATTGCTTCTCATTTCGATTCCGACACGAAGAGCAAACTTGGCTCTCGTTGCACAAGCGGTGCAGTGCTGTGAAAGCTGCTCCTGATTCCTCCGAGTGTGTCCTCCAGTGCATTTTAAAGGCTTCTGTGGAGTAATCAGATTTTTCAATTTCACACTCAGCCATGTGAAAGCAACTTTAATTCAGCTCTTTCGATGAGGCCCGGTGTTTTGAGAGCAGACAAGATAGTGCTGCTGCTGTGTGTATGTGTGTCCTGTGGCTTCCCTTCATTGTGAGGGGGTGTTTATTCTGCAAGGAAGTCCAGTGAATTCGGTTTTGATCCAGGGATCCAGCAATAGACTGGTCTGACTTGTCTGGAAGGAGGGAATGTGTGAATATGGGTAAACACTCTATCGTTAATCATACATTTATATGTGTGTTTCAATGGATGTGTCTGCAGCAACTTCATTTTGCAGATATCCCACTGTGGACATGTTTACAGCAACAAGTGTTTGCGTATATCCCTTTAAGGTACAAGAGCCATATGTGTCCCACAAATATAAATGATGCTAACTTTCTTATTTTTGCAATGAGGTGCACGAAACAGGGTTTAAAATGCACTGACAGGTTGGATCTGGTCATCCAAATAATCAGTTCCCTTGTGATACTTGAGTCGCTCTCAAACATATTTTAAGAAGAAACCTTTTGAACAACCGCTCAATTCCTTGTGTACCTTAAGAGGATATAAAAAATACACAGAAGATAAAAAATACATAGACGATATATACAGGCAAAGCCGTTATAATCAAAATTTTGCGTCACGTATGTTATTATTATTATTATTAATAAATTAGATATTAGGAAAAAAGATAAGTGTTTACAGTAACTGATTATTAGTAACAATATAACAGGCTATAGGATTACTGTATTAATAAAAATATGTGACAAAGGCATGACATAAAGCTTTCTCTAGTTGACAGTCATAAAAATTATGTGTATGACAATAACTGACTTGGAGTTCCAGGGGTCTTTATCTAAAGGATTTCATCTAAAACCTGAGCCATCTGTTGTCATTTAGAATGATATACCTCTGTGGTTCTGTTGTGTTATACCTTGTTCAATATCTGTCATCATGGTCACTTTTAGGATGGTTTCTGGGCTGCTTGCTTCCAGCTTGCGCACTACCAGCATTCTGTTTTTTATTGTCTAAATTCAAATGGTGCCTTTATGGTGTTTCAGTCCTCTGCAGCCGCTGTCTTCCCCTATCCATCAACAGTCCGATCGTAACTCACTGCTCTCTTTAGTGTGGCTTTCCCTTTTTGCAGCATGAAAGTGTACCATCAGAAACACAGAGCCAGCAGAGTGATGTGTTATTATTCTAATGTATGCACACTCTAAACAATGCCCTTATTCAGCATACAAAACATATTAATATTGTAGGCATGTCAGAGAGATGATATTGTTTGTGTATTTTGTTTCATATTGGGTTCTTTTATCAGTAAGATTATGTGACAGCCCAACAATTTCCCAGCATGTTTACTGTGGAGTCTTAAATAAATCTTCTCTTATCGCCGCAAAGCGACTGTTTTCTGAAAGACGGACTGTGAAAAAGCCGATTCCTTTAAAATGGAGAAATTCTCTAGATAAAGTGGCATTTGCTAGCATGTTTTTGAATCCCTTTCTGTTTTCACAAGGTGTAAACATAAATACTGCATTAACCACACAAAGCAAAAAGACAGCATAGTATATGCTGTATGTAAATACATTAGCTTAGGGATAAGTGATTGTCTATGTAATAATATAACATGACATAACATTTGTATAACATGTTTTTGCAATATATTACTACAAAAAGCATATTGCAATTTAATGTTTTTATTCTAATCATAATCTGTAACTCTTATTAGCTTTATCAATAACCACTTATAGCAGCCCGCTAAACTTAAATCTTACCACGATTTTATTTAGTTTGAGGATTATAATATAAACAATGCATGTTATAAAGGGTGTTATAAAACCAAATTCAACCCTATCTATAGTAATAACAATGTTATAAAAATAACATTGGGGTCTATGTGATTGATGTAAACAGGGCAGATTTTTTACATTGAAAGTCCCAAGCCTGCTCTTGGTGGACCTCTTTGACTCCCATTGTAGTCTCTCCGCGACATTTCAATGTAGTGCTAGTAAGAGGAGGGGGACATTACCAGGAGGGGTATTCAACCAGCTTCACTGTAAATGAAAGTTCATGAGATTTAGATGAAGACTTCTCCTTGAAACATTTGATTGAAGTATCTATCTATCTATCTATCTATCTATCTATCTATCTATCTATCTATCTATCTATCTATCTATCTATCTATCTATCTATGTAAACCTATAAATATGTCCACTGTTTGTTTTCAAACACACTTTCCCTTGACAAAGGTCTGTTGGGATGTTGGCTCTTTATATACAGATTGAGTGTGGTATATGGATATAGCTAAATGTACATATGGTTGAATGCACATTCCTGTTTGAAGCTCTACTACATCAAAGCATATTATAGCCCCCCCAGGGGATGTTTCACAGTGAAACTGGCTCTTCATGATCCAGGGCTGTTCTGTCTCCTCACAGCCATTATAGTAATGCATTGTACCTCCTGATTGGTTGCCTGGCAAAATTGTAGGAAAAAAACCCATTGCCTTTCAATAAGGTCACAATCCTTAATATTATCCAGAAGCAAGAAGCTGAGATGAATTCAGATGCAGCACTTTTCCACTTCACGCAGCAGTCTCGTGGGTAAGGTGAATTGAGCAGATTTCTTGTCCCGGTGTGCAGTTGTGATTGTTAACATTGATCTTTAACCATATGAATGGTTTTATTTCTGATGCAACCCCACTAATATGATGTGTTACCTGACCTATTTCCAAACGTAGGTATGCTGGCATCTAAATAATGTATAGACAGATGTATATTTTAATGCATTGTAATGGCATTAAGGAAGCTCAAATAAAAAATGCATGCATACCATGAATTAAAACATATTTTTGACATAAAAAACTATAACATTCGACATGAGTGAATGTGACATTGGTTTGAAATGCTCTTAAACACATATTAGAAAAGACAGTTTGTTTTTAGCAGATTAACTGATACTGGGTGACTGCATAAGGTTAAAACCTATCTGAGAAACATACCCATAGCTGAGGAGCTAAGGAATGAAACATCACTCCCTCACTGGAATGGTATTATTATAAATAACGTTATAGGCAAGGCACTGTGGGCAGCATTTGGACAAAAAACATTGACTGAATGAATCCTTGCTTTTGAATTTGACTAGGTAAGCCTCATCAACAATGTTGCACCTTAAAAAAAAAAAAAAACACATTTTAAATTGTCTTGAATTGTTATGTCCTGTAGCGTTGTGCTTGAGCTATCTGTAATAGAAACTTGTGCCTGCAGGATGTATATTGTCTTTGGACACCCTTGATCGCTGTTGCAGATTGAGTCTAATTTGTACAAGTGTGTATAAGTATATATATATATATATACCGCACTATGGAACTGGACCAGAAATAAACTTCATAGACAAGTGGACTATGTCTAGGTCATATTTGTAGTACAATGATTTTACACAATACTGCAGTGTGCAATTCACTATTCAAATGAAAACATTTTCCTTTCGGTGCAAATCGCTATTTTAAACGTGGGCCCTGCTTGTTCTGCAATTCAGTTTTGTTGTTTCCCTTTTTTAGCCTAACAACTATGATTACTTGATTTTTTACTTTTGTATACAATAACTCAAGGTACTCATTCAGGTTTCATGAATAATTATATGGAAGAATTAATGCAGTTTCCCAGCACTAGTAAATAGATGACTATCGCCGCCATTTCAGACAGAAAAATAAAACGCTGGCTTACAGCGATTATACTGCACATTTGTAAATCATTATGCATTAGTTTAAAGCCTCATTTGTCACTTTGTGAGTGCAGTTGGTGGAATATGTTGGAGTATATTTTATATTGTGTAATAGGATATTAACCACATGTGCAGTAACCCTAAGGTACTGAAGCTGTAATAACATGCCAGTATTTAATAACCGTGCAACTGAGATCTGTCTTATTTGTTGGTTGCAAGGAGAGCTAGCATATTCAATACAGTGCAGTTCTTATAGTTTTCCTCCATTCAGGTTCTGTTTTTCTCTGACAGGCTATGGAAGGGTTAAGAACAGGTATTGTCTGTGCAGTATGATACTGTATACTGTATATTTACCCAGGTGTACCCTTGAGAGGTAGGTGCATTGGCACTGCGAATATAAAACATCACCTGCGTTCTCCTGGAATCGCGATGCAGGAAAGATTGAGTAACTACAGTGGTATAGAGTTTCCAGCACCTTTTATACAAGCACAACATTTGCATTTTTTCATTCAAATAACACTGCACTTAAGCTGCTTAAAAATCAGAAACACAACAACAAAAAGAAAGCCTTCAGGATTTATTAACTTGCAAATTAGCATGCAAAGAGCACACTGGATAGCTGATTGAATCTGTTTGATTTTTGTGTTTGTGTCCACAGTCGTAGTCACACACAGATGCTGTTGCCTTTGTCAGCCTTTTTAGCCTTCTTAATAGAAGAAGTTCCTAATGCTATTGTCATTGCATCAAGAGGACTACTGTCTCAATCAGACAGTGGTGCGGGAGATGTGAGTCTTGTCACTTAGCATGCCTATAATGTAAGTTCTGGCTTGACCACTGCTGCCCAAAGGAAATAGTACCAGATCAACTATACCACTTCAAACCAGTAGCACCTGAACCCAGATTGTGTCTCTTAAGATGTGTTTCTACTGCCACTAAACACTCTTCTTAATAAGCATGCTCCCCTCCCTCTGCAACAGGTTTATTCAGGTCTGAACGTGAATGTTTAATGAAGCATAAAGCACAATAAGTGGCTCTAGTGCAAGGTGCTCAACAGCAACATTGGGCAGTGGGAAAGTAGCTTTAGACACTAAAACTAGAGCCTGGCAGTCCTGATGCATTGACCAGGGGCTGTGATATTTTTTTTCTCATTCCATGGTGCTTGTAGATTGACATTACATTAACAAGTCCAGTTTATTCCTTGTAAAGATCTGTCAGCTGCACGCTCAGTTGTTAATTACACACTTGCATCTCCTTCCATTTGCATTTCATCCACTTTTTACACTTTATTAGCACGGCTGATAAGGACGTACAGACTTTCATGCTGCTTGTCTTTAAAATTCTGCTTTTAAAAGCATGCATCCCTAAAATATGTATGTAGGTGTGTAAGTCATAGCTATTGGGGAGGACAACATCTTAACAAGGGCATGCCTTTGTATGGGGTTTGAGCTCATTTAGCAGCAGAATGCAGACATTCATGTCAAGTTAAGTTTTTGTTGCAATGTGTTTTGCCGTAAGGCCCCAGCAGGGTATTCATTATGGGAAAAGAAGCCACTGTGTGTACAGATTTGTTTCTTTTCCTCTTTTTTGTGATGAATTATTGGTGCTTGTGAGTGGCTGCCCTAATTCTCTTTTCCTGTGCAATGTGAGCCCTGTGAGAATGCCTCTAGCCTTCTTTAAAGGGAATATAGTTTTCAATGCCCATCCAAGCCTGCTGAAAATACCAGCAAGACATAGCCAGCTGAAAAGACTAGAATAGACGAGTGATTGGGCAGTGATTGCTGGAACTTCCAATACGGAATACATTTTTTGGCCTCTTTTCGTGAAACTATCTGCAGCGGTTACAGAATTCTGCTGAACTGTGTGTTGGTTATGTGGTATAACCCATTGTCTGCTTAGAGCATAATTCCACCCCTACAGTCCTCTTGAGATAAAAGGAAAGGCCATAAGCTCACTCTGTCAACTAGCACACTGTGAATTATATTTGAAGATTCGTTTTTCTGGCCTTTAAGGATCGGCAGTGGCGGCAGCAGTCTGTTTACTTGCCAGAGAAGTAAATCCCTCATGTGCTCTCCTGCCCTCTCTGTTCAGCTACTCCGCTTGCTATGCGAGCTGTGCTGTGCAGGATTTAACAATCCACAAGTCTCTAAAGCAGCTCTCGTCGGGTCTCAAGTCGTAAGAACGAAAGAAACAAGAGCATGGTGAGCCAGTTCACTGGATAGTCAAGTTATTAAATAACTTGAATATCCTCCGGGGTAAGTTTTGATTCATATCAGAAAGGCACCTGAGGGAGGAAGCTTCACGAGCTATTCAGCTGCCTTCTAATAATGCTGTCCTATGTATGAGCAAAACAGCAAAATTACACTGGCAGTATATTGTATATTTAATCCTTCGAGTCTGTGTGTGCATGTATGTATGCATGTATGCATGCATGTATGTATGCAAGAATGCATGCACGTACAAATACATGCATGTATGTACAGTATGCATGTATGTATTAAATAAACAGTCAACTTTCAGCAGCCTGCCAAAGGTCATGCTCAGTGCATTACCAATCTCATTAGAGCTAGTGAAGCAGAAGCTGAAGTACAGTATCTTCAGAGGATGCTTGTTTACAGCATGCACTCAATTGGTTTTGTACTTGGGCTTAAATCAGGTGGACTTGGACATGGAATCTTCCCCCCTTTATAGATATATAGCATGCATAGATCGAGACACAATGTGCTCTGTTCAAAGTATTTTAAGTGAATTCCTGAAACATATCTCCTGTGCATATTTTACAGTTGATGCGCAGCATTGTAAGCTATGTGGAATGGCATTACGACCTCAGAAATGCAGCCTCGTGGCACTGCTTGAAGGTGCCTTTGCTAAATTATTTTATTGCAGGCCTTTATGAGGAGGAAAGGGTTAGATCCTAAATTAGAAAATAGAAATGAAGTACAATGAATCTTTCAGTGTCTGCTAACACAAGCCTAGGCTTTCTGCTGCAGGGTTAACTGCTTTGAGTAGCCTTGAACTGCTCAGCTCTTTTAAATATTAATGGCTAATTATTTGGCTGGTACTAATCCTATTGAGCCAATTATAACCATCCCAGGAAACTGCTGGTTTCAGCTAATAAAACCTGTCTTTATTTCGCAGGGCTAAGCAAGGGTTATCTGTGTCTCTCTCAAAGACTCAGACAGAATTTCCATTGTTTCCCAAGAAACAACCAAAGACTTATTTTGACACCTTTAGAATCACCATTCGAAATCAGAACAGCTCTAAAAGCCATTCCAAAAAAATCAGTTTGTTCCAGTTATGCAGTTCTAGTTCTATGTACAATTATGTAGGAATGTACTGTATATTAGAACACAGATGTTACCTATAAATTACCTGAATAAAGGGGGAAAAAAAGTACAGCATTTTCGATAACACTAGTTTAGGGTTCTGTTATATATATGGGTCTTGTATTAATGTATATTATAACATTCTTATAAAATGTTATAAGAATAAAATAAACTGTTAAACATAATTTATAATATGTTTACACATAGTACATAACCACTTATAAAGGATTCCTCAACATAATTTTTGTTCCTGTTGAAATTCTGCCTTGTCGTTTAAATGTGTTAAGCTGAGGGAACACAACAGCTTGGAACTTGGTTTCAGGAGACTAGGCTTCAGGCCACTGCACAGCACACCAGAGGAGACTTGGGGTTTAATACAGCAAAGTAGCCTCAAACTAGGTCTCCTGGTCTCCTGGAACCAGGTTTCAAGCCTCTGTTCCTGAAAACGTGGCTTTGTGTTCCTTCCGCTTAAAGTGCTGCTATAACATTATGCCGATGTTGGAATTAAATTAGGAAGTGAAACGCAAATTTGAACCACATAATAATTCATTTGAGGTCAACTGTAGGAGGGTGATTTGTTTAAAGTATCCTTGCACATAATAAGGCTATTGCTTTACAGGAAAAAAGCCTGTCCCATTTACTGGTAATTACAAAAGACCCTCCTTGAAAAGCTCCTCTGCTCTTTGTATTCCTAAAGACGTCAGTGTTAGCATGCTAAGTAGGGTTCTCAGGCACTTAGCCACAAGAGACAAGAGTTTTAATGTGACAGGTGTGGTGTGCTTGTGCACAACAGCTCCTCAAAGAACATGACAATTGGAATTCAGTTTATTTTTTTCTAGTTTGTTTTGTAACTGAACAAAAAAAGCTGACACAGGAAACAAGATCTATTTGCAGTAAATCGCTGTGAGAATATAGACCTCAATGCTGACAAAGTGACAATGCACGACTCTTTAAGGACGTGGAAAATATTAAAATAAAAATGGTCAAGATCAGAAAAGATAATGTCCTCAATAGGCCACCATAGATGTCACAGAACTCTATTGACTGAAGCAATTATTTAGGAGTCAGTAGTGTCTAAACAGAGTTGCAGCCTGCTATGTTAGAACAGGACCACAATTCTCCAGCTTGGGTGATGTGGTTTGTGAATCACAGCTCTGTCGAAGGTTGGCAGGCAGTGATGCTGTACATCGCTGACCTTTGCAGAGGTATTAGCATTCTCTGCACGCAGTCAACAGCTACCTTGCTCTGACACTGAAAGCCAAAGGGGATATAGCAGTGAGAACCCATCACAAACAAACCGCTGTACAGAACATAACTGCTCGGATTCACCACCAGGGGACGGACAATAAATTAGGAACACCTGCCATATGGAACATACACTTTTGATTTTGTGGGAAAAGGCTGTCTGATTTGGTATGTATAGTTACAATGTACTTAATGTGGACATCTTTTTGCATGATATATTTAAGTACACAATTTCATCAGAAAAGGGTTAGGGACAGGGTTAGGGTTATACTGCATCGTGCAAAGATTTCCACATTAAGAACATTGTAATTATGTGTAAGTACGAGGGCTGTTCCGATTAACAGATTAATCGGACTGATCAATCAACTAAAGAGTAGATCGCAGATTCATTTTTTTTTACAATTTAATCGTGCAGAGTTAAATTTTTTTATATAAAATAAAATCAACCAATAGAAGATCTGCATTTTCTCTGGGGCAGTCCAATCGTAAATGAGCGGAGGCGGGACATAAACAGTTGAAGTATTCTCTGCCTTGGGTGAACGTCTTGAGTAAGTTTAACCAATGGGAGAGTCAAAAATCTGCCCCTTGTTATGCAGGTGTCCAATCATGAGTGAGCAGAGGCGGGACATAAACCGTTGAAGGTCTTAGGAGTTTAACTAGTGGGAAAGTAAAAGATCTGCCCCTGTTTTTGCAGCTGTCCAATCATTAGTGAGCAGAGGACATAAATATGCTAGGGTAAGCAGTATAAGAATTTCGTGTGATATTGCTTATTATAGAGATCGTTATTGAGAATTAAATTGAGAACTTTGATGTAATATTTCAATTTGCTTTTTACAAATTAAAACAAAATATGTCACCAGACAAAGGAGAATCATAGCCGATTTGGTTACGAATCAATTTTCAAGGAGAACTTTCTCAGAAAAATTTGAGATTGTTAAAGGGAGGTATACACCACAAATACCTGAATTGACTCAGGAAGGGATATGCTCGCCACTTCCAAAATTCAAATTATGAAAGGTATCCGTGGCTTACCGGTAGCTGTCAATTAAAAAAAAAAAAAGTTCACTCTAGAAAAGGCGATGTGGAACAGCACTGGCTACAGAAAGCTCTGATGTCTAACAAAGTCAGCACAAAAAGTCAGCACCTCGGTCACAGCCAACTGGGTGGAGTTGGAGGGCAAGATTGCTGCGAGCGAGTCACTGTAACACTCAAAACATTTGAACAAATCTGGATTGATGTTCAACTGGATCAGCAGAAGCGTAGGGAAACAATACATCACAATGAACAAGTAACAAAAAATCTTGAGGTTCTGCGCTTGATTGATTCTGTTGTTTACCTTGGCAAGCAAGAACTGGCAATCAGAGGGCATGATGAAGGCACCAGTTCCTCAAATAGAGGTAATTATGTGGAATTACTTTCTGTGATTTCTGATTACGACAGCATGTTAAGCAATCACTTGTCAATAGCCAGAGTATAGATGCAATAAAAGCAGATAGGAAGCCAAGTATGTAGCTGTAATGGTAGATGATACAACCAATGTTGGAAATGCAGCTCAGCTGTCTTGTGTTTTCAGATATGTGACTGACAGTGGCCTGAAAGATTCTATAGATTTTTTAACTATGCAGGACAGCCGCTATAAGATTGTTACCTTTATTAAAAATGTGCATGGATTAATCTACCGGTTAATCAAGTAATGCCCATAAATTAACCGATCAAAAATTTGAATCGAGTGACAGGCCTAGTAAGTACACATGTATTTACTAAGTAACTACTATGTAAATACACAGTAATTAGAGACACTTAATGTAAAGTATTACCAAAAGTAGACAAAAGTGATAGATTCCAGAAGCTATTTACTTTAAATCGTCATCAGTGCATTTATTTTAGAAAGAAAAAACACACCCAATAAAGTTACCAACACATACAGTCACAATTGAAGGGCTAGTAAGTAGTCTGACTTTGTCTTATATTTGTTTTAGAATTTAAATAGCTTTTTATTTCCTTTCTGAAAATTTGTTTTGCTGATGATGATTTGGAGTAAATAGTGTTGGGAATCTAGACCAACAAATACAAAGACTTTTAACCTTAACCTAGATCTCTTCACCTCAATCTCTCCAGACAGTGAAGGCTCCACACAGTCCTGATAACTGAGAGCACTACGTAAGGCTCCAATTCTTTAACAAGACTGTCACTGTAGTGTTAATGACCTGGGCCCTCACAAGACAATTTAGGGTTTTAAAATGGAGTTGAAAAGGCTTCATCCCTCAACAGCTGCTTTGCAAAGGAAAGCGTTTTTTCATGCATTTGCAAAGCATAATTTTTAACACATCAGAACATAAAAGGAATATGCGCTCTTGTTTATGAGTGACTTGACAGCGGTGTATGCATTTCCATGCAAATGAATCTCTCAGTGCCCCCTTTAAGGGCCTGTTGTCACCCTATTATCCCTCCGCAGATGGAAATAAGAAAACAAGAATCAAATCCTTTGAATAATTAGATTCTCTTGGAAACACTGATGCCAAGCATGACAGGAGAAGAGGCGACCTGACTGAGTTATGAGTACCAGTGCTTTCAGATTTGTATGCACCCAGTGTTAAGAGCAGCAAAGGAAACACTCAGAGATTCAGGGAGCGTTGGCTGCTCCTTGGCTCTAGCTAAATAGTGTACAGTTTTACACTGAACTTGTTTTACATAATAATAATAATAATAATAATAATAATAATAATAATAATAATAATATCTTATTAAAGGTGATACAGTTCATTTTTAGGAAAGTCCTTGGAAAACATTAAAGAGAGTAAACTGCAGATCCCAGTGGTCCATGTAAAGTATCAATACGATGTGTGTCTAATGGTAATGCTGTCTTCCTGTCAACCAGAGAACATAAAATGCTTTCGCCGACAAATGAAACAAAGAGGAATTCCTATTAAAAGCGCTTCATGAACAGGAGCTCAGACCCTCGCTTCCTGCTGGCAAACGTCATTTTCCACAAGCTGCACTCAGCACGCCACTCGCTCAGGAGCCCAATGCGAACAAAATTATTTTCATATCAAGTAAACGCGCTCCAGCGGGGAGGATAAGTGCTCGGAATGGCAGAGAGGGCGTCTGGAGTTGCACCCACGAGAGTGCTGCAAAAAAAAAAAAAAAAATAAACAGCCTCCCTCCACTGTGTAGCAGTTATACTATAAGTCTTTGAAAAAGAAACGCTATTACTGTCATGAAGAACACTGGTAGGAAAGCCATTTGCCAATATATTAAATGTGCTCTCAGTAGCAGATATCACAGTCCCATTTCTTAAAGAAAAGAAAAATAAATACAGTATTTTTGGTAATACAATCAGCCGAGGAATCGGGGAGGCTTAATGAAAGTCATGTTCGTGAATACCAGTACTGTGACAGGGATGATAAATGTTATGTTACAGTAAATCATAAATTACTCCTTGGTGGGACTGCTTGCTGCACACATTCCCGGGTTTCATAGCAGCTTCTGCTTTTGCTTTTTGAAATTGATTGTTTTTTAGTTGCAGGCCAGTTTTGAGGATACAGTTGTCACACTTTAGCTTCTCAAAGCCATTAACTACAAATTGTCATTAGCAAAAAAAAAAAAAAAATCAGACAGTAGAAAAGCACCCAATAAAGTTACCATTCGATTTTGGGACTTGTGGTTACTCTAAAATTGTTTATTATTTGTTTTAGAAAAGCAAATTATGTTTTTTTTTCTTTCAGACCACAAATTCGCTGATGGTGATTTGGAGTAAATACTGTAGCTTTGAGAGTATATCTAAATACACTGAGTGCATGCAATGTTTTATTTTCTTCAGGTCTTACCCATTATATACAAATGTTGCATCCATCTATCCATACATATATACTCCTATTCTATTTAAAGGAATTTAAATAATGTTTTATTAAGTCTATGAATAAAATACATTTTTCATAAGAGTTTCATGAATATCAAACCGTATTTTATTCATAGACTTTGAAAAATGAAAAAAAAAACATTATTTAAATAAGCTTAGAGCTTTGACCTTTGAGCTTTGTGAATATGGCCTACATACTTTCTCAAGGCATATATGAGAGTCACCCGCTCCATATACATAAACTGCACGTGTCCGCTACATTTTGAATTGACTGCAAAAGAAAAAAGAATATATATATATATATATATATATATATATATATATATATATATTGGTTAAATTGTTCCTTCAGTGGCAAAAAACCCTTCTGGTTTCCATTTGTCTTGTCCTCCACACCAGTGCTGCATACATCAGGGATTAGATAATGTTGAAATTCCTGCTGGTCTACGGCTTTGCCATTTGCTTATCTGTTACCAGGCTGTCACTGTAAGACAGCACTCTTCAGTGGGTAGCACAGGGACTACCCTCAGGTCTACAGCAGAATGTCAGACACAGACTCTGTTTACAGTAACTGCTTTCCTCTGGAGAGGCACTTCAAGAAGTTAAGCCTCTGGGTGGCCGGGTGAGGCCTCCATAAGAGGGTCTTGATGCTGGCTGCCCATTCAGCGGTTCTGCTATCAGAATGACGGTCTCTGAAATCCCATGCATTAGCCGTGAAACGCAGGGTTCAAACGGGTAAAGAGTGTGTCCTAATGGAAGAGAGCTGTTCAGTGGAGAAACCAATGAAGTTTGTCATGCTTGTCCTATGCTTATTCAATGTTTGCATTCAATGTGCTTTATCATGGTTACCCGTTGGTTTTACAGCGCTTTGCCACAGCGCTTGCGTTTTACTGACACACTAATGTGTAATGAGTAAAGCTGTCAGCCACAGCGGATCACCACGCTAAGACAGGGGATTTCAGTGGCACTGCACCGAAGATGATTGTCACCATTAAAGCCAGCTTTCATTTTGAACATCATTGTTTTGCAAAAGCAACCTGGAAGCAATAATGTTAAAAATCCCACGAGCGCCATTATACACAAAACTGAGAGAGAACAAAGAGAATAATTGGAAAGGTAAGCTGTGGTAAGCTGTGTATCTCCGCACGCCCACTGATTGGTAGACCTGCCACTTTAAAGCCTATGTTTTTTTTTTGGGTAATACTATTAAACGAAGTGCATCGATGCGCTATTTCACTTTTGCTCAAAGTTAAACTGCATTTCAGCTTTCTTTTCTGAATGCCTGGACGAAACATAATTTGTGGTATTTGTAACCCGTCGTTACTAACTGCAGCTCATTAGGAGTTTCACTGACGGCTACATCAAAAGCTCCTTCTCTTATTCACCAGTCCAGAATGTGTGTTTAGGTCTTTGGCAGTGTCTATGTTTGGATCTCTCTTTCTGTTTCATAAATGTTTTTGGTCAATTGGCTCTGACTGATCTTATTATTTGAAAGTATAATAACTGTGTAAACATGTTGAAAACACAATAATTAATCGCTGATGTAGAGTACTCTTACATTATTATTGTGTTTTGAGTGGCAAGTGTCAACTCATACACAGCATTAAGTACAAACAAATGACACTGGGCAGCAAAGGGTTAATGGAACTTGATACTTCACAATTGATCATCCTTCCCTTGACTCTACAAGTAACAAGTTGAGCAGAAATATGTGTCTTTTGCACCCAGGGAAATCAAAGCCCTTGCTGTGTATCATGCTACTTTATTAGGCATTTGGTAATGGGCAAACCAGCCAGCATGATGTTAAATTACACTCTGGAAACCGTCCTTATGGCCTGGTTTCAGTTATCACATTACCTCTGACAGATAAGACATTCTGGGTGCCAGAAATAGAACCACAGCTCGTGTCTGAATGTTATCGAGGCCAACCAAATTAGAGTCTTATACCCCAATACAGTTCCAGCTCTCTTTGCTTCTGGATTATTCATTGAGGGAGACCTACATCTATAAAACATGAAACAATGAATGACTACTTTAACATGGCAGGAAGCTATACACTCGGAATTAAATTAGAAAAAAATGTTATTCTTTGTTGATGATCATCAACAATCATCTTCAGTAATGTATAAATTATAATAAGATCCAAAATGGAAAATTACCTATATGGTAACAGTATCCTGGGAGACAGTCAGCATGGTTTTAGGAAAGGGAGATCGTGTCTAACTAACCTGCTTGACTATTTTGAGGATGCAACATTGACAATGGATAATTGCAAAGCATATGACATGGTTTATTCAGATTTCCAGGAAGCTTTTGACAAAGACCTGCATAAAAGATTAATCCTCAAACTGAACGCAGTAGGGATTCAAGGAAATGCATGCACATGTATTAGGGAGTGGTTAACATGTAGAAAACAGAAAGTACTGTTTAGAGGAGAAACCTCAAAATGGAGCGAGGTAACCAGTGGTGTACCACAGGGATCAGTATTAGGTCCTCTGCTATTCCTAATCTACATTAATGATTTAGATTCTGGTATAGTAAGCAAATTTGTTAAATTTGCAGACGACACAAAAATAGGAGGAGTGGCAAACACTGTTGCAGCAGCAAAGGTCATTCAAAATGATCTATACAGCATTCAGAACTGGGCAGACACATGGCAAATTACATTTAATTGAGAAAAGTGTAAGGTACTGCACACAGGCAATAAAAATGTGCATTATAAATATCATATGGGAGATACTGAAATTAAAGAATGAATCTATGAAAATGACTTTTTATGTTGACTGAGAAATGTCTTCATCTAGACAATGTGGGGAAGCTATAAAAAGGCCAACAAGATGCTCTGATATATTGTGAAAACTGTTGAATTTAAATCAAGGGAAGTAATGTTAAAACTTTACAATGCATTAGTAAGACCTCATCTAGAATATTGTGTTCAGTTCTGGTCACCTCGTTACAAAAAGGATATTGTTGCTTAAAAAGAGTGCAAAAATGAGCGACCAGAATTATCCCAGGTTTAAAAGGCATGTTGTATGCCGACAGGCTAAAAGAATTTAATCTATTCAGTCTTGAACAAAGAAGACTACACGGCGATCTGATTCAAGCATTCAAAATCCTAAAAGGTATAGACAATGACCTGAAAAAAGAAACAAGGACCAGGAGTCACAAATGGAGATTAGATAAAGGGGCATTCAGAACAGAAAATAGGAGGCACTTTTTTACACAGAGAATTGTGAGGGTCTGGAACCAACTCCCCAGTAATGTTGTTGAAGCTGACACCCTAGGATCCTTCAAGAAGCTGCTTGATGAAATTCTGGGATTAATCAGCTACTAACAACCAAACTACTAACGAGCAAGATGGGCTGAATGGCCTCCTCTCATTTGTAAACTTTCATATGTTCTTATGTTTATTTTAACATTCCTTACGTTAAAGTGTGATCACGTTATTTACTTTTTTTTGCATCTCTCGTTTTTTTGTGTTTTGATGAACTGTATGTCCTGCAGCACAATAATCAAACTGCAATAACCCCATTGACACTGTTAATATTCAGTGTCATTTAGGAGCAGCATGCTGTCTGCCCACAAGATAGATACAGCTTTGAAGTTCCAGAGCTTATCTTCCAGTCTTACACGACTCAAAGATTTAAAAGCACGGTTAATGAATTCTCTGTTATCCACAGGTGCGTTTCTCATTTTCTGCATTTTCAATAATAATAATAATAATAATAATAATAATAATAATATAATACTTTATAAAGGCATTCATTAATCTAACCTTAACAAACAATATTGATTTTTTACAGTAGGAAGGATCTTTTTATTACAGGCAGCTATTCATGGGCCTCAAAGACAGGGATCCCCTCTGACCCACCACTAGGTCATGTGATGGTGGGCTTTGACAAGCGTCTTAAAGCAGGCGGAAACTGCTTAAATTGTCCTGCTCTTCATTTTCAAGCCGACAGGCTTATCTGTGTAAAAAACTGGACAAACGTTAACAGAGTATTTCTAATTGAGGATGATATTTTAATGATCCCATTCACTGCCTGTGAAATTTGCTCTTACATGAAGAGCAGGATTAAGAGGGTTTTTAATTTATTTATTATTTTACCAGTTTCCAATATTGGTGACCTTCAGTTTCTATAAAGGAAGGAGGATGTGGAATACATGTGTGCATTAACTGAAGGGCTAAGATGAAGCGCCTCATTTGTGCTTAAGGGGCTGGTTTAAATTTAATGGATGAACAGAGGTAAATGAGCAGAATTAATGGGCTTTGCTTTTCCTAATTACATGCCCTTTAAACTAATTTTAATGTGAAAAAGTTTTAAATCTGGAAACAAAGAACAATATAATGTTGTTTTCTTACAGAATTAGTTTTTGTACAGATACATTTCCCATCATTTTCACATGGAAAGGTCTGTGCATTAAGCCTGCATTGTATTTAAATCATTTTAATTGCTGTTTCATTTTATAATGCTGTGTTCCAAACACATTCCTCTGTATGGTTTGTAATCCTATTGGGCACTGCGAGTATACTTCTCATTCCCCAGCCTTGGTTTCTTTGCTATATAAACATCTACGTTCTTCAAAACATAATCTCAGAAATATATTGGAGAATTCCTTTTTATTCTTTTGTGCGCAGAGAAGAAAGCAAATCCATCTTTCGAGCTCTGCATTGGATTGGCTGCTGAGATCGGGAAAATACACTGCAGGTTATTACTAGATAATGTGTAAATATTGTTCTGCTTGTCGAGAAAGGCTTTATACAAAAACCTAGCAGTTTAAATAAGATTTCAGAAGACTAGGCTACTTCATTCTAAGAGTCCGCTCACAACTCAAGCCTAAGCCAGCAGCACTGTTATCATAATACAATAGCAGTTCCATGTCAACATTTTTAAACTCAAAGTATTCCAATATGTATTTATTTTTAGTTATCCATGCTTTAATACTGTAGTGGCAATAAAATACACTTGTGATAATACAATACAGTTATGCTAACAGTGCAAAGTGTGCCCCCGTTTACTGGCGATCACACTCTCTCAGAGCGAACGTCATAACCGCTGTACACGCTAGACTGCATGATCAGTTATATATAGCTTTTAAGCTCATCTCACGCTCTGAGGTCAGAATCCACAGCAGTGCTTTACACAACACTAGGACAACACCACTTCAGGAATGAAATGGAAAGGCCTGATTGATTACTCCTTCTGGGCAATGCCCATCTCCACATACGTCTTTCACAACTGTATTGTCTTGTCGAGGACTATTCATCTTGAGTGACGTTGTGGAACTAAAAGCAAACACCATTCGATCCATTACAGCACATGTTCTTTATTTTTTTATTTCATTTTGATGATGAAGTGCAGGCTGGTTCAATTTGTGCAAAGATGCAGAGCCACTGTCTTTTTATTATCGTAATGTGGAGGTCAGCCTGATCATTGTAGGTTCTCATAGCCTTGCTGGGTAACACTTAACATTAAATGTGTCTAATTACTGTGCATTTACAAAGTAGTTACTTAGTCAATACATGTGTACTTGCATATAATTACAATGTTATTATGCACAGTTACAATGTACTTAATGTGTCAATTTTGTTGCATGATATAGCCCTAACCCTAAACCTAACCCTAACCCTAACCCTAACCCTTTTTCTGATACAATTGTGTACTAATATATATATATCGTGCAATTAGTGTGCATGTCCATTAAGACACTTTTAATAATAGAAAACAATTATTTAATAAGTAACGTTTTTTGCATACAATTGCAGTATTTAATACTTGTTCTTCTTGATGCACATTTTTCTGTATTTCATATAAATGTGTCCTAGGCGGTCTCTTTTTAAATTATTAACTACTAGAGTGTCTTGTTCTTGCTTATGCAGTGTGTAACACCACTCCTTTTCAGAAGACATGATATTTTGTTTTAATGAAATTGCACATTGAATTTTGTGCTAATGACAGACAAGGCACAGGCAGCAATGACGATGAAAGTCTTCATCCTGTTCTCCTGTGTTTTGGATCCCAGAGCTTTTATATTCCACGCGTAGCACCATGTCAAGCCTACAAACTGTTCATTCCCTTCTGTGTTAAACTGCACAGGAGCCTTTACCCACCAATGCTTAGCACAGCACTGAGTACCTGGAGCTCCCCACCCCTTCAACCCCCATACCCCCTGACCCCAGATTTTGGTAAACAGAAATTTTCTTGCATAGCACCTTACATGGGACAACTTATATTCCATCATTAGAAAAACACTTTTGAGTTTTTCAGGCTGGCTTGAAACGGCTTTGATGAAATTGTTTCAATGTCATTCGTAATTTATTTAGCAGCATATTGCTCTGTTCTTTTGTAGTAACGCATTGTTTTACACAAGGTGTTTAAATCTCAGCAGGGAAATGTCTGTACAATTTAATATACAAGTTAACTGTTACTGATATTAAGTCAAAGCTCAATCATTTTCAACCCTGAATGCAAAATGCAAAACCACAATATTTTCCTAATGCACTGCTGTTACGGATTGTGTCCCCTGTCAAAGAGATGAGATTAAATGCTCTATAACAACACATGCAAAGGAGCTTGGCTGTGTTGCATAAGGTTTAAGATGCTTGCTTGCAGCCTTAACCCTGTTAATTTACTTCTCATGAACTCAGTGCCTCCTGTCTATCTTGTGCAAAACTACATGTGTTGTACAAAAGATTCCAGACACATACAAAGGGACTGATCAATGCACACTATATGAAGAGCAGGGCTTCCATTGAGACTAGACTAGGCTCTATCGTAGGAATCTGATCACTGGTTCACAGAATGCTGCCTTCTTATCTAACGGGCAGTTTACAGAGGAGAGCACACCATCAGTACAGATGAAGGTCACCAGACAGCTCTGATTTACTGCACCAAAGATGAATACAAGGTTCGGGGGGAGGGCGGGACTTTCACATATATTGTTAAGAAATTCTAAAAGAAACTACAATTCAAAGGCAAGCATTTAGAGCAGAATTCTTTTTCAATGAAGTCATTGAAAAACAACTAGTTGTTGAAATGTTTGGCTTTGCCTTTTTGTTTCTTTTAGTATTTCCTAATTCAGCACCATTGATTGTTTATTAGTTATGGATCACATATATTGTTGTAAGAGATTGGAATGCCCCATCAATAGAAGGGAAGTCTGTAGATCGTCTCCATAGACTCTCAAGACACTTGTTTTATGTACAATAGGTGGCTTAGTAACATTCACTGTATTGTTTTTTTATGCATTACTGTAATTCTTGCTCATGCTCTGGTTAAATAAATAAAATAGAGCAGTACTTTCTTTTTTACTTTATGGTGCACATATGGCTGTTCCATATGGCCAGCTGCAGGCTAAAACAGAAAAAGTGCTCCTTCTGCAAATGAGATATGGCATTTTAGTGCACCAAGTCATTTTCTAAATGCATAAATCAGTAAATAAATAAAAAGCAGAGGCAGCATCACGCAGGGTTTGTGATGTGTAATTCTGGTGTTGAATAACATGATCATCCATAATCTGCTCCTCTCTGCCATTGCTCAGCTTGATAGGGTATTGAAAGGCAAGCAGGAGATGTCATTTTGCAGTGTTTTATTACTGTTCAGATAATGCGTCTTGCTGTACGACCAGGAGGAATCTCAGAAACACAAGGAAAGAATGGGAACCTGATAAGATTTGTCCTGTTGGCTTCACAAGCACACTGTTAGCCCAAATTACTAAATTGTTTCATTACTGACCCCGATGTAATATTTGAAGAATGTAATATATGTGCATTCAGCGTTAATGTGATATTAATTTCTATTCAAATGAGTGCTGCACAGACCGATTATTCGAATCCACAGAAATGAGATGCTGACAATCTGAAAAATCGAATAATGCAATAATATAATAATCGGTTCATGCAGCTCTCATTTAAATGTTATGCACTTGAAACAATGTCAGAAAGAGCCTCAACGATAATAATGGTGTAAAAAGCAATGTGGCTATATTGAAAGAAATGTGGCTATATAGAAAGCAAGGTGGATATATATAAAGTGATATGTGAACATGTTCACTGTAACTATATGCTCTACATATAAAAGGCTGTATTCAATTGATCTAAACAGTGAGGGATCTTAACGCACCACCACTGAAGTAATTTGAAAAGCACTCTTCAATGGCAACTCAAACTGTGCAAGAGAGCTTATTTAGTGTCTGATAAATCATATACAACTGTTTAGATCAATTTAATAGACCTCAAAGAGTGGTAAAACACAGCACTATGGTTGTCAGAAGTGACTGGTTGCTGTGTGATTAGTACAGTGTAAGGCGACTGAGTTGCAGTTCTGTTAGTTTTATGGAGAAGCATAAATGGTGTGGATATGGCTTTCTTCAAAGCTTTGCATTCTCTGTGCCTCTATCGTAGTCCCAGAGAGAGAGAGATCTGCTTATTTGGTTCACCCAATAATTCACCCAGTTTGCTTATTAATTCCTTATAAAAAGCTTTAATTTCCATGCAAATGGACTAGTAGCAGCAAAGCCCTCCACCAGGAGCAAGCAGGGATGCTGAGAAAGGTAGCACAGGGTTGATGGTTAGCAAGAGCATTCATTATTTAACACAGACAGGGAGTCTGAAATCCAATGTTTCGGCTTATGGAGTTATTTTCTTTTTCTGGCTGTTCTTTAATTCATTTTTTTCTTTTTTTCCCATTAATTCAGGTGGTGCATTAGTGCAAGATCTGATGCATTATGTGTGTGCATTTTAAAAAGTGTGAAATCAAGGGCTTAAACCACAAAGCAATGCACCACTTTGTACAGCACATGGAGGTTGCACAGGCAGAGGAGAATTCAAATAATTGTCTTCAAAGGAGAAATACGGTCCAAAGAAAACAACTGAATTCATCTTATCACTTCCAGTGCCCCATACAGCACTCTTCTGTCCTCAGGTTTTCATGGCTAGTACCTAGTACAGTACAGTAGCTTACTGTTATACAGTGATATATGTGCAGCCTGATTGCATTGCTCCTGGTACTTGCAGGGTTAACATGTGAATTAAGACGTGGGTCTTGAAGTTTTTCAAGCTGGTTTTTGTGCTGCGGCGGGGTCATGCTGCAGCTGTCTGGGATGCTATGCCTTGGCAGAGCTGATAACCAAAGATGGATTGTAGATTTAATCTGAGCTAATCTAAAAAATGAGACTTTTGGGATTTGGAAAAGAGGTTTATACTGATTTCATGCTAAAAGGGCAGACCATGCTCATTGTTATATAAGTAAATTAAATGCATGAACAAATAGAAAATAACATTGTCATCCTCAATAAACTAAAGAGAGAGAGAGAGAGAGAGAGAGAGAGGGGGGGGGGGGGTAAGACATTGATAAAAGTCACGTCATCCTCAGTACAGTATAAATGATTTCCCTTTTTTTGTTTGGCAGTTTGCTGTGAAAGAGCTGAAAATGAACACCAGTGTAGAAGTTATATAAATAAATAAATAAATAGATAAATAAAGGGCAAAATGATCATTATCATCAGTCAGCACAATGGCATTTACAATATCATAATGAATTAGGGATTGATAAGATGCTTTATCTGCCATCATGTCAATACAATTCACTGTTTCTGTAAAATAACCAAGGGAAAAAAACAACAGCTAAACAGTAAAATTACTTCTGATAACACATAACATAAAAACACTTAACTGTAACTACCCTGCAATTGTGTAAATGTTTTTGCACGGTGTATGTAAGTACACAATTGTATCAGAAAAAGGTTAATGTTAGTGTTCGTGTTAGGTTTACAGTTCAGGATAGGGATAGGGTTGGGTTTAGGATTAGGGTTAGATCATGCTAACACATTTACACATTAAGTAAATATGTATAATAACATTGTAATTAAATAGCGACAAGCGTGTATGACTTTATCAAGAGTTCACCATTAACCTGGCAGAATTAGCATTGAAACACAGAAGTAGTGCTGATCCATTGATAACAAGTGACCACACCAATAGAAGACTTTTGTTGTTGAGGTAGATGCTCGGTGTCAACAAAGAAGGAAAAAAAAACATTATCCCCCTCCTGGGTGTCACGAGTGAGCTTTTAGAGACACACCTGTTGTGGCTTAGACAAACTCACTGAGAGCAGAAACTGACCCAAGACTGTGACAGCTACTGGAAGCAGGCTGATCTTTGGAATGCAAATTGAATTAGTGAAACTGCATGTGTGTTAAAATGTTGCAATAACTGTACTGTGTTTTAAAGACTATAAAGCCAGCAGAAATACTAAACAAATTGTTAAAACACACTGTTCATACAAGAAGTTATAATATACTCTGTATTAACCTATAGTTATGTTAGAGCATTCTATATTCCTGTTCATTCTGTTATAACAGTAAAAATATTATTGGATCTTTGTAAATCTGAGTAAAAAGGGAGCTAGGTTGGGATCGCACTGACCAAAAAACACCTGTGAAATGAGCTAAGCTTGTCCTTGTCTGAGCTACTGGTGCCAAGACTTATAACCTTGAGGAGAAAGGCAGAAACGAGATATTACTGCTCTGATTCATTAAAACTTCAAATTAAATTAGTCTGTGTGATTTTCTTGATTATTAAATTAAGTTGTCTGGATACGTTGCAAGCCCAGTGCATGAACAATCCACTTACAGGAGTTTAAAACATCTCTGTCCTCCTTAAACGTCTCCCCTGAGTTTAAGAGTGTGCTCAGAGCAATAAAAGAAGTACGTGCAAATCTGACGTGGGACTATAAATTTCTAACTGAGGGTGCAAACTGTTGCTGTGCATTAGAGTAGCAGGTTGTGCTAGTCTCCCTGTAATCCCTTTCCTTGTCTCATTTGAATTCATCACAGCTGAACCGTGTTTGTTTACACCTTGATAAAGATTGTTTCTGTTTTGTATTTTCTCATGTTTCCAATTTGACGAGCAAGCAACAAAGCTTTCAAGTACAATTTCAAGGTTTGTAGCAAATTTAAAAAATGGAATATTTCATATGCTCAGGGGACCTGCTGGTAAATCTGCATTTCCCCTCTGTCAAGAGTGATACTTTAATGTTTGATATCATTTTAAAAAGAAAAAAATAAATACCTGAATGCAGTCTCATAAAGCATTAATTTAAAACTGGATGATTCAGAAACTAAATCCAGTCAATCCTCAACTTGTTTCAGCAGCACAAATTCAAGGCTACATTTATCACAATATAAGGAACCTGCTGTTCCACTTGACCTCCTGCATTCAAGCAGCCAAGTGTTTTTACAGCAAGCCGGAATTTCCTTGCTCTCTGCGGTGTCACGTGTTTATGTATTGCGGTTGATTGTTCGGCTCAAGCAATGCTCATGCAACAGTAGGTGCCACGTCCAGCTCCAGATCAGAAGGTCGTCCATAAATCCTTCCAGAATCTCCTATATCAATTGCACTGAAGAACTAGCCAGCCCCAGCATGCAGTTTTGCTTGCAGTGTGATTGCTCCCCCTTACTGTACTGGAACAATGGGAGCAGCGAACAAGCAGTTCAGCCCGGAAGCCTTTTAGTTTGGAGTTCAGGCGAATCTCTGGTGGACACGACAGTGCAGCTTGTTGAACAGAGAATCCTAATTGATGACACAGTTTTGAGCAGAGGAACTACTCAGGAAGTATAATTGCCGATGTAAAGGCGTTTGATCATCAAGTGTCTTAGTTTGTTACTACTGTCTAATGATATCAAACTTCACCTCCAATTGTGTTCACATGCAAATGTGTGTATTAGCTCAGTGTGTTTTAACATGTATTAATTAGTTAGACAGCCTGCACTTTGGGAAGAGGAAACAGTACTGAACATGCAGTCAATAAAAAAAAAAAAAGCTTTTGGAAATAAAACAAAAACGATGGCACAGTGTGACTGCCCAACAGTGACAAGGAAATGAGTTTGAAAAGGTGCAGAAAATCTTCTTGCTTAACCCTGCAGTCTTAAGAAAGAATAAATCTAACATGAGCCCCGAAGAGGCAAAATCTTTCCTATTTACAGCATATGTTAATGTGTAACCTCTTGAAACTGAGACATTTTCAAATTCTTAAGGCAATTTAAAAGATGAACTAGTGACAAATGGTGTGTCATTACAGTATGTCCTTTTGTGTTTGGTGTTTTGTAATTATTTAATATATGTATAAGGAAACAAACAAACAGAGGTGCTGGCATGGCGCCCTGTCTCCTCTCTCTCCTTGAGTTGTATCTTGCAGTGAGAGCAACAGCCAGAAAAGAGGCTTTCCTGGTTCCACCATGCTGTACTGTTGATGTGCCTCGCTACGGAAAAAAAACATAAATTCAAGGGATCATGCAGCCCAAACTGAATTCTTTGTTCTACGTGCCCGTCTGCTTTCAGTGTTTTCCCTTTTATATTTACATTTTTTATTGTATTTATTTAACCAGGTGATTTACACAGGGTCCTGGAAAACAATAAAACAAAAGACAATTGCAATGTATAAAAAACAATTACAATGTGGAAACAACATAATAAAAACATGTGTGGTTTAAACTTACAGAGATCTACGAATATTATACATAAGTCTATTTGTTAATGTGGACTGAAGGAGAAGCATTGGCAGGAGGTTCTAAGCAATTCCCAACCAGAGAAGAAAAGATTATCAAACTCCATTTTCATACTTCATCCTTTTTTAATGTCAATAAATCGATATAACTGGCAGTAAAGAGAGTTAAGAGGACCCTTCCCTCAGCTTTTGTTTTCTGAGAGGTCTGCAAATAACAGCTCTGTATTACCAGCATCCTCGTGATGGCAAAAAACAAATGAAACAAATGTAATGAAGTCATGCAGGGGTTAATGCTCATGACAGGGAAATCCATTTGAATTCAGGCTTGATTACATATGCATTGATAAATTGATTATGTCCTTTCTTTCATTATTCATAAATTAATCCTGAAGAGAGACAGCGTTATCACAAACATCTATTTTTACCATTTTTTAACATATTAATTATGTAGGTTGTATAGTATTCGGTGTTAATAAATGCATAATTATTCTTTAGAAAATAATTGTTTTAGTCCCTTACCACTCCCCCAGCACAGCATTCTACTATCAGAAAATCTCTCAACCTCCCATTCTGAAATGTATTTTTAAAAAAAAGATAAAAACCTCTGAGCATTTAATTTGCCTGACCTCTATTCTTTATAGCCATCAGTCACAGAGACATCCTTTATTTTTTTTTAATCAAAGCTATTAATATTAAATACATGGGAGTTATCAGAACACATGTGGATTTTCATTCTTTCATTTTAAATGCTTGTAAATGGTGTTCTATGCACACGATTCATTTGATGAGACAATTAATTTCAGATCCAGGTTCGAGAGCGTTACACTTAAACCCTGATTCCAAAACCCCGGTGGAAAAATAAAGAAGAGTGTTGTGTGATCTGTAATATCTGCAGTACCACAGGGTAGAGGAAAGCTAGCTGCTCGGTCTCCTCTCCTCAACAAAAACGAGTTTTAAAAACGAGTTGAGTTTGCATGATTCCTCTAGGCCACCAGCAGCCAGATAATTAAAAATAAGGAGGGAGCAAATTGGCTTTTTTTCAGAGGGTCTTTGAAGTTTTTACTTTAAATGAAGTTCATGTGCTGAAGTCTCCTTAATTCAATTGTTTTAAGGAATTACTTATACTAGAAAGGATTTTCAAGTCTCCATTCCTAAAATTTAGTTATTAAAGTCTTTCATTGTTTTTTGCAGTTTGAGTCTCTTCCCTCTCCTCGGGTCGCTGTTTGGAGATTGTGTGTGGGACGTGGGGTGACCATAATGCTCCAGGTTCACCGGGATGGTTCATGTTTTTTAAGTCATGAGAGTACAGGTTCTTTGAACCATCAGCAATGGGCCAGCAAATGATTTTGTGAACGCAGTTGATGCAATCCATGATTACACAGCTTCATTTGAACCTGTGCCAGCATGGACAATCAGGAGCAGAAAAGGAATACAAATCATATACATTAGAAAAGCGTAATGGCTTGGTACAGCTGAAAAATACATTTTAAATGGCAGTCTGGGCAACTTTCTTTAACCCTGGAGGGATGACTAACCCACTCTGTAAACTACTGGAAATGCCCATGACCTAACAAGAGTCCGTAGCCAAGTTTTCTTTTTAAAATTTTGACCACAGAATTCCTTTAGTCTACCTGTCCTGGGATCAAACTACAACTAGATTGAACAACCTAAAAAAAACTTGCCACCATTAAACAACCCTGTTGGCCTTGTTAATCCGTAACGATGTGCACTATCTTTTTGAAATCTGATTTGTAAAGATGTCTTCTTCCCTCCACCACTGAGATTGCTTTACAGATGAGCATGCATGCTAAAAAGAGTCCCCTTTTGTAAATGCAATCTACGGAATAACGAGGACCTACACTGTCCACCTCCCCTTGATGTGATGATTAGCTGTCCTGTTTCTTTGTAATCCCGGGGGTTCAAGCTCCCAGCTCCCCTGCAGTCCTGAGATGAACCCTGACTGAGTCACCCTGGCTGGGTGAACACGCCATCACAGACATACTGATTCCCTTGAGCAGCTTCAGCACAGCACAGTGAGGTCAGCTCGAGCCTGTGTGAAATGCGCTGATTGCTGTTTCAATATGTTATTACTAATTGGCCTTCAGGTGATGATTTAGTTATTACATATTAGTTACTCTGAAAGTACACATTGCTTGTATTTTAGTACAATAGTAATGCCTATGTACTTACAATGCAACTAAATGCTGTCACCAAGGGTTTACAACCTGTTACCTTTTTATATAAAATATTAGACACAATTTAGATCAGGGGGCTTATGTAGCACCCTGTAATAACTTTATAATAGCTGGGTAACTATTTGGCTATAATTCCATGTAATAACATAAACTGTTACCTGATCTTTACTTAAAACACTGCTGCAATGAGTCCCCTGCACACTCCAGCATATCCATGCTGTTTCTAAAGCTTCTCTTAGCTTCCTGACATTGCTTGTTCCATTCATAGCTAAAGGAATCATTGTGTTTATTTAACACCATTGTTTTTCATTTGTGTAGCTGATTGTCTTCTCCCAGGGTAATTCTTTAATCCATTTGGTACACATTCATTTTATTACACTCTGACTCAACTAATATTTCCGTTTGCAAAGTATTTAAATTATATAGTGTATAGTAATGTATTGTTATCCTGTTGAGTTTATTAGATTTGAAAAGCTTTTCTGCCCAGTGTATGCACCGTTTACTTCATCAAGTCTCAGTGTAAAAGCAATAAGACTGTAACATACATACGTGGGTTTGAAGTAGGGATTTGGTTTTTTGTTATATTGTAAGATAGGATTGGCTAACACTGATCTGTGAGTAGATGTTAGAATGTCTTTGAAATGCATGGGGTGGGGTGCTTTTTAAAAGTGTTTTGCTGATAAATGAACTCAGGAAATCATTCCCCAATGCATTCATAATACTCTTTCTTTGTATGTTTCTCTCTCTATGATCGATCTTTTAATTTATAATGTATATTTTCTTTTATATTACTGTAATCTTTAAAATTATTTAGACCAGGTTACAGTTGCGAGAAGCATCAAGGGATTTTTTTATTTTATTTTAATTTGAATGATACTTTCACACAATTATTATTGAGGTTATTTTAGCAAAGCTTTCACTCTGTTTGTAGATGAATTATAAAGTAAAAAGTAACACTTTACATGAAGTGCTTACATCCTAGTTACTTAATAAATACATGTGTACTTACACATAATTACAGTGTTATTATATACCATGTACTTAATGTGTAAATCTTTTTGCTCGATATAACCCTTATTATTATTATTATTATTTCTTTTTTAGCAGACGCCCTTATCCAGGGCGACTTACAATTGTTACAAGATTTCACATTATACAGATATCACATTATTTTTACATACAATTACCCATTTATACAGTTGGGTTTTTACTGGAGCAATCTAGGTAAAGTATCTTGCTCAAGGGTACAACAGCAGTGTCCCCCACTGGGGATTGAACCCACAACCCACTGGTCAAGAGTCCAGAGACCCAACCACTACTCCACACTGCTGCCCTACCCTTACCCTATCCCTCACCTTGACTCTTTTCTGATACAATTGATTACTTTCATATATCGTGCAAACGATTTATACATCAAATACATTGTGACTATGCATAATAACATCATGTGTAAGTAGTGTAAGTACACATGTATTTGCTAAATAGCTACTATATAAATACACAGTAATTAGAGATACTTAATGTAAAGGGTTACCTAGTGAAGTTATCCCTTCAACAGCCATTTTTAAGAAATCTCTCTTCGCCCATGTACAGTGTACCCAAAATCAGAAAAGCAGATGTTTAGCATTATACTGGAGTCAGTGGTGTGGGTAGTGTGGGAGGGATGACCTTAATATTCGCTGGACCAATTGAAAGGGGATTTTGTTACTATCAATATTTCATAGGAACTCTTGATTGCTGTTGTTTTTAACCACAGAATTATTAAGGGGAATATCTTTGTACTGTCGTCCCTCCTGTGGGCAGGGATCGGATACCACAGCAGCGTCTGGGAACATTTTACAGCAAGTACGCTCCAGGGGAAGATAATTGAAATGTTTTATAAATTATTCAGCCAAAAAATAGTTCATTATTCATATGCTTTTTATCTGTCGTGCTGAAACTTGTTTTTCAGGGGGTTTTTTTTAAGTGCTTGACTTGTGCTTAGCTAGTGTTTGGAAGAGTGTGGTTCTGTCTAATGTATAGCCTTTGCTTTGTTTATTCCTTGTGGCGGGGTACTCCCTGCCCCTGTGCTAGTTTTGTATTATTTTGTATTTGCTCTATTATTATTTTATTATGTATTATATTTGGCAGGACGAGCAAGGTACCGTCCACCATTATTTGTGATTGTTTTTAAAATACCTCTTGAAAATGTGTGACTGTCAGCTACTGATTATTTAATTAGCTGGCAGTCATGCAGAATTATTAAACCCATGCAAAATGTGACCGTGGGGTTAATAGGATAATTGATAGGTAGTTAATCCCTCGGTCACCATTATAAGAACCTGCAGTTTTGGCTGCACAAGATTGAGAATTCAGGAGTGGAGAATGAGAGACAGAGAGAGGAAGTAAACAATAACTATAAAGAAAACAATTGCTACGCGTGCTGGAACAATCAGCACGATACTTGTCATTATTGTTTATTTGTTTGTTTGTTTTGGCCCATGTACCCTTTTGTTTTGTGAAGAGTCTTGTTTTGTTGAGTTTATTGAAGTCATACTATATGCTGCACCTCATATTTGTGGTGGAGTTTCATGCTTATCAATGCTTAAACAAATCCCTTTATTCAGTTTTGAGCGATGCTACCTTCAACCATGATCTTGCAATTAGGGTTGCCACTACTGAGGTACAAAAAAAACGGGACCTCTGTATATAACAACTATAGGATTGACAACCAATTAATATTGTGCATCTATTGTGGTAATATTGTATGAGATTCAAGACATACTGAATTCATGGGACACCTTCCTCAAACCTGGGACGATCCAGGGAAAACAGGGACCAATGGCAACCCTACTTGCAATACCGCCTCAATATCTGCTTGGTAAATGGTAATTGAAGCCATGAATCTAGTTATAATTGCAGGTTGTTAAATACATTATTGCCACATTCCTTGAATATGCTTTGACGCATGTAGAACTGCAGAATTCCAGGGTTTTCCCGCAGAGAGCCCCTTCCGTTGCTCCTCAAGCAAGTCCTTGGCAGTCCGCGTGTTCAGCGAGTGTGCTCTTTGTTTTTCTTCGTGAATTTCTCTCCTGATGGCCCACAGCAAGTGTCTGGTGTACACACGAGTAATTCTGTGTGTTTTACCCACTGTTAACCCTGTCTGGATAATCTGCTGTACATTAAGCAAAAGCTGTGTAACGTTTCAGAGAAGTTCTTGTTATGAATGCTGCATATGAGACATTGTTTTCCCTTGTGGCTATCACCACTATTGTTGTTGTTGTTTTTTTATTGCTTAATATGGTTTATACGGTTTCTATTAGCATTATCAGTTTTGGTATTTGGGTTATTCCAGCTCAAGTGGACCACATTGTCACAAGTGATTGAGCAACCCCCCATGGTGCACGTCAGCTGGAATGATGAGCCACTTGTTCTATTGTAGATTCAGCCCAATTTACAAAGAACATAAGAACAGAGTTTGGAAATGAGAAAAGGCCATTCAGTCCATCAAGGCTTGTCCCTTGTTAGCACACCATTCTCCCCTGAAAAAAACACATAATCAGCCTTTTTTTAAATGTTCCCAGTGTTTTAAATCTCACCATGTCACCTGGTAGGCTATTCCATGTATGTATAACTGTGTAAAAAAGTTAAAAAAATATATATATATTTTACTCAGCTTCCATTTATGCCTGCTTGTTCTTCTCTCTGTGCTAAATTTGAAGTAGTGTCTTGGGTTCACTATCTATTCCATTGATGATTTGAAGGACTTCACTCAAGTCCCCTCTTTCTCTTTTTGTCTAGGCTGAAGAGATGTCATTCCTTTAACCTCTCCTCATAGCTCATGTCATGAAGTCCTGGAATCAGCCTAGCTGCCCTTCTCTGGGTGATTTTAATGTTTTATAATGAGGATACAATTTCACATCTCAGGTAGACATGTGCAAATGACATAATCACTGGCTCCAGACCCCTACACTTGTACGTACAGCTTTGCTATATTGCTATATACCACACAGTAACTGAGTCAAAAATGAATAGAACCATTCTAGAAACTTTTTTTTTTACAAGTTAGTAACAGTTTCATTGATCTCATTGCTGACGTCAAAACATGTCCATTGTTTAGTACTCTTCGGTCTACTGGAGAATAAACCCTTGCTGTATAATCTAATGACAATGCTCTACATGCTTCACAGCTTCTATAGCTGTCAGCTCTGCTCCTGCCCTTTGATTGCACCCCTAGTTCTAATTTTATCTTCAAAGTGTGTCACCTCTTCAGTGTTTTGAGCTTTGAAACCAGGACATCGGTACACCGCAGCCTACATACAACTACCGTATCTGATCAGATATTCAAAGGCACTGTAAGGAATGTTTAATTAACAGGAACAGCTACATAAAATGAAAAAAACAACAGCCAGTCAATTACATTACTCAATAAAGCATCTCTCAAAGGAGAAAGGAGTGGAGACGGATTAATGACTGCTTGCCATTTAAATACGTTATCAGCCAGTTTGAGAGATGGACTGGAATCCTCTTCCCTAGGGAGATGGGTTGTTTAAAGTATTATAGCTTTAACATTGTTTTCAGGGCGGTAAATTAAATTATAAAAGGTGGTCTGGGATGTCTAGACCTCATCTGATGGCGTGGTAACGAAATACACTCTTAATATCAGTGCCGAGAAATCCAATATGCTCGGCTGGCATTAATAATTCTTTAATGCTGCAAACACAGCACAGCGTATCGAGCGAGGTCACACATTAATGCCTGCTATGGCTGTGCACATCTAATTTGAGTTAAAGGGTTCAATTTAGAATCTCGTTGTTAAAAACAGAATTTGTAAAGATGCACAGTGTGCTTCAAAAGTAGACATATTGTTGTATATATATAAGCATAAAAATGAAATATACGCTACCACAGGGGTGGCCAGTCACAGTCCTGGAGGGTTCTTCCTCTCCTGGTCTTTGTTCGAACACTGTTCTAAATTGTTTAATTGAACCATCTAAACCTCCATGTGGTAGTTATCTGTTAAACCTGGAGTGGAATGGCCCTCCAGGACTGTGATTGGACACCCTTTGGTACAACGATAAAGCTCTAAATCAGGGGTGGTTAACCCTGGTCCTGGAGTGCCGCAGGGTCTTCTGATTTTCATTCCACCCGAGTTCTCAATTACTTAATTGAACCAATTATGTTCTTAATTGGTCAACACTAACATTGTTTCCAGGTCTTTAGCCATTGATGATTTTAAGATAACAGCAAACAGGCTCTCCAGCACAAGGGTTGGCCACCCCTGCTCTAAGTGACTTAGTGCCCTCATGAATTGGTCATAGGGGATATCCATGCACATGGTGCCTTAGTACTAAGACAATGCCAGGCAGTGGTTGAGGATGCCATTACAGTGGCATATTTAAAAACACACATTCAGGTTAGTTTGATTGCAGTTGATTCACCAGCACCTTATTACTAGCTGTGAATTGTATTGTATTGTTCTACATTCTGCACTCAAACTAATTGTCTTCTCTAATTATTTCATAAAACCCAGAAAGAGTGAGGAAGATTGAGGGACTGTGCACCAAAGCATCTGTCTGTGTGGCAAAAACAAAATACAGAAGCTACCTTAATGAGCTGGCTCTCACAGTAATGGTCCCATAGCTCCAATCCATGCTGTCTGAACCCTGAAGTGACAACAAAGCACAGAGATAAGAGAATACCCAGGTCCCTGAAGGATGAGGTGAGCTGGCCTCTAGACTGTATTGGAGCGCAGAGAAGGGCAGGCAGCTTTTAATGACTCCTAATCACCATACGTTTTGCTGCATTACCTTTGAGAGTCCTGGGGACTTTGAGGAGAGGAGAGAGAGAGAGAGAGAGAGAGAGAGAGAGAGAGAGAGAGAGAGAGAGAGAGAGAGAGAGAGAGAGAGAGAGAGAGAGAGAGAGAGAGAGAGAGAGAGAGAGAGAGAGAGAGAGAGAGAGAGAGAGAGAGAGAGAGAGAGAGAGGAGAGAGAGAGAGAGAGAGAGAGAGAGAGAGAGAGAGAGAGAGAGAGAGAGAGAGAGAGAGAGAGAGAGAGATCTTTCCAGCCTCAGGTAGGTGTGCAGGTGTGCTGTCATTAGGTTGAGAGTGAAGTGCATTGAGGGAATGGAAGGGAATAATTGGTTATTGCAAAAGCATCTGCTTCCAGCCTAAAAGCAAAATGAGTTAAAAGAGACAATATGTGTAATAATAATGTGTGAAGCTGCTAGCTCCAGATCCTTTTATCAGTTGCTGGGTGGAGGGCTGAACTTGGGGCTGTGGCAGTCAGTTTTCACCAGAACAGGCACAGCAAGGGACAAATTATGGTTCAGCTTTTATGGGCAGGGTTAGGCAGGATGATGTGAGCCAAATCATTTATTTGATCACCAAACTATGGGGGTAAAACAACTACTGTAGGTTTATGTCACACTTGCACTGAAGACTCAGTGATCAGTGTATACTCAATCTGCAAACATTATTATTAGTTTATTTAGCAGATGCCTTTATCCAAGGCGACTTACAGAGACTAGGGTGTGTAAACTATGCATCAGCTGCAGAGTCACTTACAACTACGTCTCACCCGAAAGACGGAGCACAAGGAGGTTAAGTGACTTGCTCAGGGTCACACAATGAGTCAGTGGCTGAGGTGGGTTACAAGCCCTTTTCTTTAACCACTGGACCACCCAGCCGCTCACTTAAAGTGACATTTCTTAAAGAGACAGATGCATTACTCCACGCAGACGCACTTTGAAAATGTGATATACAATAGAGGTCTGCAAAACCAACTACTCTCTATATTACTGCAGTAATATCCCAGCCGTCTGTGAAGGAACAGCCTGAGTCATATTAGAAATAAGTATGCTAGCTCAAAGAGCTGCTCTGTATAAATTACTGCAGTTAAACACTAATTCAAATAAACCTCATTTCCATGCACAGGTTGTTGATGAGGACTGACGTCCATCATCTGCAGATATGAAACTACTCAACTCATAGCAGTGTGCAATAATAATATTAATACAAGAAAATAAAGAGCATAATTACTTAGAGGCACCATATTGAGGTCAACAGAATGAATCAGAAATGTTTTTCATCATGTTGCCAACCCAGTTATTGCAAGCATATTATCGCGTATTGACCAATACAACAGCCTATTGAGATATCTATACATTTCATCAGAGTTATGCATCATAATGAATTCTTCTAAATTTATCTGAATTTCACCCTTTTTACACCAACAACTTAAGTGGATGGGAATCACAGTTTTGAATGCTTTGTTCCATAAAGCATTGAGTGTAAGATGGAGGGGGATACAACAAGGCACAGGGGAGGTAGAGCGGAAAACAAAGACTGCGTTTTTATGTTTATTTCTGTAAATTATCTAGTTTCACATCAGTAGGCTGAATATTTTTACATACATTATTTTTCTAAAGGGTGCATGGATTTGCAGTGATGGAGTGCTGAGGTTCAATTAGCTGTAGATTCTACTTCTCTGCTTCACAGGCCGCGCTCGCAGATGCTGTCCTCCCTCCAATGAGGTGTGGTAATGACCTGGACAGCTTTGCCACGAAGATGCCTGGACTGTTCCAACACAAAATAATCCCACACACTTGTGGTCAGGCTCCTCCTGATAAGAATCTATTTTAAGTTATTAAGTACAGCTAACCCTGCCTCAACGACATATTATAAAAAAAGTCATATGTTATTAAATAAAATAAAATAATGCACTACATTGATAATGCTGTAATCCCAATTTTGAGAGTTTTTGTCAGTTGGGAGACTCTGTGTACTGATGGTGTGTAGTGAAATGTTCTGAATTCTGATGTTGTGATTGGCTGAGAGTAGCATCATTATTTATAATATAGTGTAGTTGTGAATGAGGTCATAGCCAAGCCCACAACGATAAACATTCAGATTTTAGCTTGAACAAAGCAACACACAGCCTAGTGGAATCACAGCTGTGGGCAACAGTACGAAAATGATTACGTGTATCTCCCAATAGACCTGGTTTATTGCACTCCAGCTGAAAACTACGGCACTTCCTCTTCTCCAAATGAATTGTTATTGACCCTTACCTGCTGGCAATCCAAAATAAATTTCAAAATGAAAGGCTGTTTTGCTAAGGGAATTCGTGGAAGATATTAGATACTGTTATGTTCAGGCAGGGCGTTTATTAAAAACATTGTATTATGAGGACATTTGTGATATCGGAGTATGTTTAAGTGAGAATTGAAAGCAATAATAATAATAATAATAATAATAATAATAATAATAATAATAATAATAATAATAATAATAATAATAATGGGTTTCGGAGAGAAAATAAAAACAGGAATAATAATCGCAATATAGCCTACTAAGCCAGCCCCTAATTTGTCTAAATTTTTTAGATTTTATCAGAAAACTCAATTAGGCTTTCTAGAGACAAAAAGTGCTCTCCTTTGTCCCTTGTCCCTTGTCCTGTATGTACCGTTGATATTTTTGCTGCAAGGATCAGTTTCAGATAAAATTAGTCATCTTGTAGGTCAGTACTTTGCTGACTTTCATTTTCTCTCTGTGTTATTATTCCAAACATTGCTCAGCTGTTCTCAAACTAATACCTTTTATAGATCCTTCGCTTCTTATTTACTGGCTGTCTTCCAAATCGGATTCATTTAAAGAGTCAGCCATTCAAAGGAAGTTAGTAAGTGTCTTTTCACTTCACTGAAGGTATCCCATCAAACAAAAAACCTACGACATAAGCAGTTTTTTTGTTTTTTAAACCACAGAGCACTTCAAACACTTTTGTGTTTATTTGCTTTTGAAGAATTATTTAGACAAAGAGGAAAGAGATGTGATACCTTTTATTGGACTATCTAAACAATAACTAATCCCAAACTTTCAAGACCTCAAAGGTCTCTTCTTGACGTTTTTGGAAATCTAAATGTAAGAAAAAAAACCTACTGTCCCTGGGTGAGCTTGGCCGTACGGAATGTGATGGGTTGGCAGGACTTGTTTTTTCTTCAACTGCATCAAAAGGATTTTAGAAATATGACAGACTGTATTGATTTATACATAATTGCTTTTATATTTGTTAAAGTCACTCAAATGTAAGATAATAATTACACTTGCACTGTGTAAGATCCCCACAGACAGTTCCCGAATGTTCTCATTTGAGTGCCTGTATTCCATTCTTGCGGCTGTCACATAAAACACATCATCAACTGCTGCTGTTGAGATTATACACCTTGTCAGTGTCCTTTGACAAGTTTGTTAGCACATTGCGCTTTCGCACGGATTTGTTCTAATGAGGCCTTACACAATGGGTCTGTACTCACCTACCTGGCAAGATTCCACTTTGTCAGCAAAAAGGAGAGGTGAAGTTACATGTAAACAATACGTAGTAAGCCATCCATGAAAATACCCTTCTATAATTGTTCTGTGTAGTTTTATTTAAGAAACGTTCAATGGAGATCATTGATGTTGCGCGCTTGACATCGGTCAGTTGCTAGCATTCAAGAGTCACATTTGAACACACATTTTTTTTTGTGTGAATTGTTTAGCAATCTAGTTATGAACAGACTCTAAAATATTTTATACTCTGGTAGTTTACTGGAAGCCTTTTATTATTTTACATTGACAGTGTTTCTTCAAACTGTATTCTAGCTTCCCTTGATCTGGTGCACAGATGCTGTTTACCAGAAGAAGTGTTTCTGCTGAGGTTTCATCACCATATGCTCTTGCTTTCCTGACAAACTGTTTTGGCTCTCCCGGGAACTGGCCGAGCTCTTTGGAAGTTCATGAAAGAAACGCAGCCGAGCAAGGGAAATGAGCCAGAGTGCTAGAGGCTACCGCGAGACATCTCCCTGACAAGGACGTTGTGTTGTAGATCACCTGTGTTGGACCTTTCCCAGTTGACTAGTCCTGTCCACAAGTTACATGATATTTTTCAACTCTTTTTTTTTTTTTTCGGGGGAGGGGGGGGGAGTAAATTCTTTTAATTCACTATAGATAGCCAGGAAAACATTTTCCTCAACTCTAAATATTGGAATATGTTGTTTTTATATGGTTGCTTTGTAATTAGAGGTATGGCACAAGCATTTAATGTTAACCAGTTCAAAAAGATATAGCACAAAATGCAGATTACAGTTTGTAACATAACTACTCTGCTGTCCTTGACCAATTGAATATACTTACCAGCAACTTCAAAAACACTGAGGCAAACTGTGGTGAACTCAATATTTTGCCACTCATGATTGAATTAAAAATCAGATTGTAAGCACTGGAATATGCTTATGAGCAATGAAGGCACGGCACTGGCAGCTGTATTGCCAGCTTGTTAGTAATGTTGAATGCTTCTCAAAGTACTTAGGCGACAAACTCCTACCAATATTCCAAAGTTTATTGTTTTGATACGGTTTTCTGAGTGCCCTTTTATACCAAACAGAATAAACAGTCCAATTATCCACCACTCATGTGTACTGCATTGCTGCACCTCTGCTTTGTCATGGCAACTGTGTTGTGTGATTGTGTCTTTCCTTTCTGTTTATGTGCTTAAGAGTCACTCCGTCTAGGCACAGTACTCCTAATTAAAGTAAGGGTTTATCTTCCTGCCCATTGAATTAAATGTTTTTTTTATCGTTTATCATTCTAGTAACCTTTGTTATGAAAAGGTAGAAATTGGGAGTCTGTGTTTTGAAGGAGTTTGGTTGGAGCCACTTTGCCAACATGTGCTCATGCATTTATTATTTTATGTACCAGTATATTATTATGTTAGAATTGCTCAGCTTTTCAAAGCTTATGTCCTTTAATACAATTAACCTAGGATTAGACCTAACCAAACTGTAAAATACAATACTCATGCAATATTGGGCAGCAGTGTGAAGTAGTGGTTAGGGCTCTGGACTCTTGACCGGAGGGTCATGGGTTCAAGGCCAGATGGGGGAAACTGCTGCTGTACCCTTGAGCAAGGTGCTTTACCTAGATTGCTCTAGTAAAAACCCAACTGTATAAATGGGTAATTGTATGTAAAAATAATGTGATATCTTGTAACAATTGTAAGTCGGCCTGGATGAGGGTGTCGGCTAAGAAATAAATAATAATAATATGTATACAACTGTTTCTGTCTGTAATATTGTATCAAGTTTAATGTGTACAATACCTGTATTTATAAATAAGTAATAATAAAGGTACTACTTTACATTATGTGTTTTTAATTACTGTGCATTTACATAGTAGTTACTTAGTAAATACAGGTGTACTTACACATAATTGCAATGTTATTAGGCATAGTTACAATGTAATTAATGTGTACATTTTTGCATGATAAAACCCTAATCCTACCCCTAACCCTAACCCTTTTCTGATACAATTGTGTACTTGTATATATCATGCAAAAAGATGTACATGTTAATTACATTGTAACTATGCATAATAACATTGTAATTATGTATAAGTACACATGTATTTACTAAGGGACTACTATGTAAATACACAGTAACTAGAGTGTTACCATAATACATATAAATATAATAAATATCGTAGATTGCTATGTCAGAATCTGGTAATGAGTAAACATGCATTAGTATGTCAGTAAAAACTCTTCAACAGCATTATTGACTGGCAATATGATTGAAGTTATACCATTTACAACTTGAAGAAACAGCAAGGAGAATCGCCAAATCTATTCTTATCACGTTTCTGTGGTTTTACTCTCTCACTTGAATCATGTCCTCCTGGGTTTTTGGCATATTTGCTGCAAAATAGTGTTAAGTTAAATTAAACCTGACACCGGAAATAAGTTGATAGTTGCACTGAAAAACTGACTTTGACTGAAATTCTTAGTTTTTTTCTGTATGAAGTTCTCTAGAGGGTAGTAGCTCAGGCATTCAACCCTACCACATTTTGGGGTTGGGACGTGAACATTTCTGAGGAACATGTCCCTTGCAAAACTGCAAATTAAAACTGCAGTATTATGGACGCAGTCACTTTTGAGTAGTACTAAAAAATACTCATATTACAGGAGCATGCTATAGCAAACCTCATTGAAGTAGAAGTAGAAATAATATTAAAAGTCTTCAACCATTTCAGCAGTTTCATAATCCAAGTCTTTGGCCAGTTAAAACACTATTTAATCAACCTATAGACCAAAATACGTTAATTGGCTACACCATGGATTACTACTTATCTTAAGCTAATTAAGACGTTGAAGGTTTTTGTGTATGTCTTCTGCTTTGTTAAGAGTGAGGGAACCCTGAGTTTACATTGTGCCCAGGTGGATGACACCCTTATTGTACAATGAATCTACAGATGGAATACATCCTCCTATTGGCCTCCAGGTGTCTCTTGCAAACAGAACTGAAGTGACACCATGCATCTTTCATTGCCGAGGTGATAAGGCTTACACTAGATACGTCCAAAATGAGGTCTGCGGGCAGCTACATAGCAGTCACTCTCTTCGGTTAATCATGGTCCCAGCCATGTAACCCTTGATTAATAGGAGATGAAGTCCTCAAGGGTGCCCAAGGGTGACACAAAGCTGTGCTGACGCTGGTGCTTCTTTCCAAGCTGAACAATGTCGTGACGACTCTCCATGGAAGCTGTGTCATCGCGGCTCTCAACACTGCTAGCACACTGAAAGGCTGCTTCGTAAGGAAGCTAACAGATTCTTCAGCTTGACTTTTTAAGATGATATCTTTCTGAGACCCAGTGTAGACAATTATTTATAATTATTACATCAGGACAGCTGGAGATTTTCAAATGCTGCCAAAAAAAAGAGAAAAAGTATTGCACATATTCTGTTATGCTAATGTATGCCTTAAATAATATATTGTGTTAAGGGATAAGGGATTGAATAATGAATATTTTCCTTTTGGCATTTCTATTACAGTGTGAATGGTCAGAGGCACAAGTCAATGAAATGATCTCCTGGCCTTTATCCCTCCTCAATTACCACTTAGCCGTACTGTCTACAGGCTGTTTTTATTTCAAACTCCAATCGTATGCTTTACATGGGCCCTTATCAACATTGCTATCACCATATCACCATTGAAATACATGCGGAAATAAATGCTGCAACTGTAGACCACTGGCATGGAGAACTCAAGCATAATAAATACTCTAGTTATAGGAACCGCAGCGGCTGTCTTAAATGAAGCTATTCATATTGTAACGGAGAGCGTAACCCTCAAGCAATATAAACCTTCGTTATTAAGTACAGCAGCAGGCGTTCTGGCAGGTATGACTGCGTGGGCATTTTTAAAATCCATGGGTTCAATTGTAATACACCAGACTGACATTATGAAAGAAAAATCAGTTTGTTCCGATAGTAAACTTTCACCATGCTGTCCTCTTTCAATTAAAATGACATGTTTTATGAGTTGTGCAGAAACTCTTTTACATATGTTAGATGTTTTATATAACTGAGACGCTTATTCAATGGATATAGACCTACAGATATTGCCCATGGTGCAAAGACGTGAGCTAACTTTCTAACTCTGAGAGTTTTTTTTAAACTTTTACCTTATTTTTTCTTGTCTTATATGTCTTATTCCAGTTTTTGATTGACTGTCATTGGTAAACCTATAGTAGTGATATATTGCTATATAATTATATTATAAAGGAAAGTCATGGAATCAAACTTTGAATTGAAGCAAGCGTGACAAAACATATCATTATGTTAAGCTTTAAATAAAGGCCAGTAGACAAAACATTGAAATGGACTATCTATTTATTGTTAATCAGAGCATTCACAGCAAAGGGATTTCTAATTCATTAACACCAGGTGATGATTCACTAGCTTATTCATTTAATTAAAGACCCCAACAGTGAATTCAGTCCTGCGTGGCTAATAGAGGGGTGAATATAGAAACTGTGAATGGGAGTTTATGTTTTGTAATGTGTCTTGAAAACAGAAGGAATGCTTCATTAAAAGTTACCATGAAGAGAAAATGCTCCCCCCCTCCCAAAAAATTCTTCCTCCACAGCATGTCTTCCAGCATTGGTTAGACTCTCAAAGTTCTTAACTCCAAATCGTCATTAGCAAGGGAAAAATCACCCAATAAAGTAACCAAACCAGAAACAAACAACTCACACTTTTAACGTAGGGTCTTGTTACTATTCTTACGTTGTTTCTTACATTGTATTAGCAGTTATTTCATTTGGAATAAATACTGTAGCTTTGAGAATCTTGTTGCTGGATTTTTTTTTTAAAATCTTGGAATTGCATCTAGTCAACAGGTGCCTCTGCAATAATAACAAAGCCTTTTTCTTTCTTTTAAAGCTGCAGATTGTGTGAGATGAGTGGCATGGCTCATTACTGTAATATATACCCCCTTCTGCAGCATCCCAATCACAGGACTAGTTGGCTTCAAATACAATATGACATGGCGTCTGCCCTGAGCATCTTGTCTCAGTGATACCAGGGAAGGGGCTAATTAGGAAAAGGAATAGTTGCTGGGCGGAAGGTTTAAACTTCAAGCAGAGATGCTTAATTATTATTATTAACATTGTTTAGGGTTTAAGAAAAACATGCTGTAATCTTTGTTGTAAAACTTACATATATCTGTGTCTTTTAAGTGTAAAACATCTGAAAGAAATGGAAAAGCACTAGACGATATAACTCATAACTAGAATCAAGTTTAGACATTGAACTGTAATTAATTAGACATTGATTTTTTTTTTGTATTCCTCAACAATATATAATGGTGTGTACTGGACTGGATGGGTAAGATCATTTTAACAGCAGTTGCTTATTCATAGTCAGTGTCAAGTTAAATGTATCTGCTTATTACATTTTACAGTAATGGAAAATGTAATAAATAGTTTAACCTCACTGAAAAACAATGAAAAGCATTCTGTTGCATCTTCATTTTTGAATTACCCATTTTCTCTGTGTGGCAGGGCGGAAGCGCTGCTGGGGTAAATGGTGTGTGGGCGGTGTGTTTTTTTTTTATTTGTTTGGCACATGGGTTTTTGTCAGGCTTTTTATCACAAATGTGATCTTTAATTCTGGTATTATATGACCTAATATGATTACTATATTGTATGCATGAAACTGCTGCTGTGTGATGTGGTTCTGTTGAGATTCATGTCATCAGAGATTGTGTTCAAAGCCCCATATCAACCTGTCTAGCGAAGCGAGCATGTGCCCTAAGGGGCGGCAGATGCCAAGTTGTTTAATAAAACGAAGGAACCGCTGCTGAAATGTCCGGCAGTGGGCAGTGGGTAGTGGGCAGTGGGCACTGGACAATAACTAATTTGACCCATTCATGTTATTTATTTTTTTAACAAAAGATAATTTACAATCAGTTAACATATAGAGGTTTATCTACAGATGTTATATTAGATACATATAACATGTGCTTGTATGCGTCACTGTTTAGGTGAAAGAGAAACAAAAGGAAAGTCCATTCTTGATGCTACTTTTAATTTGTGCAAAGAAAATGATTTACATACTTTTTTGTGCACTTTTCCAAGGCATTATGTAAGCTCTGCAGGGACAGAAATCAATGGTCTTTCAGGATGAAAAGATATTGGCCCAACTCAATTAAACACGAAGACATTTTCCACACACCCCTTGTTACATCACCTCTCTGCTTCACTGAATGTTTTAGGCTGAAATAATTAAAAGCGTCTCCCATGGGTGGCAATTAGGCTATGCTAAAATTGATCTAATTGAGAAGTACACTGTTGCTAGAATGAAAGGGAGTCCTCTGAGGTTTACTGCACTTGATGTAGAGAGGGGTAATACATATTAAACTTATTAAAAGATGCTTACCTTTCTGCTTGTCAACAACGCTGAAGAAAGACCTAAAACCAAGACTGAGTTCAATGGGATACAATGAAAGCTTCCAGCATTCATATCAATCTCAAAGCATGTTCATACAGAAACTGACACTTTAAACTCTTCACTGGCTGGTGTTTAAGATACACAAGGAATGCATAATGGGGAAATGAGGATGTGCACGAAACCAGAACCTGAATACAGATAATTCAGTATTTGGCTCAACAGTATTAAGCTGCAGTAATACACGAGAGTCAGGAATAAAAAGAAGCTACTTTTATCCAGTAGTCTCCTCCTCCGCATTCCTTATTGGTTGTTCCAAACTCAATAATAAGCATGTTGCTGAGGGAAAAAAGCAGTACATGTAATACAAATGAATTAACCAGAAGCCATACCAATCAAATTTCTGCAGTATAAATGTGTAGTAACATAGTAATGACATTGTTAATACACAACCTCCTGTGTAAATACAATGCTTTTAAAAAAAGACAAGCAACTGAAAACATTTTTAATTTTTTATAATAAAAATACATGTTGTTGCATTGAAACAACACAACCATATGTTTGATTAAAGTGTAATTAGATACACATTATGCCCTGCTGAGATAATTAAGCAGTGCTTAATTGCGGATTACTATGTAACTTTTGTCATCAGTACAATAAAACAGGGTGTAGGGTTTCTATAAATATATTACATTGTAAAACTAAATAGATTATAAAAGCTGTTATTTATTATTAGTCTTTCATACATGTCTCAGGTTAAGCATGCTTGTCATGCAAAAGCAATAATGATTCCAATTAAAGAATACTTAAGTACAGAGACTGACAAACAGTTGTCAAAGCATCTTCTTCTCGGTTGGAAATTCATCATTGTCCCACTGTCAAGACCAGCATGTGGCTAGTTTCCCAGCAGGTGGCAAAGCAGTGTTGGGACATACGCCATTGCTTTCGTTATGCAAGGCATTCAATCATTGGGACAGGCCCTTGGTACAACTCTTTTAAAACTGAGCGGTGTGTTTATTTATTTTGAGATTTCATATAGATACACAGCCACCCACTGAGTTGCTGTTGCCTAGGAACAAGGTCAAAGGGGGGTGTCACCAGAAAATCTTGAAATGTATGTGTGTGTGGGTGGGTGGGAGGGTGTTGATGTGTTTTAAATTTTTTTTTTTACAAAATAACCAATACATGTCACCCACACATACAATTAACATAAGCAAAACATACTAAGGAAAAGCAATCTGCATGTTCCCCAAGACTTGTGGTTGTAAGGCGCTATAAAGGCATAGTTCTACTTCATGTCACTTTGAATATTGTGTTACCAATGTTCATGGCATCGTGAGACTTTGAATGCATGGCAGTGCAAGTTATAACTGAGAGATCATCGTTGTTGTACTTGTTAATTTCTTTGCTTCAGTCCTGTCAACACAGTAACAAAATGTTGTTGTTTTATGTCAGTATCAATTGCAAATCAACACATTGTTTTTGCTTTCGAGAACACTTTAGGAATACAGCAGCGAAGTTCTTTTTCTAGAAACTCTTTTTTAACAACTCAGTTAGTCACAAGCAAGATAACTTTTCTTTTCATTCAGAGATTGAGAAGGAAAACTTAGATATTAGTTATAATGTGCTTCTTCAATGTGAATTTACATAGTAACATAGTTGTTACTAGTAAATACATGCAAACTTATACATAATTACAATATATTATGCATAGTTACAATGTGCTCATACAACAATACAACCCTAACCCCTTTCTGATACAACTGATACTTACGTATATCGTGCAAAAGGATTTACACATTAAGTACATTGTAACTATGCATAATAGCATTGTAATTATGTGTAAGTACACATGTATTTACTAAGTAACTACTGTGTAAATCTACAGGAATTAGAGTCACTTAATGTAATGTGTTACCCAAAGTTGATTCTTGAGGACTTTAGGTGATTATTACTACAGTAGTACTGTTATTGCAGCAGTAACCTTTTTTTTAATTACATATCATACAAATGTAACAGGGCTGAGGTTGGGTGTGAACCGGAGACTATGCACAGAACAAGCAGAGGTCTTAACCACTATGCAAAAGAGCCAGGGTTTAACCCTCATCTCAATAACAGGAGTCAGAATCTGTAACGGCAGTGTGTCACACAACTGCCCATTGCAATGAAAAAAAAAAGCTTTTCATATCAGCTTCCAATTTGAATTGGCACAAGAATATCAAATAGCGAACTGAATGCTCCAAAATCCTGCTGATAAACGAGTACAGTACTTGCCATCCCATTCAAGGTGGAAACAAGGGAATCCAACCATCAAGCAAATTAGCTGTGTTTTGATTATTAACCAGTTTTTGTTTTTTATAGGCTACTAAAATTGAAAGTGGGAGCAGGCAAAATCTATTTCCTTCTCCGGCAAATGTGAGAACAAACACTTTCTTACAGCACTTACAAAAGTGTTGTGATTCAACATGGCTCATTAGAAAAGAGCAGCATTAAATTGGAGACCTCAAATGCATCCTCCGCACAATTCCCTTTTTGTGCTGTATGATCAAGCTCAGCCAGGCTCGTTTAATTTATAATGCATTCTCCGGTTTTAGCAAAGGGTTACGGTTAAAGACTACATTAAAAATGGGATCTGCTGCATTCCTGGGACCTGCAAACCATAATCTAAGGTTTAAAAAGCTATCGGCTGTCTCTGATGGAACATGTATTTTTAATTTGGACACACCTGTATAATAAGATTTAGATCATATTTTTTCAAAGGTCACAATTCATTTTCACAGAGAGTTTGTTTGCTCTGATTCTCAGTGGAAAGCTGCTCTCCCTCATTTCCATGTAATGGTATTTTGACAGTCGGCTGCTGATCTCAGTAGGCACTCCTGCCAGCTGTATTATGGCCTGCACTTCCTTAGAGCTGAAGAACAGACTTCCTGCCGATGCACTGAAGTCTGACTGAGAAACTGCTGAGGCTTGCAGGCCAAGAAATACTGGTAACAGTTCACATTAAGTCTCTGATTACTGTGAATGTATATAGTAGTTACTTAGTAACTACATGTGTACTTACACATAGTTAATGTATAATGTACTTAATGTGCAAATGTACACAATTTTGTCAGAAAATGGTTTGGGTTAGGGGGATCAGGGTTAGGTTTAGAGTTAGGGTTAGTGCTAGGGTTATATCATGCAAAAAGATTTATACATTAAGTACATTGTAATGTGCATAATAACATTGTAATTATGTGTAAGTACACCTGTACTACTATGTAATTATAGACACTTAATGTAAAGTGGTACCAAAAGATTTACCTTGAATCAAATAACATGCTGCATATCCCATAAACCTTTGCCATACCTCAGACCTAGGAACCCCCTTACCCACACACACAATAAGGCACAATGGAACAAGCTACACACTATTACAACAACAATAAATTTCATTCCAAAACTGGTTTCACAGACCCTGATTTGCTAGGCAGGGCAATGTCTGGTGAGTGAAAGGGAGGTTTCAGAACACCTAGCCTACAACACAGACAAAAAGAAACAAGACATTATATAGAGAGGTTGGTGGAAATTGTGTTCCAGTGTCGCATAGGTGACCGAAGAGTGCAGTGAGTGATCTGACAACTGTAAAAGGTCACATGTGAAAATGTCCCAGTCTAGTCTAGTTGCTGGGATACATCAGAACATTTCACAGAGCTGCTGCACCTGACTTTTGCTTCTTGACAAACAGAAAACAAATCCACTCCCAATTCTAACTGCCATGCAATTCTCATTTTTCATTCTTGATTTCTTGATATATATATATATATATATATATATATATATATATATATATATATATATATACGATGTTTGTAAAGAGAATTAAAGAGGACAAGGTTTCAATTCACATACCCCAAACATTTTTTCCCAACTTCTCCCACTTCATGCAACAATAAAATAAACACAAACTCTTTTTTTTAAGTACTGTATACTGCCTGAGAGAAACACCTGGCATTTTAAAATGAATGGCTACAGTTTAAATGATGCATTGGATTCAACTGAAACACAGGATGAGTGACTTACTGTACTTCTGCAAATTAATGCTCTAGTGTGGAGCAATGGACTTTCCGTTTGTCACCTAAAGCTTTTTTTCATGCCTGCGTTGTCACTGGTGTAAATGCTGATCAGTATTAGGTTCTATCTTGATAGAAAATATGCAGAATTTTGCAGAATGTCATGCACAGAATTTTAATTAAAGAAAAACAAAAGCACAATTAAAAGAGAAGATATTTAAGATATGTTTGCACATTCCTAATACATACTGTACTCTATACAGTGCCTGTGCTTCTGAATCTGCTTACAATGACGCTCAATTTTAATTAATGAACATTTTATTTGCCCATATCTAAAAAGCCTTTTTTGTTTTCAATGTCACCTTTACTTAATGTGGCTTCACAGTATCTGGGTACACATGCAAATGCAATCCAAACATCAGATCGCAGAGCAGCTTCGCCAAGCCATTAAGAGCTCATTAGAAAACAAGGCTCGTTTTACCACCTCATACACATGGTAAAGCCAGGACTCACAGATGCTTGCCTGAATGAGAAAGGAAAGACACTGTACTTAACTGACCTTTCCAATGAAATATCTGTAAGGCTGGAACATGAGGTCAATGGATATCAGTCTCCTGGTGGCTAACTGTAAATGAGGGGAGAGTGCCTGGACCTTTTGCTAATGACTTATTGCATGGTGAAGCATTCTGCATCATCACCAGTCTGGCACAGCTCAGTACTGTGAAACCAAGTACCTGAAGTGCAGTGGAAAGAAGGTATTGGGATTTATGTTTAAAGATCTAGAAAGCAGCTGATCAACATATTGCAGACCTTATAAGGACCTTGATGTGGACCTCTTGGATTTCGTCATGTTAATAAGGGGAACAATAAATACATATTGTGGGGAAATCCCCAGCAGCCTTAAAACAGAGCAGGGGTCAGAAGGTTAAATTGGTTCAATTGAACCATTAAGAAGAACATGGTTGAAGCAAAGACCTGGACCGGAAGGGTCAACATTGCTGGACCCTGATCTAGGGTTACATGGCAGCTGTATGTACAGTACTAGAAAATACTCCTTTTACACAAAAAAGGTGTTAACAATTGTGGCTTTCTCTGTTTAAGTTTCTTTTTGTTTGGTTTGGCAAATGGAACCATGTTTGGTGGGTATACGGATTTCACAGAGGTTTCTTTGTGGTTGATCAGAGCCGGCTCAAGCATGCCATTATGACATCAGCATTTAAAGGTCACAGTTTTACCTTGGTGCAGCTTTAAAAAGCCCCTTTGTTAGTAAGATGCTACTTTCGACCTCTTCCTCGAGTGTTTACTGTGTAGGGAATGACGTCACCTTTACTTACAGCAGACATCCTTCAGGGATGAAACAGTCTGACAATATTGTATGACAAAATAATATGTCTAATGGGCTTTTCTTTTCAGTTGTATAGACGGATTTAATCTCACCAAAGCTCTTTATTGTTTATGAGGCCCGCGGGTACAACTTTTTGGCTGAATGTAGTGCTTACTAATGGCTGCTGCATTTGTACCTCAGGGCAAAAACAGCCTGTCCAAAAAGTGCTTTAAAGCAATGAGCCATAATGACTAATAACATTCAAAAGGTTAATAGATTGGGCCTACAATTAATGTATGTCTTTAGTTTTTTTCTTCAAATGACAACACCCCTGTTATAAGCTAATGCAAATCTTAAGATTCATTCATCACTGCAACAAACTAAGAGATAGACAGCACAACCTAATTGTGTGATTTAAAAGTTTAACCAGCTTTCAACTGAAATGTGTTGGTTCAGTGAGACCTTAAAGAAAAATTATTCGGAACCACGTTCATCCCATCCCTAATATATCTATTTATTTATTTAATTTTATCTTATTGTATCGTTTCATGTTCTTTGCTGTAATTGTTCACAACATGTGTCTATTTTTTGGAAAACGTCCTTATTGTTCTTATTGCTTCATTTCTGATTGTTATTTATATAAAACTAAAACACATAATACAAACGGACTAGACAGGATGCAATTTCCTTTTATTGTTTCCTTAAAATACACACTTGGAGCAGTAAGGTACTATCACTGTTTTGTGGTATTAGGTGTCCAAATGGCCCTGTATTCACTATGCAATGAACTGCAGAATTATCCCATAGTCAAAGTATCAGGATTCCCAGCAGTGCTTGCTCCAGTAGTAACATTCCTCACCTACCAGCCAGGAGTGAAATTGCTTACTCCTAAACCTTTCCCAAGCCAGTATTATGTTTTATATAGCTAATGGCCTCGGATCAGTAAACTATGATATGTGTAGCATGGAGAGGTTTATGTGCTTCTGACAGAATTATAGAGAATAAAATATCAAAGTTAATAGCCTGGCATCAGATACCCTATCCACCTGCACTCCATTAACAGACACAACCCCACAATCCCACAATCCCTGCCCACGCTGCTGCTACACTGCAGCACAGTCAGGATGGAGATGACCAGAAAACAAAAAGCAAATACACTGACAATGTCTGTGCTCATGCTTGTACACCTTCATCTGATCACACAAAAAGGCTGATTCAATAACATGGCAGGGTTTATATTGGTTGCAAAGCAAAGAGAATGATAACAGTGTATTCAATGGACCAGTGATTCTGTTAAGCAGTTTTCACTGTCATTTAGTGTTGAACAGGAATGCTGGTATGCTGAACAGGAATGCTGGTATGCTTGCACAATGTGTGAAGAAACTTCTAAAATAAAATGAAATAAAATAATAAAATATAATAATAAAATACAATCCTTCAGGAATTATATATGAGCTACCGCAGTCTACCGTTTGCCTACTAAACTAGTTATTTATAACGGAATTTATTATTATTATTATTATTATTATATTATTATTAACATTAACAAATGCTCCTCATTTGAGAGCTGCCCCATTATTGGTTATTTAAAGCCCTGAATATAATTGCCATTTTTAGAGGAGACTAGTGATGCCTCTGTTTTGTTTTTTTTAATATAACTATTATTATATTAGAAACGGTATTTCATTTTTCCAAGTAAAAAAACAAAATTTAAATTTTATGAGGCTTCTATAAAGTACTGCCAATATAATTTAAGTGATTTGCCTCAATCTTCCCTTGAGCTATGTTAAATTAAAATTCAAAGTCAAAAGTCTTGCTCAGTACTGTAACTCAGTTTTAACCCTAATATTGGTCTTATTACTGTGTAAATATTGTACGTGTCTGGTTGAAAAATAGCTTTGCACATTCAAATGAGATTCCCTGTCTCTGCAGTTTAGGAGAGGATGAAAATAATGTGTGCATGGTATGAATAGTGTAAGATTATTTGCATGTGAAGAGGATTTAATAAGAATTCTGTATTAAACAGCTTATCTTAATACCTGGATCAGGTGGGTACTTTCTGCTTACACATTGTAAATATTGTGACTTTGCAGAGAAGGTAATTGAGCTCATAAAAATAGCTCATCTTTTCGCACAGTCATTTCCTTTTTTATTTACAGATACAAATTTACATTAGCTTACAAAATTAACTAATGCATTCTCAAGTACAGCTGAAAATGAATCCAGCTTGTGATATTACATATATTATTTGTAGACTAATTTATACATTTATACACTAGTAATGAATAATATACTTATTGTTCAGTGGGAATGCATATTATAGACTACTTTCCAACTGCACTGTGTGACTTAATTATGTTCAGTAAGATTCCTAGTACGACCCTATTTGTAAATTCATTGAATATCAGGGTAAGGTGTAATTGCTTTTATCCATATACCGTTACAGTTAATTTGTGTGGCTAAGTATAAATAACAAAGAAAATCAAAAGGGTCCCTTTGCCCTCCATAACTCATATAAAACCCAATGTCTTGATATTATTAAGACGCAAACTACAGTAAATTAGCACCATTCATTTACCATAGTTTACCATAATTTGCCCCTTTTTTAATATATTCTTTTCCATACATCTCAGGGCTGTACAATGCTTACCTATGACCACAGATGAAGGGGCTTGGGTTTGGATGCTGACCTACAAGGTAGTGTTGTGTGAAGCAGTTGTATTGAAGCCAGCGGGTGAGATGATGTCATGGGATATAATGGTATAATTGCCATTAACTTCTTGTGGAAATGAGTCTGACCCTTTCACGCAGTGGTTACCAAGCTTGCTTGTGGACCACAAGGTGGCTGATTCTGCAGATGGTGGCTGCATGCCTGTTTTACTAGATGCATGCTTTTCCAAGGCTTTATTAATCTGATCTAGCCGTACAAAGGCATCCTGTTGTCTTTAAATAGCCATGTCTTTTAGGAGACGTACATGGGTTTCAAACATGTGATCCAATAAGCAGAGGCAGGGAAATCGAATCGTGCCCATTGCTTTCAAAGCTTACTACTGTATACACAGGTTTGGACCCAGTTATCCAGCCACACTCAGTGATATATATATATACTTTCTAAGCACCCGGTTGCCTCCTCATTTTGTGCATAAGCCCTGCATGGAGCAACACAGCATCTCCCATATTAGGAGTTAAGTGATTTGAATTAAAACAATAAGAACAATATAAAGTACCTATTTTTGTTTTTTAATTACAGCTTCACTCTTTTATAATTACGTTACAATCCCAAGTACAAAAACTTGGGTATAGATATGCAGAGTACAATTTCAGTTAGAAATGCAAGGACAGCACTGTGTGGAAATCGTGGTACAGTGTGTAACTTTTCCCTTGGAGATGCTGGGGCAGTCTTGCTGCTGTTTTCTTCAAATACAGCACCTGGTCAACCCAATTGCCCCTTGTGAGTGCATGCAGCTGAAAACAAAGCAGATGGTCCAAAGTTAAAGATTGCAGTTAAAGTGACTAACAAGAATGTAATGTCCCAGAGCAGCTATCCTGGTAAAGGCATGACTGCGTAGTGTGCAGAGTGAGTCAGGGAAGCCCAGGTTTGTGTACAGGCTTTGTGAAGTTGTTAGCCTTCGCTGGGGATTCTACAGGGAGCTTTCTGGTGCTCCTGAGGGTTAGGGAGATAAAATTGGTAGAGCCAGAGTCATCTCACCACGTTACTTGCCAGGCTCCCAGCGAGCTCATTAAAACAGACGCACTAACTCATAAGGCCCATGGTATTTTAAAGCATGCAAACTGACCACGTTTTTAGTGAGGCTTACTGTCTAGTGCAAGACTTAGAGTCTACATCATTGCTCTCCAAGTTTCTCTTCAGATCAACGCTGCATAATCCACTTCTGGCACTGGTTCACTGAACACACCTAAATACAATGGAGTGGACGTAAGTCAGTTCAGGTGATTTCGGCTTTAAAAAGAAAAGCAGATCAATATTTCATGTTTCTCCTTGACAAGCAGCCCTTACAGAGAAGGAAACTCAAAGGCACTGTGTGTGTCATGTCACTGATTCATCGGCAGTGTTGATGCTAATTGTCCCACTGGAACTACACATTACAACCAAGACCTTTGTTTTCATCAGCCAGCTCTGTTCACACTCCTGCTAAGAAAACAAACAACATAATGGTCAGTGGATCAATGCCACATGTGACAAAGTGGACCTTTAGGGACAATGGCAATGCATTAGCGATGGCTTCATTATTTTGTTGAATAGATATTCTCTTTCTTGAAAAAAAAGAAGTGTAACAAACTTCAATCCTTTAGTCTAATCAAGCTTTGTGATTTTGAGATTGTAGGTTGAACTTAGCGAAGCTGCTTATGGAGGGTTCTAGACTGTAATTGTGTTCTAAGCTAAATCTGGATGCTGCCTATCTCAGGGTGTAGCCAAGTGGGTTAGCACTAGAGAACACCTATGCTTGTGGCTGAGGACATTGTATGCAAAATTCCAAACAATTTAAGACAGATACATGCTGTAAGAACATAATACAATTGTGATTGAGCTGATTGATCTCAAAACGCTGTTAAATCCGGATCCCAATGATTCAGCATCATTCTAAGCCCTCACCACTCTCTGTGTTAAAGGTTCCCTTCCCTTTTAATCCCCAGCCATGTTCGCTTGTCCTGGGTCTTTCTGAGCATAAAGTACTGGCCGGGATTAACATTGTCAACTCCGTTTAAGATTTTGTTCTAAGCTAAATAGATTCAGTTTCCTCAACCGTATTCCTTTAAGCCCCTGGATTAGTCTGATTGCTCTTCACCGTTTGGAGATTTGCATTTTAAATATCCAGGTCTCAGAACTATTGTTTTGGTTACAATGTTCTTGCCCTCAGCCAGCGATTCAATCTTTTCATATGGCAAAATTATTCAAAGTCAGTGGGTGCATCACACTAGACCCTACTGCTGCTCTGCAAATGAACGTCAGAACCTCGGATTCATTCAGACAAGACTGAGATTTGTTCTAGTGTTCAAAGCCATGTTTATATAGGGCCTTTCATAACTAAAGTCACCCAATGGGATTTAAAAGATTTTAAATCCCATGGAAAAATGTAATATAAATTAAAGTAAAATATATATATATATATATATATATATATATATATATATATATATATATATACCCTATAGGTGAATAGACTCGCTTTGGTAGTCATAACAAACAGTGGCAACCATTTATGCCTGCACAGTTCATTAAGTCCATCTTGCAGTATATGCAAAGCAATGAGAAAAAATGTCTGTTTTAATAAACAACAAGGTATCCTGTAGCAGCAAATTTAAACAGGTACGCAGATCAAATAAAGAAAGCACTTACAAATGAAACTATTCACATTCATAGTATTACAAAACCAGAACTTAATGATTTTTCAATGTCCCTCAGAATCACTGCAAACATGAATACCAGCAGCTCTCCTGAATGCTGCAACACTTCCACCACCATATGGAGAAATGGAAAATAATGTCAGACTCTCAGCAGGGAACTCCTCCTGCAGTTAACAGTGGAAGACTTCCATTTGTTTAAATCTGTTGTGTCGTTCCAGTCAACATACTATTAGAAATACTGCTGATTCAGGCTTATCCTCACAGAAGAGCTAAAATGCAAGTCAGGGGGATGCAGATGTGATTGAACCCTTGAAGCTTGCAAATGGAGGTGCGCAATCCACAGGGAACACTTCAAGCAGTGGCCACGAGCTCCACTCAAATGTTAAGAATCCCACTCTGTTAAATAAGATCATGCTGCTCATTTTAATGGTCCTTTCTCTAATGTGAAGTGGGGCACAATGTAGATAAATGCTTTTTAATACCTGGATATATACAGTCCTGGAACATGAACCAGGCATTCCTGTCCAGTTTCCATGGCAACTGCAAAGGTCAATATTAATCCCTTTGCCTAAGGACATTATTTCATGGCTAAACAAAGGCTGGAGATAAACCCTTGTATTTTATTAAGGAATAAAAGGGGGGAGTGTAAATCCTCGAGGAGAGAGAGAGCTGATGGGAAGCCTATAGTGCCCTTGACATGATTGAAACAGAAAAGTGAGGCACTTCAAAAGCACACATAACTGGTTTTGACCAAAAAAAACGGCTGCATTTGACAAGAGTCATTTAAAATCTTCCGTGTAATTAGAATTTGACAGGATCCCCGAATTAGTTCCCTTCTTTTAAATGCTGAGTAGATACGTGAGCTGTAATGGGTTAGTAAAGCATTCATTTGAATTGACACTGATCTAATTGTATCAGCATGCAATGGGGGTGGTTGTAATGAATAACAAATAGCACAAATTAAGATTATTTTCTTCCTGGGCAGTCTTTAAGAAAGCAGGAGTAGCTAAGAAGGACCCCTGCTAAATGAATAGAGTGCAAAAGTCACACACCCACATACATTTACATACCATAGGGAAAATGAATATACATAATAAATACAACATGTTGGGGCTGAGCAGCCGATTCTTAAACCACAGCTATTTAACTCAATATTACAGTAACCCCACCAGCATTTATCCCCTGTTTACCCACTGCTAGCTTCACTAAATGCAAAAATAAATGAAGTGAAAATGAGTCTGTGAAAGAGATCTGTAAAATAGACTGCATTTTTGGAGATGTAGATTAAAGTAACCATCTGGAAAGGTGCTGCTCAGCTTGTGTAACAGGCAGTGTTGAGTGATGCATGACTGGGCAGTGTTGAGTGATGCAACGCTGGGCAGTGCTGAGTGATGCACTGCCGGGCAGTGTTGAGTGATGCACCTGCGGGCAGTGCTGAGTGATGCACCGCTGGGCAGTGCCGAGTGATGCAACGCTGGGCAGTGCTGAGTGATGCACACTGCTGTTACGGATTCGGACCCCAGTTAGTGAGATGGACCCAGCTAGTTTGCATACTGGTTAAGACACTGGTTTGCGGTGTGTGTGGTTGCTGAGTTCACTCCCAGACTCCCCCATCGGTTACACTTGAAACCACACACATCCTTCGGGTTTGCAGTGTTTACAGTGGTAATAAAATACCCCTTATATTCAAGTGTCAAGTGCCAAAAGAAACTAAGCCAAGAGCACACAACATGCTTTCTAATACAAGAGCTCCAGGATGTGTTCCGCTGTAGAATGCTGTAGGTTTGCCCTTTTATGGTAATGGCTCTCTCCTTCTCCCTCATTAACAACTATTGACTTGTGATTTATATACCTGCCGTTATAGTAATTATGACTTATGGTGGCTTAGGAAACAGCCAACAGAGACAGATCACTGCAGCTAAAAACCTAAATTTATACCCTGGGGTATCCCGTACAGAAAAAATGCAAAAATAAAACAAAAACCTGAATTTATACTCTGGGGTATCCTGTATAGAAAAAGTACAAAAATAAAAAAAATATCAGATTATCTGCTTTCAAATACTCTGCTTGAGCTCAACCTGGTGTGTACGCTTTCTGCTGTCGATGTTTCTCATTGGAACTTGATTACATTTCTCAACGTTGTTCTACATGTATTAATGGAAAGGCTTTATGTCGCTGCCTTGCTAAAGCCTGTTGTTAGTAACAGTAATGGTTGTAGCATTGTACTGTATAACACTTTTTTTTTATATGTTTTTAATTAGTTGATTAATTGCAACATATTAGACAAATGGGGATAAGATGCTGGTAAAACAGCATTTCAATGAGCCATTGAATACTCAATAAATCCTTAATAACACTTTAGTTTATGGATCTGTTATAGCGTAGCGTGATGCGGTAGCGTGATGCATTGTACCGGGCCTGGGCAAAGAAACAACACAGAATATACACAGGATGTCAGTCCCATTCGTATGACTGGTGTTTAATAAAACACCATCTCTGCTCACATGTATCTCTATAGGTATCGAAGAGTAGAAGCTCGACTCGTCCTGAGCTGATTTTGACTTGCAGTGCATTGGTTAAGACTTTTGGCAAGATAGAACTACATTATTATTCGACCTTGGCTGCTAGTTTAGTACTGTGTACAGTTCACATGTCTGTGTATGATGTGCTTGTATGGGACTTAAATATAGCATGTGTTATAACAATAACCTCACTCCAGACCTTTAACTTGATAGCTTGGGATGCAAGTTATTATATATTTTTATTGTTAAGACTTCAGACAGCTACATTAAAATAATAATAATAATAAAGTGAGTATAAAAGGATGTACTCAAATGCAGCATACATACTGGCTAAAACACATCATACACTACAGTGGATGGGCATTTGCTCATCATGTGACTGAGGTATTTACAAAGAAACCTTATAATTACTTTATAACAGGATACAACTAGTAATGGATAATTTAAATATTATTGAAATGCAATGTTATTCCATGTTAATAACTATCATAACTTTTATTTAAGATACAAAGTAAAAAAAAAAAATCTGCAAACCCTCATTACAATACAATCAGACAGAAACATCAATCAGGTTTTTTTTTTCATCGTCACTTTTTTAAAATTTATTTTTAACTCATCTACATGCTCCGGCTTCAGTTGTGTTTATCATCTTTGAATATCATCTGTTTATCATATCCAAGCCGCAGTTGTACCGAAGGTAATGTTTTATTCAGGGAATTTCAGTTTCCATCCTTGTTATTCCCATAAGTCTGTATTACGGGCATGTACTCTATTTTCTAATGTGACAATTCTGCTTTCAACACAATTGTTGGGCCATGATCCACTATGTCTCTTTGCCTACCTCCATAATGAAATGTAAAAATGAAGCGAGACTGTAAAATCCTCACAGCACAGTCGGGATGATTTCATTTATATTTAAGTCATACTTGGCACCGTGTATTACATGCATTTTTCATACAGTAGATTTACCTCTTGCCTGGTGAGTGCAGGTAGGCTGAGTCGGCATTGCTAATGACTTTCAATCTCTGCATTGTTCAGTTTCTGCATTCCAATTATTGAAACAGCAGTGCTATATTCTAGCAAACACCACATCAATTTACACTTTCACTTTTAAAAGAGTCTTCACCCAAGGGGATAGGGGTGATAAGCAGCTTAAAAACTCTTTACAGAGTCATTATGGAAACCTTCAGTGCTGTTACATTAACCCTCGGAGTGCCACTGACAAGATAGCCTGAGTAGTTAAAATATAAAACTTGTTTAACATTGTGGGGCTATTTTAATGACCTGTTCCTAACAGCTGGTGTTTTTCCCCAGGGGGGATTTATTGACAGTCTTATTAATATCAATACAGATTACAATCCCTTGCTAATACACCGGACATAACTTATGTCCCCCAATAACATCGAATTAAGTGTGACGCTAGGTCACTGTGGATTGTATGAAACTCACACTCTACCCAGTTTAAACTAACTAAAGATGTGGACTCCCATAATTAAAATTCTGAATTTGAAGTCCTTAATTGCTTTTGCAAAGAAAGTCTAACTCATAACAACAGAAAAAAGCAGCAAATAGGTTCTGTGTGTTATTTGCAGCCACTTGTACACAGTAAAACGGTCTATGTATATTTAAAAATGATTTCTGTAAAGTGCATGCAGTATATGTAAGTTACTGTATAGTATCATAACATGTCAGTGCGGCACCATGGGCGATTTTTATCAAATGTTTTAATGTAAAATAATCTTTAAATATTTTCACATTGTACAGTAATGTGTACAATACAGCGCATAGTTTATTTCACGTTACTGGTAGCCTATAGGCTGAAGTAGACAGAGAACACATACATGTTATTTCAGCGCAATGATTTATGTGTTTAAAATAAACTGAGCACTATAAATATATGTGTGTGCAGGACTACTGTAATACGTCTGTAGAAAATCAGGTTTGGAAATTTGAGGGTGGTGGTATTAAGATCAACCACTGTATAGATCATTAAAATAGTGTGTCTTTGTAATTTAATGTCTGTTGGTGTTGTCCTCGAATGTGTCACTTCCTGTCTGCCTTCAGTCATGCACCATCCCTGCAAACAGGATATGGTATCTCATTGCCTCTGGAACTGGAAGAGAAGTACAGACCTCCATAGATTAGCATGCTGTGTGTTTACACAAGCACACGACAAGTAAACACATAAATAAGCCAGGATCTGGTACATTAGGATTAATGCATGCTTAATAAGCCAGTCCACAGCAATGTTCCTGCTGAACACACAACACAGTCTTTGCAATCCCCAAATGCAGGCTGACAACAAGATAGACTGCACCTAGCAGCCTCCATTTCAGCCATCACAGTTGATAGTGGGCAAGTATCCACACATTTGATCTATAGTCCTGTATGGGGCAAATAATTATGGGCGGGGACTCATTTGCATGTTAGCTTCAGATTTAGCTTGCAAAATAAATATTTGTTTTGTAAAAAACTGATTTATGTTTCCAGATACATTTTTTTCAGATTTAATTGCTAATGACAAAGATTTAACTAACTTTAAAATGCTGAAATATCATGTATTTCAGATTTATCTGTTAGCTAAATGTTGGATGCCATTGTAAAATAAAGATTTAAAGACTGAAGTCATTTTTTCTGATTTAATTGTCAGATTGACTAAATGTTGAATTTGTGATATGTGTTTTCAATATTTATAAATTATATCTGAAAGTACACATTTCTAAACTTTTAAGTATGTTTTATTAACATTTTTTGGGGGTTAAATGTAGGAAAAATTACAAAAAATTAAGTTAAATTTGGAAAAAAAAGCACCTCGTAAAATATTATTTATATACTGTATAACAAGTACAATGCAAAAAACAGAAAATATTTAAATCCTAAATTCAAATTTGAGGAATTACTTTCCATAGGTCAAGTTCCACTTCTGTGCAAATTAAAATTGTAAAATATTATTATTTTAAAAATGTCAATAAAATCTAAAAATATAAAAGGTATTGAGGAAACTGGGTGAGTGCATGATTAGCATGTGGTGTAATGCAGATTGTAGAGAACAATGTCTCAGATATGTTTACTAATGCTGGAAACATGTGCTCACAAATTGATAAAATGCAGATGAGAAACCCCGGAGCACGCCTGTGGATGTCAGCCCTTGCGGTTTCTTTCCTGTCAGCTCTAATCTAAACCATTGCTTGCCTGCCTCTGATCTGTGAGCAGAATACGAACTGCAATTCATACCGGCAATGAACTACCCCAATTCAAAAGGCTTATGGTAAATATGGCTGTTTCAATGTAAGATATGTCGTGAAAGGAAAGGGGGAAAATATAGTAGGCGAATGCTGCGTCTAATTACCTCTAGCGTAGGACTGATAGGACAGAAGATGGATGGTTATGGGTAAAGAGAGGATGAGGGCTATAGAATCCCATGATATTCACAGGGAACATGTGCATAGTTGTAATGATCCCTGAGGTTTGTGACTTGTTTTTTATTTTCAGGCGCCAGACATCAATTTTAGGACAAATGCTTTTGACTAACATTTTACATTAAGTCTCTCTAATTACTGTGCATTTACATAGTAGTTACTTAGTAAATGCATGTGTACTTACACATAATTACAATCTTATTATGCACAGTTACTTAACGATATATTTAAGTACACAATTGTGTCAGAAAAGGGTTAGGGTTATGTTTAGAGTTAGGGTTAGGGTTGGTGTTAGGTTTATAGTTAGTTTGAGGGGTTAGGGTTAGGTTTAGAGTTTCACATTAAGTGCATTGTAACTATGCATAATAGCATTGTAATTATATGTTAGTACACATGTATTTACTAAGTAACTACTATGTAAATTCACAGTAATTAGAGACACTTAACACTTTTGCTTTGGAATACCCACATGCTTAGGACAAAAGAAATCTGTGAAATCCATGCATTGATATTCGAATATTGCCAAGGGTTTACAGTACATTCCTGCACCTGGAGCCCAGGAGGAAGACAACTGTTCAGATTTTGGTATTAAACAGTGTTTTGTGTGCAGTATAATGTTAAGCATGATGGGGTCATGTTTTCTTTCTAGCTCTCTTTAGCGCTGTCTCCTTTGCACTTGTGCCAAAAAAAGAAGTGCTGCTTATTTAACCTGCAAGCCAGATTTCCTGCAACATCTGCATCATCTCCAATGTGATCCACCTCATTACATGTTCATAATAATCTGACACAATACTGCTCTTTTCAGCAAGCACGATATTGAGGGAGGCTGAATTACTAACTTAGCTGTTTGCCATCTTCAAAGCACACAAATGCCAGTGGGTCGAACAGGTTGCAAAAGATCAGAGCGCATCCGAGCAAAATCACTGCAAGCGATGCTGACACATCCCAGGCTATAATGTACAGTTCAGCTAAAACTATTTTATTAGACATATTCAGACCAGAATTGCCAAATGAGAGTTAAGACCTCATTTCCAAAGGGGTCCTATAAGGTGACACAGCACTGTCCATAAGTTACATCAACACATCATACAGACAGTGACATCATCAGCATGATCCACATCTATCTGTTTAGTTACAACAGCAAAGCAACATCATTATTGGTGTATTTATATACATATGTTGTGCCAGACTGGTTAGTACATTCATGTCCCATAGTACCAGTTCATATGCACTTGCAATTTCATTATATGGTGGAGTATAGCTCCAGCAATATAAAAAGCTATCTGAAGAGTGTTACTACTATTAGGAGAAAAACAAATCTAAAGTGTATTTTTGATACTTTTATGTTTATGATATGTTTCATGGGTTGTCCTTAAATGTCTGGGGAATTTGATTATGTATGATTGAAAAATCCTGAATGTACTGCATATGACTGTGGATAGCTACTTCAATATATACACAAATAAAAAATAAATCCTGTAATTGCACACGTCATGTCTTATTTAGGTGTACAGCATGTAGCTGTCCATATCAAAACAGTAGATAAAGGTTATAAGTAACATTATATACGAAGGTATGGGTGCAATTCAAAGGCTTACAAAAGGAGCGCACTTTTTTATTTTTTATTAGAGTGCCCAATTATTTTACCACTAATATTTTCCCAATTTAGAATGTCCAATTATTTTCCCCTCACTGCTGAAATTCCACACACTGCAGAAATTCTGCACACAGCTTTTCCGATCCCATGACCTAGCCAGTTTCATCTTTTACACCCAGTAACTTGAGAGCGGATGTCAGCTAGCTACCAGCCTCTGGAGGACAAAGGCCAGCCCTGCTGGTATCCGCCTGAGCTATCCTATCCCCTGCCCATGGCTTCCCAGCCTCTCCACTATAACTAAATTATGGGCAACAGGGGTACCTTGAAGGATGTAAGGGAAATATGTATAACGTAGTATCATCTTATCTAAGCTTCAATAAATATTTCTATCGCATGAGTTTTCCTGACTGAATCAGGATAGTTAATAATATGTAGAGATTTCATTTACATTTCCAGTTATTATATTTGTTGCCTCAGGCACGGTTCAGCTCATTTAGCCTTTCCCAGAGTAATGAATCACGTAGATAGGTGGTTGCAAACCAGGTGTCCTTAATTGATTACTGTTTTTAATAAATAGCCACAGATGACTAGGAATCGCAGCTGCAATGCTGAAGAGGACCGTGTAGAAATTAAGCTCTGTTTGCTTTGATCAGGGATAAATCCTTGAAAGCTCTCCCTTTTCTCTGGCTGCATGAGAAGTAATTCAAGGTGGAGATTAGGGAAGAAGTTTTTTTTTTTTTTTGGTAACACTTTATATTAAGTGTTTCTAATTAATGTGAATTTACATAGTAGTTACTAAATACGTGTGTACTTACACATAATTACAATGTACTTAATGTGTACATTTTTTGAATGTTCGTTTTACAGCAGCAAACTGCAGGATTGAGCAGCTGTAACTGATATGTTGACATGAGTGGCATCTTTACTAACTGTATTATTGCGCATCATTATTTAGAACTAATGGTATAAAAATATATATGTAATGTTCCTGCCAGTGAATGATGGTTTTCCATTGTGAATGTGCATGCAGTATTGCAGTTTTCTCACTCTTTCCCATGGTTATACTATGCATTTACAATAGTTTACCATGGTTTGTCCTTGCTTTACTATACCTCTTTTTGCTTTACAATTCTAACCTATGCTTTATTACACTTTGCTATTCTTTTACTATGGGAAACTTTTGCAGGGGTACATACGTACAGCTTAATGATCGATCGATTTACCCTTTAAATACCCAGTCAGTGTAAGCAAACTATTGACACTAGCTCAGGGTAGGAAAGGGACACTGCAAGTACAATGTGTAATCTGTGGATTGATTTTACTGCAGAACCGGTGGGTGAATCACCTGTTAACAGCCATGACTAATTGTCAGTACCTGCAGCTACAATGACTGATACCTTATCACTTTGCATGATGAGCAATGCTAATTAAAATGGATTAGGCTGCTGTATTCTGTCATAGGCAGAAGTTATTTCCTTTGCAAAGCATACCGTTTTCCTGCTGATTGGTATTCACTGCATTGATATGTTCCTGGAGCCACTTACTGCAACAGCTGGTGATGTTTTGCACAGACAATTACTGCAGAAATATTTTTAATGTATGTACAGATATGATATATAAAAGTAAACACTTCCAGTGACTTTGTTAAAAGTCATTCTGAGTTGTTAGAATGTCCAATAATTCCCCCCCCCCCCCCCCCCCTCATCACAGTAATTACCCACACAGCTCAGGGGAACTGAAGATTCAGGGTGCCTCCAATCCCACGACCGAGCCAACTTCCTCTTCTACACCCAGGAACTCGAGAGCAGATGCCAGTGAGCTACTGGCCTCTGAAGGACAAAGTCCAGCCCTGCAGGTGTCCTCCCGAGCTCACTGTCCGATTCACTGACACTTACTCAGCGCCTCTCTCCTGCCCTGAGATTATTGCATTTTACTGCGGAAAGGAATCTCAGCCAAGTCATTGTTAGCATCACAGCAGCTCAATTGTCAGCCAGTTGGATCATGCAGTGACAATATCATCAAGGTTATGAGGAGACATTCCCCACATGGGTCTTTACATGAATACGAGGGGCCTAGGAATGTGACAGTCGGGAGGATGGAAGAGGCATTACTACAGCAAATGTATGTTAATTCAGCTATAGCTGATTTTAGCTTGTATTCATGCACTTTCAGTGTTTCCAAAAAAGTCGAGCAATTTGGTGCTTAAGATTAAATCAGGTTCATTGCATTCATTGTGGATTACCTCCAATACAATTATAAGACTCAACAACAACTGAACAAGTACATTGGAGGCTGTGGGGTTCAGTGGTTTAAAGAAAAGGGCTTGTAACCAGGAGGCCCCCGGTTCAAATCCCAGCTCATTCACTGACTCATTGTGTGACCCTGAGTAAATCACTTAACCTCCTTGTGCCCCGTCTTTCAGGTGAGATGTTGTTGTAAGTGACTCTGCAGCGGATGCATAGTTCACACACCCTAGTCTGTGTAGTTGACTTGGATAAAGACGTCCGCTAAATGAACAGATAATAATCTGTAGAAAGGGCAGTCATTGTTATTGTCTTCTCTACCAGCATCGAAGGTTTGTTAAAACAATGCTGAAACTGGACATTTAAAGTGTTGGCAAATTATTGTTAATTAATGTATTGAAATGATCAGGTGTGTGGTACCTACATCTTTATTGTAAACTGTGGCATTCTCTGCTAGTCCATGTAACCTTTACCAGCTGTAGTTTATCATGGAATTTTTTCACGATATATGTAATATATGTATCGGAAAAGGGTTAAGGTTATATTGTGCAAACAGATTTACACATTAAGTACATTGCAACTGTGCATAATAACATCATAATCATGTGTGAGTACACATGTATTTACTAACTACAGTACTCTCCGGCTAAGAAAACACCCCTCGGGAAGCAAGCAAAGTGTTATTATAGCCGAAGTTACGGAGTTAGCTACTGGACACAATATGAATCAATAAACAAATACAGTAATTAGAGACACTTAATGTAAAGTGTAACCTACAAAGCTTATTTAAAAACAAGTAAGTACAACAGAAAAGGAACAGTTACACTTAGTTAAAGGATCACTTAAACCAAATGCTAACAAAGAAAACCCATGAATTCACGAGGTTGGAGTAAGGACTGTGTAGGGGATCTGGAGTGTGTTAGGTTTGGTCCTGGGGTTCTCCTCTGTGAATACCCAGACCGTGTATAATTGACCGTTCTTTCACAGATTTTTAAATAAAGTATGCAAAGTTACTTTATACTGTGTATCTGTTCATCAACGGCATCAACTCTCAGCCATCCAATGTATTTCAATGGGTGGAATATTTTGCTGTACATTATGTTAAGAGAGGCACGGCTGTCTTATTTTAATACAAACTCATTGGAAGTAGGAGTAAAGCCAAAAGACAACCTTTAGAAAGTTATCAAATGTTTGCAGAAAAAAATAAACCACTGCAACTTTAAATCTAGAGCATCAATATCAGTCAGTAGGAAATTAGATTTCATGTTACCTTCTTCTTACCCTTCGGCGAGACAGCCCTGTCAACAAAATGAAAGTACGTCACTGTTCACCAACAAGACTTAAACCCAGATTCCTCTTATCTTTGCAAGGATAATGCTTTGTTTTTTCAGCCCACATTTTTTAACTTTATGTCCTAGGGCCAAATATAAAATAGTTCTATTTGGCCTACTTTTGAGCTGGCTTTACTTTACCTCAAACAAGTACACATTTTGGCTGTGTTGCTCTGCAATGAAGGATGTATATACTAGTCTACTATGTGCATTAGCTATTAACTTAGAAACTGTAAGAATGTTTTTTTTTTATTTGTAGGAGAATGTAGGAGCTGTGGATCATCTCCAAACCATTCCCAGAGTATCTACAGCCAGATGTCAAAATGTGAATCATTGAAATGATCTTCTGACCTCCGAAAACAAAAAGAGCAGCATAAGATTTATGGGACGTTGGGTTTTAATTTCGGCGCGTATCGCTAAACACTAATTTACTAAGCACAACATTGCTTTTTCTTACATTTTGTGAATTAAGATGTCAGTTCTTAGAAAGACCACTCATTCATTTCTCTGTTCATTTTTTTCTTTTACAGTGTCAGCATTACACTCTACAAAGTGGGACGATTATAAATACAAAAGTGAACAAGCAAAGAGTTTATTATTCCTTCTAAAAGCTTCCTTAACATATAATGCTCTGCGGCCGTTCTCTTTAAATTGTATGTATAGCTTGTATATAATGACTCTGATTTGTTCAGAATTATGAATCTACTGATGGTACGTACAAATTAGCTTCAGTATTAGTTTCAGGTTTGTGGATCCAGGACCCTTAACCATTAATGCATTTCTGTTTAAATGTAGCACATCCTGGAAGACTACAGAAACAGCAGGAGGCTTTATTTAAGTAGATTTGTTTTGTAGCCAACTGCAGCTCTTTGGAAAGTTGTTCAGATTAAAAGTATACACCTGGTTTCCATATATCAAATAGGCATGTTTAATTAAACTCAGCATGAAGTAATAGTAAAAATGAGCCCCAAAACTGTACAAGAAAACAACTACTTAATGAACTGTTTAAAATACAGCATACAGGCACTGTATAAGTGGCAAGCTGACCTACAGCACTTAAAATGCAAAATAGCTGACCGTGTTACATGCATATTTCACAGCTCATCTCATCTCACAGACAGGGTACAGAATCTGTAATGGCAGAGCATCACAGACACTGCACAGTCAGGACTTGAAGAGCCAGGCCCTGTCCTTAAGAGTGCTTCAGACTGATCCGATAGCAGAGTTGCATAAGAAGTGTCGATGCTCATCTCATCAAGGCTCTCATATCTGCCCAATCGTGCATATTGTTCAATGAGTTTCATTTGGAAAGACATGATTCAAACCAATCCTAAAACCCTTACCACTTTGATCTGGTTTTAGAGAGCCAATCTTAATCAAAAAGACATGCACACAATTTTGAAGCAGAAGTGTCAGAATAAAACTGGAGCTCCCATTACATTACGTGTAATTACACATGAATTACACACGTGATGTTACATGGTCGTTACATTCTAATAACAAAACTGTTTGTGTAAATACAGTGTCATTACACAAGACATTAGCAACCTATTTATTTATTTATTTTGTAACGAAACATAGATGCATTGAAACTACCCAACCGTCTGTGCAATTACTGTCTTCTAGCACAACGCTAATCCAAAGTTTTACAGACAACCCAATTCGTATCAGACATAATCTTTATTATTATTATTATTATTATTATTATTATTACTATTATTATTATTATTATGAACTGTTAAGAGCATGTCTCCCATCAATTTGGGTAAACATGCCCTTACGGAATCTCCTGTTGATCAATGTCCATTTCATTTCTTCTTTAACAGCCAGTAGGTCAATTGCAATTGGGTTCAGAAAGATGTGGCTCGTTTTTAAGGTTACTTACCAAAAAATATTGAGATTCAAAATACTGCTTAATTAACCTGAAAGATCCAAAGAGCAGTTCCAGAATGTTTAGCCTAATATTTGAACTTTCAATTCCGTCACATTGTTGTAGACAGGTAAATTCAGTGGATTAATTTCCAAGTATTTTCATCCTATCGTGGGAGAGGAAGGTCTGATTTATTTTTCATTGTCCGGTCCCTGTAGATATTTAGCGGGCCTCCCAAAAGAAAGCCTTCTATTCGGCATACTTCATTAATTTTGTTATTTGTTGCCTTATCTAGATATCTATCAGTACATTTGGCACTTTGCTGCTCTGTATATTAAGTGACAGAATTAGGCAAAAACAAAATCAATCACATCTGTCCATCCAGACACAGAGATTGATAATTACCCTTGGCTTTCCACAGGGACCCTTTTCCACTCAGCTTGACAGCAAGATTAGATTTCTCATATCATTTATTTGATTAGCTATGAGCTTGTTGTCTTGTAAGATAATATGACAAGTCATGTATTACTCATTAAAAGCACATGGTAAACAATCATACCAATAATCAATTATGCTGTACCTCTACCATTAAAGAGTACAATAAAAATCAATTAGTTTCCAATCTGAGACAAAAGCTCCCTGCTCAGAATTTTTTTCCCCTTGTAACTAGTCAAATGTAATAGCAAGTGACAGAAGTGAAATGTTTCTTAAACCCAAGAAAAGTAGGGCAGCTATTCTGAAATAGGACTGGAGTAACAAGCCTGTTATTTTAACAATGGAACTTGATTTTTCTAACTCTTCCATTCCAATGCTTTATGTGAGTGTTGGTGTCTAAATACATATTGCTGAAGTACAAGTGAGCAAAGGTAGGGTAATGACTATAAGACTCAAATGCAGATCCACTGCAACCAGCGTCACATCAGTGAAGCACATATAGTATTTTATTTTTTCTCTGTAAACCTTTTCCTGTCATTACAAATACAAATAAACTCCCACATCCTTGTTTTTTTTTTGTTGAGAACAACACTGCCTCAACACAACTTTCTTGCTACTTTTGTTCAATGTTTTGGATCATATTGTGCATGCCAACAGATGCTCTTCAGATATGACCAAATTCTGCAATCATCATCTTCCACTAGCAGTTGCCTTCTGCCTCATTTACATATCCTTTTAGATGCGTGGGTGTCTAAGATACAGATGCTCCAACTAATCGGACACCCACCATCAATCCCCTTGTAAGCTCTGATAAATCATTTATTTTACCTCTTTCCCTGCTGGCTAACTAACAGCTAAGCTCAGGGCTGTATTTAATGCATAGCTAACCATGTGATTAATCTTGTGTTTGTACTGTGTGTAATGTTACCTACTTTATCCCCCAAGTTGTTCCTAATAAATTCATGCTCACACATATGCGGAGGGTGTGGCAAGTGCTGCATCTCTGCATCGCTTTAATGAGCCCCTTATTAGCATCACAGATGATGCACAGATTACATTCATCAAATATTCATGCAATATAACGTGGGAGTACCTTAAATGTTGAGGGCTTCTTTTTATGTAATTAATATTGTATTTAAAATATCTCTCAAGCAGATTACAACAGCAACCTGAACAATTCACATTTCTATAGCACCTTTCATCACAAGGATCCCAAAAAGCTTCACACACGCACACGCACGCACACACACGCACACACACACACACAAAAAACAATTAAACCAGCCTATTTAAAACAGTAATGCAGAATTAGATAAAAACATAAATTAAAAAAGAGATACAAAATGTGTTTTTTATTGTAAAATTTGAAAAACTAAGATAATACAGTAGTTAGTAGAACACACACACACACATAGATAGATAGATAGATAGAGAGATAGATAGATAGATAGATAAAGAGATAGAGAGATAGAATAAAAAGTAGCTTTTGAATTATGGGGAATGAAAGCAATGAAAAGAGAACAATGAGTAAATGGGAAAATATGCAAATTTCAGCATTACAAGAGCCAATCGAATCGTGTGAAAGTCACCTAAAGGCTTCTACATTCACAGTGTTTTAAAAGTCAAAGCACAGTATCTGCAGACATGTTTCGCCCTGTTTGGGGCTCATCAATGCAGCACAACTGTACTTCGACTTTCAAAAAGCTCAGGAGAGTAAGTAAAAACAAGTAGCTTTCGAGTTAAAGGGAATGAAAGCAATGATAGAGAACGATCGGTAATCTGGAAATATGCAAATTTCTTAAGGCTATTATCATGCGATTTGATTAACACCACCCACTCGATATATCGCGGGTGTCGGGGTCCAGTATAAATCTGCTATATATATCGAGAGCTGCGATATAGCGAAAGACTCACAGAAAAACAAATAGGCTACAAATACTGTACAACCACTCCCTCGTTTTATCGGGGGCGTCAGGGTCCAGTATGAATCCTCTACCCTATTTTTTCTCATTTTTCATATAAAAAGCAGCACACAATTTTAATTTGTACTGCGAAGGGTAATTGCTTCTCATCAACTTATTCTCCAATTAATTTCATGAGTCTTCCTCTCCTTTCTCAAATGCACAAACCTGCTGCATTGAAAGAATCCCACTCCAAACATAGGAGGCTTGTTGCTAGGGAGATGACGTCACTGCCCTGTGACTTTTGCTAGTGCATTGCTGCCATAAGTGAACACCTCATTGGCTAAAATAAAAACCACTTCAGCAAGTAGATATTTAATTTGCTTTGTGCTATTGTGCCATGTGTGCATATATGATAACAGTATGATATTAATGCTTTGTTTTTATTTGTTTTGTATATTTTTGCTTGTAATGTGCAGTACAAAATAAAACGAACAGTAATTCTAAGTGCAATTGCCTATGTATATTGCAGAATGTAAAAATGGGGAGCTAACACAAGGACCGCCATATATCCGAATCCGCAGTGTAGCGATGGCCGATATAACGAGGAATGGGTGTGTGTGTGTATATATATATACATATATACAGTTTAATTGTACAATTTGAAAGATAAAGAGACAGTTTATAAAAATAGAACAATTAAAAACAGTTAATAAAATTACACTGAAGAATTCAATAAGATGCTCAGAGAATGCAATCCAATACAGTCCATTACCTCATCTTTGTTCCTTTAATGTTACAATTGTGCAGTGATTTCAAATCATTAATCACACTTTCACGTAGTGATCATGCGATAAAAGAAAGTTTATAGTCTTAATAAATAAAGGACCAAATCAATTAAGGACTGGTCCTGGGTCGTGATTGAAAGTGGTTTTCCATCAGTGCTACAAAACTAGTTACCATAAAAGAAATCTCATTGTTAAAAGGATAAAACAGGGTCTTTTTTATGGAAAGGTGTTTCAAGTTCTTTCAATACGGTGAGATTAGCATTCTGTAATGGGCGCACGTCATTATTTTACAGTTATTTTGCCTTCAATTTTCTGTCAGCCTGTAGCAGAGCTATTGTACACTACAATTATTTTTTTTGTATCCATCTACGAGTAATAAACTTCCTTCACTTTGGCAGACCATTTAAGACAGTTCTATTTAAATTTTCCATTTTCACATCTTTGTACTCTAAAAGGAAACTGATGGTAGACTGAAATCTTTGTATTTTGTACCTGGAGTACTGTAGGCAGTTCATCCACAACTTCTGAAGCACCCTCGCATTCTACTTAAAGAGATCACAGGAGGGAATGTAGAGGCATTGAGAACACGCGAGGCACTGGAAAAGCAGTAACCGGTTCCTGAGGAGTCAAGATGCTTATTGGAGTTTTACAAGAACCCAAACTACAACAATCCTCACGCTTTGGTTGAGATGAGGTTAAAAGCTTGCATTGTGGAAATATGTGGAAGGAGCGATCAGTAAAATAAGGTCATTTAGTAGCTCTGAAAATATATATATATATATATATATATATATATATATATATATATATATATATATATATATATATATATATAATTTAAAAAATCAAATACATGTTTACCCTAATGTGTTTGACATTTAAATAGCAAATGATGTTGCAACATCTTTGGCAAGATTTACTGTAATCATTTGGTTAGTATGTACTACTAAAATATCACTGAGAATCCCAGTTAGTTAGCTTATAATGATTGTTTAGACAGGGTTGAATGAGCCTGGCATTGGTCTAAAGGATGTACTGGCTTGCCTGTCTGAATGGACGGTAAATTATATTTGGTTTGAGGGAAAAAATAGCCCCTCTGGTATCAAAGCTGGCTGCATGGCCTAATAGTTTATATAGGAGAGAGATTACAGATGATGTCATCATGGTAGACTCAGAAGAGGAGAGCAATGCAGAGAGAGAGATAGGGAGAGGGATAGAGAGAGAGAGTAATATCATTTAATACATGTGTCTGTATTCCTGCAGCATTTTGAACATTGGCATTGAAACCTGGGCATTAGTACGCTAGATCAAAACTAAATTGGGAAGAAATGTAATCATCATTTGCGTCTGGCACAGTTCCAGTATGAAAACCTTTGCTGCAATGTAGAATTTCTCACTCAACCCAAGCACATCAATTCGCCATGGCTGACTTAAAAAAAAATATATAATAAAAATACCTGTCTGTGGTATGAAAAAAAAAAAATAATGACACTGACCAGCTGCTCGAAGGAAGCAACCGAGAGCTCACAAGAACCGGCAATGACCAGCTGCTCAAAGGAAGCAACTGAGAACTCACAAGCAAGGGCTGAATGAGCCAGAACACATCGGCACTGATTCAGTTGGGTATGATCTGAGTCATTGTGACCCTGGCCCAGATTTCTTCACTCTGGATTCCTGATTGCAATTAAATGATAACTGTTATGTCTGTTGAGTGTAGGAAGCAATAATGTGACTCCCAAACAGATAACAACTGACGCGAATATACCAACAAATAGAACGATGTTGCTAATCTATACGCCAGAGTCAACAGTCAGTACGTGCGTGATACATTTAATTTAATTCTATAGACCTCTTTATCAACTCAAAGCAATTATGCTGTGGGTTCTTGCCAACATTTCTGTTGAAACAGTTTGAAAATGAATTTACAAGACCGTTATTATAAAGCATTTTTACACACACCCAGTTGTACTACGTACAGTGTGCTTCCACTGTTCCAATAAATGCATCCATGTCCTCTGTCAATTCATGCAGAGCTAAGCTGCCTTTGCACTTGTGCCAGCCTTCATTGATATTAAACCTGCTTATTCGAATGCCAAGAGTAGCAGGCTGTTCAACCAATTTGACTTGAAATCCAATTTGCAGTGTTGAGTGGGGCTCCTTTTGGTGGGGTGGAGCAGTGTGCCTGGTTGAGTGGAATAATCTGGCCAGCGCCCGGTTCCCTGCTAAGTTTACTGCCGGTGTGTTTCCAACCAGCTGGCCGATGGCTCTGGCAGGAGCTGCAAGCCAGGTCTGTCTATCTGTCCATCACTGGAGATATGGGACAGGCATCTGTTCCAGCTGGGAGATCTTCTTAGGTGGAAGCATTCCGTATTGGAGTTTACTTGAAATTTGCAAAGAATTCTGTGTTTAGCAAAAGTATCTATTCCTATTCAAACTATTTTGGGGCAATGCTGTTTTATATCCTTTTATTAACACTTCATTCATGCTTATTATATCATGTAGAACATATGTATAAGGTATCACAGAGCAGATGGTAACATTTACTAATGCTTTTTTAATACTAACTGTTTCTTCTTTTTTTGGGTAAAACTTTGGAATCCATTATAATGTAAGTGGATCTGTATACAGTACATACCATATAATAATATATAACATTTACAGTAAACAGCAATAATGATTTGCTATGATTTGTATTGTAACCCAGTGTCCATACAAATCATAATAGCCACAATATATACAGTTGCAGACCAAAGTACTTGGGCAGTTAAAAAAAAGAGAAAAACCACAAAGAAAATGATTTCTAACATTTCTAATTGTTCTACTGAAAGATAAAAATTAAAGTAGAGATTCAGCTTTATAGTAAAACAAAAAATTATTACATGACATGCATACAATTAAAAATAACATGCAACAACTAATTTCATACTTTGACAAAAGTATTTGGGCAATCAACATATTTATATGAAACCCATTCGTTGCTAATTATTGACAATTATCATGATTGAAAACCAACACCTGATGGTAATTATAGAATAAATAAATAAATAATCATCAAGTGATGGAAAATAAAACTACCAGAAAATAGCAGAAAGACTTGTGTGGGCTATTATTGACAAACACAAGAGAACAGTAACTACTGCAACTAGCTCCAGGTGTGGAAGACCAAGAAAGATTTCTGAAAAATCTGGAAGAAGAATCGTTCTGGCGGCAAAATCCTCAGATTACTGCAAAAGACTTGACACAAGACTTGTGAGAAGAAATTCACGAGCGAACTATTCAACAGTACCTTAACAAGATAAATGTCCATGGGTGAAAACCAAGATACAAACCTTTGTTAAAAACAATCCACAAAAGAAAGCGATTGTAGTTTCCACGACTGCTTGAAGAAGCCTGATGATTTCTTCGACCAAATTTTATGTTCAGACAAATCCAAAATCGAACTTTTTTTCACCAAGAAAGCAACAATATGTTTGGAGGAAGAGAGGAAAAGAATTTAAAGAAAAGTTAATCGTGCCCAGTGTTAAACATGGTGGAGGTTGTGTGATTGTATTTCTTCCACAGGCACTGGCGACCTTTGTATTGTAGAAGGATCAATGAATGCTATAAAATATCAAGACATTTTGCAATCTCATTTGTTACCCAGTGCTAGAAGGCTTATTGAATGGAAGCTTGTATTCCAGCAGGATAATGAGCCTAAGTATTCTACAAAGTCTACAAAGGAATTCCTGATAAAATGGATTGGCAATCTCAGTCCCCAGACTTGAATCCCATCGAGATGTCGTGGGTTGACTTGAAGGCAACTGTTGCAAAAAGGAAGGTTGATTGCAGAACTCAAATCTGTATGTGTTGAAGAATGGGCAAAAATATCACCAGAAAGATGCCAGGAACTGGTTTCAAAATACAAAACAAGACTGCAAGCTGTAAAGAAAGGTGTGGGCACACAAAATAATAATGTAAGGGTGCCCAAATAATTTTGTCAAAGTATGAAATTAGTTTTTGCATGTTATTTTTCATTGTATGCATGTTATGTAATTTCTGTTTTTGTTTTTATAAAACTGAATCTCTACTTTAAATTATATCTTTCAATAGAACAATTAGAATTATTTTTCTTTTTTTAACTGTCTAAATACTTTTGTCTGCAACTGTAACTGTATGTATTAAATATGGCATATGTATAGATTGGATATTACCACCATTTGTGTGGACACATTTGACAAGATTTACTGCAGGATCTTTTCACCCCACAATCACACAGTATGCAATAAACACCCCTGCTATTATTTACTTCCAGCACTATTGAATACCACAGTGTTGCTTTCCAGGGGTCATTTATCTGCTCTTGCAATGTTACTTTGTGCCCAGTTTATTTGTAGAAATTTGGTGAGTGTGGCTATCACCCAAAGGAGAATCCAGCAATGGTCATGACTAAATGACAGACGACGGTAACTTATTGAGCAGACTGTTCCTGTCACATCCTATCTAGCTGAGGCAGGGACTGTCGGAAAAGCAACATAATATCCTTGACATTTAGGAAAGCAAAGTATACGCCAGCTGTAGCCTGTGGTGGATTATAAACTCACAGTACTAACCCAGAAAGCATCAGAGGGAGGCTATTGCATCTGCTAATGACAAATGAGAAGAATGAGTTACAATGGAGAAGGGTGGACTGCATCAGATCTACCTTTGTTTAGCACTTTACATTGCACTGTCATGGCAAAAGTTGATAAATAGTTATTACAACAACAACAACAACAACAACAACAATGCTTTATATATATGCCTTATCATGTGCAGACCTGCACATCTCAAGGCGCTTTACAATATCTAAAAGAGAAATAAACAAACCAATCATAAAATCAGGACATAAACACAAAAAACAGATTGGGCTATAAAAGCTTCTCAAGGGCCTTAACCAAATGTGAGACCGAACAGATAAGTCTTAAGACCTTTTTTAAACCTATCAACTGACTGGCAGTTCCTGATGTCAACGGGGAGGTCATTCCATAGCCAGGTGGCTAAAGGAACAACCTCTAAAACCAACCCGTTTCACATCAGGAACAGCCAGCTTGGGAGGTTCTAAGGGTATGAACAGGCTGGTAAGGACAAAGTAATTCAGTAAGGTAATCAGGAGCAGTACCACTCAGTGAGCGATACAATGTAAATACTCTGCCTACAGTGTTCATTATCTGTGTAAGTACCGTGTCCTTACAGTGTAATTCAGTGCAATGTAGGCACTTAAAGGAGCGCTACTAAAGGTTAAATCGAATTGGGACACACAATTGCTGCCCCCCTTTTCCTTTTGTTAAAGATCCTTTCTTCTTTGCTTGTATTCTATTCACTGTATTTAGACATTTCAATGCTGCTTCCTGGTATTAGCTGTAATCACTTGATGTTGTATTGTAGTTCAGACTCATTCCAATGACCGGTAACACTTTAAGTACATTAAATACATTCAGTGCCTCTAATTACTGTATATTTACATATTAGTTACATAATAAATACATGTGTACATAATGATAATGTTATTATGCATAGTTACAGTACAATGTGTAAATTGTTTTGCACGATATATGTAAGTGCACAATTATATCAGAAAAGGGTTAGGATTAGGGTTAGGGTTAGGGTTAGGATTAAGGTTACGGATAGGGTACACATTAATTACATTGTATCTATGCATGATAACATTGCAATCACATACACCTGCATTTACTAAGTAACTACGTAAATACACAGTAATTAGACACACTTCATGTAAAGTGTTACCCAATGACCTTGGTGCAACCAGATCATGAGATCTGCAACAAAGGTACCAGGGTGCAGCAGTTTATCAATAACATGTATTTGCTTACGATTGTAAGTCGCCCTGGATAAGAGCGTCTGCTAAGAAATAAATAATAATAATAATAATAACATTATATTTCAAATATTTGCATATCCTGAAAAACAAACCAACAAAAACAAGTGAAGAACAAGATTCTCATCTGTTTGAAAGTATTATTCCAGCTTGGCTGCTTCTAATTGAAATGTTTGTCTGCTTTAACTTAACATTGGTCTGCCTTGTCTTTTAGTATTACTAACATAAAGGCAATCTTCTAAAAGCATCTCTGTTACACTTCAGGCTATTTTGATTTCACTCAGTAAGACTTTCTGAGATTGAGAAGCAACATTACCTTTTAGAACATGTAAGATGATATATATTGCAATTTTAAATTAACAAAGAATAAAATACTTTTGTAAATGCATTTTTACCTTTGGATTTACAAGTTAGACTTTTCCTTCTTTTACATTAACAATATTTTTTTTGAAGTAAGAGAACAGATGAAGTAAGATAAATGCACCATCTGTTTGGCTCCTTGCAGTTATGGAAATTCTTAGCTACCCTTCCTTTACAAGTATGTTTTTAGGCAGGTTACAAAAGAGTCAAGTGAGCGTGTTCCAAAATCAAATGAACGCAGATGACTTGCTTAAATGGATCACAAATGTTCTAGAGAAAGTATTTACTGCGTGGTTAAGCATTGTGTGGAGTAATGTTTAACTGAAGCATTATAATCCCATCAGAGACGAAATAAAAACCACAAAATTACAGTTTAGTGACTCTGTACTGTTTGGTTATTGTTTGTTCATGTCAATATTTTGCCAAGAGAAATTACTCTTAATTCCTGAATGTGCTGTACAAAATTATTTTGCACTGATTTTTACATTTGATTAGCAAGTAAAGATACCCAAGTAACAATTTTCATTTAGATCATGCGACTATTTCAATACATAATCATCAATGTGTGCAATATCTATATGACATCTGATGGTACTGAATGATTTGATGTGTTCTCTGTGTAGACATAATCATACTTTTAATTCCCTAGCAAACATATTAGATTAAATGGCATACCCTTACAAATTATATGAATTCTCTTTGGTACATTGTATGGCTATACAGATATACATTCTAGGTATAGCTATAAGTTATATATAGTGATTGGTAATTCTGGCCTGTGATTGGTTAAACCTCATCATAGGTGCAAAAAAAGATTGAACTATTGCCCTGAAATCCTTACACCACTGAGCAATAGTCTCCCTCTGACATGTGATTGGTTCACATCAATGCCAGCCCCGCCTATTTTCAAAGGAACGCACTCCACCTCCATGCCTAACAACAACAGAAAACGGCTGAATGAAAAAACAGCGATTCTGTGACTTAACAGAAAATGAATTACAAAACATACTACAAAAGAAACTTTGATAACTATGCGGTATAAACTTCAAAAACATCTTCTGTTATTTAGTTGTTTACTTATGCTGATTCAGCTATATTTAAACAAAATACCCTAAAGCCATAAATATTTCCGGCCAAAATATTTGGCGAATCACACCCATAAAACCTATTTTTCTCCAGAAATGATAGTGACCTAAAAACACATAATAAATAATAAATAATAAAACTTAAGGCTTGCAAATATTTATGTCTTTACAGTATATAAAGTCATATTTACTATCCAACCTTGCATCTCTTATTATTTTGACTGACTCATATATTAAATATGGACTGCAGACTCAGCTCATAGTGGAAAATGGAATGCCCCTCGGGAAGACTATTGTTACCTCCAGTCTGCGGCTTTGGGCATTATAGCCCCCTGTCACTAACAACAGCATTCCCTCGGGGCAATAATTTTCCACTATAGCCCTCCTCTCCAGTCCATAATGACTATATATATATATATATATATATATATATATATATATATATATATATATATATATATATATATATATATTAGGGGTGTACAGGATACTCGTTACTTAAACGCTTTATTTTCCTTAAGACGAATTTATCAGCAGGTATCCAATAAATCCATTCATAAAGTGCTGATTTAAAAATAAAAAGCTGCCGCCCTTGCATTTCCAGTTGAGTACCAATCAATGGCATTTCACTTCCGCATTGAATGTTTTAAAAAATATTTGAATGTCATCCAGGGCGCTGACATTTTTACTGTCGTAGTGACAAATAGTCTCTCTCTCTCTCTCTCTCTCTCTCTCTCTCTCTCTCTCTCTCTCTCTCTCTCTCTCTCTCTCTCTCTCATTAAGTGCAGTGTAGCTATGCATAATAACATTATAAGTACACATGTATTTAAGTAACTACTATGTAAATACACAGTAATTAGAGACGTTTGATGTGAAGTGTTACCCAGGTAAGATTGTCTGTCTGTTGCACAGGAGCAGGGCAACAGACAGACAGTGCCTTAGTTGGTTTACACTGCTCTTTGCACCCGTATTCACACCTCGGGTAACCGTGGGGCAGCTAAGGGGCAGCTAACCGTGATCCCCCAAAGATACCTATTCCATCATACAGTGTAACCAATGTTTTCAGAAAGGTTCCAGAGTTCATATTTAACAAGCTTTTCATTTTAATATACAAATGGGAAAAAAATCATACACTTAGTCCACATTTTAATATCCATTTGGAAAATATTTTTTTTAAATTCTATGAAATACCGAATGATGTCTAGGGTATGATTAACACTAGTGATTTTTGTTCTAATTATCGAGCACAGGACAATGGAAGAAAGGGCTTGACAGGAGACAGAAAACCTCTTTTGTGACTTCACTTCATTTTCTTAACACAAAGTGCTTCCTCAACATGTTGAATTGCTTCATCAACATAATGCATTTAATCAATTATCACAGAAGCCATAAAACAAGATGAGAGGTGGGGTGGGGGGAATCAAATCAACTGTGTCTGCTGAGGACTGTAAGCAAAATCAGTACGTGTATGTGTGTGTGTGTGTGCGCGCGTGCGTGCGTGCGCGCGTGCGTGCATGCGTGCATGCGTGCGTGTGTGTGTATGCGTGTGTGTGTGTGCATGTTTTGAAATCTTATTAAAACATTTTTTGAAACTCTTTCTTTTTAAATACATCATAAGCTTTTCATGCAATAATGGCATGCATAGCACATAATAAAAAACTGCTAAATGTTGATGGCTAATCTAACATGATTATTGAATACCTTTTTTCATTCATAGCATCAAATTCTTCAACGTATACTCTACACCAATGGAAACCTTTCTCTTGTTTGTATTACTGTATTATACAGTTAATACAAAATCCTCTCCTGCCAAAGCCCAAAATCTGGCCAGTAACACTGGGTCAGAAACACTCAAACACAATCTCATGTCAGTAGTTTCTGGCAGCACCAAAACGTTTTTACAAAAATGATAATAAAAAAAAAAAAAAAAAAAAAAAAAAAAAAAACATCTTATCAAAATACATATTTGCCAGGACTTTACCAGCAGAAACAGCAAGGGCTATCAGGCTAAACAAAGTGATCAGAGCTGTCGGCCTGTATATGAGATAAGAATTCATTTAATTTTACCCAGAAACAGCATGGCAGCATTATTGCTCATTACAGACATGTAATAATCTCTTAAAAAAATAAATAAGTAAATAAATAATCAGCAGATCATAAGAATGCAATGATTGTGTGCAATCAGCTCAGTACTCCTGTGGGGATATGATGTGGGGCTGTGGGGCAGGAGGCTTCAATCCTCCTGGGGCCTGTATTTAAACCTCTTAGATACTCAGTCCTTTCACATTTCCCAAGAGAGTGGCATTGAGATCAATCAAGTCATTTACAAGTGTCACAGTGAAAGAAAGACATATTGAAACCCACAATCAGACAGTTACATGCATGTGAACATCCAGGACACAGTTTGGCTCCAGGGATTACAACACATATGTAGAGACTGAAAAGGGTTTGCCTTTGTTAGCGCTAGGTCTTCATACATGATGTTTTGAAGCAGAGTAAGGATAGCATGGGAATGAGTTCCCTTTAAAATGTAGCATGCAAGCTCAAAGGACTGTCCTGCACAAAGATAATGTAAATTTCAATGATCTAAATAGCGGCAGATCTTAATACCGCCCGCCTGCTCAGTTGCTGTTCTGTTTCTTTTTTTATTGAATTAAGGGATATGAATAAGGCATCAATAGCCCTGGGGAGGCGGGGTTGATCGTTGCACCCTTATGTCTTATACACACTGCTGTATATAAATAAACATTTGTACCTCTTTTCACCTGTAATTTGTCATACTGAAGCATATGAAATGACCAAGATAACAGATTTACATTCAGTGGAAACATTTCTGTAAATAATCATTCTTTAACATTATGAATTAGTTGCACCGATTTTCACCCAAGAAATTGAACATAAAAAAACAATAATAATAATAATAATAATAATAATAATAATAATAATAATAAAGGGTCTAAATACGGTGTAGTGTAATCCCAGGTAAAATAAGAACTTTCATATCTGAAAATGCGTTAATCACTAACCGGAATGCCACAACAGAGACAGTTCAGAAAAATACCTCCATCATTTTCACACTGCAGAGCTGTCCCTGTTTTTATAGATTCTGCAGGTTATTTATCTTGTTTATTTTGTGAAAGAGAGCCCTTAAGACTATACACGTATTGATGATCTCAAAGGAACGTCTACTCCTTCTGCCAAAAAGATCCCAAATTGTCTTTTGTATCTCCTGGCGGTGTACAGTGCAGCCTCCCCCCCCCAGTATAAACACATTCTCCAACAATCTAGTCTGTTGCAACATTTGCTTGATGGATAAAAGGGAGCCCAGCAGGGAAGCTGTTCTGTGGCCCACATTATGATCATCCATACCCATCCCCGACAGTTAAATTATAATAATGAATTGTTCACAGGTGTTTTTAATGAGGTTTAGATGATCTCTGGGACTTTTACTTGCTGGAACAGGCCAAGTGGAATCGAGCAGATGCAATAACTCGTCCCTCCATAGCTCAAGCACAAAGCCCTTAGTAATGAAGGTCATTACACTCGCTTGGCCAAAAACACATGAAACAAGGGAGCCCTGGTATAGATTAAGGTGTTTTTTTTTTATTGTGTACTATTGATAGAGACGTAAAAGTGAAATAGTGTGGATTACTGGCAGCTCACAAAAGAGTATAAATTAAATAAATAAAGCATTGCTAGCTTGCAATTTCAGCTGCCATTATGAACTGGGTGTTAGGTGCATCTGGAGCACCTTTGAAAGGAATTGGGGCTTCAATAATGTGGCATTTTCCAATTTATTCACAGCATCTGTTGACTAAACAATTGCGTAAAACTATAGCTGTACAATTGAACCGTATTGGACAGAGGAATTGTTATTCTGACTTCTGGCATTTTGAGCAGCATAGAAATGCTTGGGTTTGGCGGGTGTAGGTTCAGTCTGTATCTGAGGACTACAGACTGTTATTGTGGCTGCTCTGGTTCTAGCTGCATCCCTCATTACATTCTTTTATGGTGATTTAGGAGTACAGCTACTTGTTGTATCAGACTATCAATGAATTATTATTTTCATGCAAGAGTAATTATTTTCCGAAATCCCTTGTCTTGCTTGAATAATTCTGCGATTGTTGTCACAAACTGAAAAAGGCTCCCCTGGGCACTGAGTTGGAACAATTGGAACAATAAAATGCTCTTGAATCAACATGCTAATGTGTAACACTGCAAACAGATAGACACAGTTTGCTATTGTCAACAACTTTGCCCCATTTACTCTCATGGTGGCAACAGATGCTCATATTGGTGCTGTCGACACAGTTGTCATCATTTGGATGACATGGTTAATATTTTCACAAAAGCAGTTCATAAGACGGAGAATCTAACTTCGCAACATATTTAGTTTTTTGCTTAGAAACATCAATCATGACTGTTAATGACCATGGGAACAATAGCACAGCATAGAGTCAGCTTCTAAAGGCTCTTTACTTTGGATTGTCAAAAGGAACAATAAGCCCAATAAAGTGGCCAAACTACAAATAATTTGATTTAGGAGGCTTGATTGTAGTCTTAAAAAATATAATTTGGTGTGAACATTTTTTTTCAGAATCTGGGATGTGTTGGATTTTTATTCAGTTATCAAGAGATCGCACAAGCTTAAATTAATTAAGCAAAGTGGTAGTTCTGGCAGGGAACTCACTTTAAACTTAGATAAAATCACATACACATCAAATGTAAAATGTTACCTTTTCTTTCTTATCTACTATACCAACAGTGCTTGGTTTTGCTAAAATCCAACACTACCAATTCTTTGTTTCACTTCATATTCAAGTTCCCAATTCAGATATTTTTTTTCTACTCTTGGTGCAGCTGTAAATAATACAAAACTCAATTATATTAATTTGATGAAAAAGGGAGTTGGTTAATTTGTACTTTATAATCACGGCTATTGCATCGTGGTTAGGGAAGCAGCTTCTATCTTTTAATTCACCACCATTAAAAATTCATAACAAAGCATTCTCATACAGGGTGGCATAACTCCAGTCCTTTATTCACAGACTTGGAGAGGACATTCAGTGGAGGAATAATAATAAAAATAATACATTTAATTTACAGAGCGCCTTTCCAAACCCAAAGCATTTAACATAGCTGAGACAGGACAAGACACAAGACGAAAGGGCAAGATAAAATACAGTGATAAAAATACATTCAACAAAATAAGGAACAGCATTAACACAGATCCTTGAAGGCCAGTTTAAAAAGATTTGTTTTGAGATGGGTTTCAAAAATCTCAACAGTCTCTGAGTCTCTTATAAAGCTGGGCAGTGCATTCCAGAGATGTGGAGCAGCACTGCTGAAGGCTCTGTCTCCCATGGACCGAAGCTTAGCATGCTACATTTTAAAGTGGAAGATAACCAGAGTTGGAAGACGGGAGAGTACGAACAGGAGAGTAGACATGAAGCAAGTCATGCAGATATCCTGGTGCAGTGCCATGGAGCGACTTGCATATGAGGAGCATGATCTTAAAGTCCACCCTGTATCATATTTGGAGGCAATGTCATTTAAAAAGCACAGGTGTAATATGTTCCCGAGATGCAGTATGGGTTCAAACACGAGCGGCAGAATTCTGCACATATTGCAATTTGTTTAAAACTCTCATGCAGACTCCAGATAGATGCGCATTACAATAATCAAGCCTTGTAGTAATAAAAGCGTGAATCCATTTTTCAGCATCAGAGTGAGATAAAAGGGGCCTTATCCATGCAATATTATGCAGATGGAAGAAGGACACCCAAGTGACATTTTTAATATGGTCAGAGTGGAATCAAAGATAACGCCCGGGTTACATACTACAGTGGAAGCAGATACATTTATATTATCAATATCCAAATTAAATTTACCAATTCTGTGAACCAGGGACTGGGAGCTGATTAAAATAATTTCTGTTTTGTCACAATTTAATTTAAGAAAACTCTGTTGCATCCAAATGTTGATATCACACAAACAAACAAGGAGACATTAGATCAGTTTAACTAGAACAATAAGGCTGCACTTTAGGAAAAGCACCACAGTGCATTGATAATTACAGTACAGCTGTCTGTAGCATTCTGAATGTCCTGTGCTTTTCCTAAGTTTGTTTACGGGTACACTTTTTTTTTGAGTGGCATAGATAAGTATTAGATTTATATGCAATTACCAATTTGCTGCAGTTCAGTTACATGTTAATGCATATGTAATAGGGTTCTTATCTGTGTACCTCATTAGACTGCCATTGCAGTGCTGTGCTTATATTCCATCTATGCTGAGTATGTTTGTTAAGACATGTTGCTAGTTTTAAATCAGTTTTGGAGTAATATTAATATCTTATCAATTACTTTCTCCTCCACCTCCCCACCGCCTCTTTTGCAACTATATCTCCCTTCTGATGGCTGGTGGTCCTACATCACCCGGCCTTGGTGACCTCCGACCAACGTTGGAGGTCGCACCTCAAACGATGGCAGCTCCTTTTGGTCCAGAAGGTGAGATCCTGGGCCAAACACATTTAATCATCCGGCACTACACTTTACATCTTACAATGCTGAGCTTCGATCTTTGAATTATTATAAAAGGCTTCCAGTACCGTGGTATCTACTGAACCTTCACTGGGAAAACACCTGCTTACTTGCATAGCTTACTGGAGCTCTCTTCTTCATTGTACTGAAGATCCAGTAATTGTATTATACTGGTTGTTCCCATGCAGGGTATCGTCACTCATTTCAGTTTGCAGCAGCCAATGACTGGAATGAGGTTCAACAAATGTTACAATTAGAACGGTTTATATCTGGGGTTGCTCAATTCTTTGTTGCCTGACAACTGTGCCTGCTAAGTTGTTGCTGAGTTTTATGTTTCATGTTTTATGATTGATTATGTTTTTTTTTTTTACTCCTTATTTCTTGTGTTTGATGTTGTTTGCTGTGGTGGTGTGAGCCTCTTGCCAGCTCGTCATTGTGAATGAGAATTGGTTCTCAATTGACTCATCTAAATAAATAAAGACTTTGATTGATTGGTCCCGGCTGGATTACATGTATGGGTGATGGAGTTTAGAGTCTTGTGCAGTACCGCTGTGCCATGTTTTTTTTTTTTTAATATGGTATTGTATTGTAATGTTGTTTTTTTTTTAAAATTGTAATTCAATTTAAATGTTTAATACAACCCAGTAGTATCCCAGATGTATACACACTTCATATTTTGCAGTTGCATATTTTTTAATCAAGGGAGTGTTTTTTTTGCGAGTGTTGTGAGCGTAGTACACCAGTGTATATTGTCTGTGCACACACTGTTGGAGGCGCGGGAGAGATGCAGAGCTGGAGAGTAAGCATAGAGGAAGAACTAGTGACTAAGAAAATTATATAAAAATATTTAAGCGGCGCTCAAAAACATGATGTGTCAAAGGCAACTTCTGTGTCGATCTCCTGTCTTTTACAATGGTTCCACAAATGGGGGCCTACAAATCTGTTTGGCGCCAGGCTCACAAAAGGTTAATGCAGCCCTGTGTGTGTGTGTGTGTGTGTGTTGGTGTGGGGTGTAAAATAAATAAATAATGTTTTTTTGTAGTTGTTGCTTTTTAAGTAAATTACTTTTAACTTTTTAAAAGCTGTTTGATTATTAAGTATGATGAAAGCCGTCCGCACGCCCTTGTCTTTATTTAACAGTTTCTTAAGGATCAACTGCTCTGTTTTTGACATTTAGAACTCCATTTCAGAAATGTTTCTGGGTTCAGTTACATGGGATATCAGTTCGTGCTTTGTTAGTTCATTTCTGAGGGACTGCTGCACTTTCTTATGTGTGGTTGGTCATTTCATTCTTTTACATGTAGCCCCTTAGGGTATTTAATTGGATTTAAGACAGGGCTTTTGGCACATCATATAAGGTCATCGCTTTTATTCTTGTGTGTTTGGGTGCCTAAATTTTGGATTAATTTGAAATGTATTTCTAAAACAGCCTCACACCACACACACAAAGGCACACAAGGTACTAGTTAAGTTTCCCAATTGAAACAGACCTTTTCAGTATGACTTGCCTTAATGCATCTTCACAGCTTGATGTAATCTTCTTTTACTGTTTCTCAACTATTCATCCCCATATCCAGAGCTACAACATGTACATCCTATTGGAATTAAGCCAATTTCTTATTTTGTCAGACAAATTCATTTTATCTGCCTTTGTGACTCAGGGCAACACAGCGCAGTTCCTTTGCATGTGTCTTCCTGGAGCCCATTGAGATATTACACAGGCAAGTTACAGGGGATCTCAATCCGTTAATTTGTTTCTTGTGGCCTCATTACAGAAATTCCACCTTGCTCGGGCTTGCTCCGAGATAACCCCGCAGATAAGGGGTGTATAAACACTAATGTGTGGTTATAGAAAATGACAAACAAACAGTGAAGAATGCTACATTTCTGCTGAATAGAAAAAAAGCATTCCATTTCCTTATGTTGAACAGTTTGCTTTTAAATCAGAGCTGCAGAATGCAAGATCCACATGATCAATTCTAATAAAAGAATAGGCAGCTGACTCGTATGATGTTGAAGAACAAAAAGACATGACAAATTGAATATAGCTCCTCCCATCTTTTTAAAGCTTTTGGCCAAATCTCCCTAAGCGCTATAATCTCACATGAAAAACAAGTAGAGATGCATAGATGTTGGGATTGCTGGGCATGCCATGAACACAGCTGCTTTTGTAATCCGCAGCACAGTATGGTAATATTGGAGAATCTAAACAACATATTAAAATAACTGTACAGACTAAGCGGTTAAAATATTGAATAGATTTAAGATTACAGTATTCAGAAAGTTAACTCGCCACCAATGCCTTTCACTCTGGAGTCCTGGGTCCAAGTCCATGACACAAAACGGTTAGCTTCAATATATCAGGTGTCACTAATGTCCCTAACTGGGGAGGCGCACACATGCTTTTCCCATTGCTAAGAATTTGAATAAGAATTTGAGATATGGTGAGCAGGTAAGGCTAAAGGCAAAATAGTCTTGTGCTGTCAATCAGGAAGCTCCGCCTTTCATGGCTTCTCATTGGCCAGCAGTGATTACCTGGATGTGGCACTAGAACTATATAAGCAGCTCCTGTCCTATTCGATCCTCAGAGAGGAATTAGATGCAAAGCTCTCTCTCTCTCTCTCTCTCTCTGTCTCTCTCTCTCTCTCACACACACACTGCCAGCACAGTCAGCACTGTGTAATTACAAATATAAGTAAAAGATACTCAGATGTCAGTGCATGTGAGTAATGTTTGCAGGCTGTTCTCATGTATTATTGCAGGTGAGACTGGACCTGTCAGAGGGGACTGAATGGTACATGATCACGGTTAGGGTTAGGGAAAGTGGTCTTAAAATTAAAGGTTTGGATATAGACTTCTATGCAAAGAAAGATGACTTTGTTACAAAATATTCGGAAGGAGAATCAATATTCCTGAATATTTGTTCCTGAATATTCGTTCCTAGGGTGAATGAATATTCATTCCTGGGGGAACAAGTATTCGGGGGAACATATATTCTCTGACGGCAGGAGAACACATGCAGGAGAATGGGAGGAGGGGGTCATTACTCATTCCTGACAATGATAAAAACTGACAAGGGCTTTTGTGTGTTGCAATCATAATTGAAATCAATAAATAGCATGAAGAGGTATTAACTGGGGTTAAAATAATAAGCTAGCTAAAGAAATGGGTTTGAGTGGTGGTGTGGGGTGCAGTGAGGCGTGGGGTGGGGGTGCAGATCATATGTTTGTATGTTGGTTACCATACATTGTAACATTAACAGTTTGGCTGTCTCTCTAGCTATTGACAACCACCTACATTACTATCTATCTACCTATCAAACTATTTGTCTGCCCGTATGTCTGTTTTTTTCATTAGCCATTAGCCATTAGCCATCTCTCCATCCATCTATATATCTATTTGTCTTACATCTCTGTCCTACTCACTCTTTCACTCCCCCTCTCTCACTCTCTCCATCCATATAGCCATTTATCTTATGCCCCCTGCCCCCCTTCATATATCCATCATGTGCAGAGAATCTCTTTTCCCTGCCTGCTCTCCTCGTTTCCCTGTGAATCAGGACAGTGAGGCAGGAAAGAGTTAATTGCGAGTGCTGCTCCTGATTGGCCAATGAATCAGTGGATGGAGAGAGAGAGAGAGAGAGAGAGAGAGAGAGAGAGAGAGAGAGAGAGAGAGAGAGAGAGGTAACCAGGCAACTTCAGCTGGAGCAGAGAAAAAGAAGAATAAAAAAGAGCGTTCAAATCCTAATACAATTATTTGGCAATGGGGAGGATGTAGTCCAGATTTCACAATGTCCCTAAAATGGGAAACAGGATTACCTCTGCTTTAGAAACAGCATGGACTTTTCAAATACCATTAGTGGGAACTAATCGAGTTTTGACAATGAGAAGCATGGGAACACACATCAACGAAAAGGTTAGTACCGATGCCAGCTCATACTATGCAGAGCACCTGATTTCAGGCTGTAGACCAAAACTGTTTGTGCCTTGAGCTTGAAATGAAGTGCAGTAGTTGTGGCCACTGTTACTGTGCATTTGTGTTGAACTTTTGTTTGGCTATTGTAGCTTTACAGAAGCTATGCTTACAATTATTATGATACCAGCATCATTTAAACACAAAGTGTCAAATACGTACATAACAGCACCAGATTGTTGTTTTTTTATTCATACATTTTATTAAAACTTTGTTAGTACTGTAAAGTTCATTATCAAAACGTATACAGTCAATTATTATACAAATGTATGTTAAAGAAAAAGAACTGGTACTGAACATGAACTGTAGTAGGGCTGGCCGATTGGATACAGCTGGTTTTAAAAGGACTGTGAAAAATGGTTAAGAAATAAAACAATCTGAGCAGTGCTTATGCACTCATGGCTCTTAGACATAATCATACTGGTACTTTTGGTTTGCTTAAGGGCTGGTAAATCAATGAATCATTTAACCGTACTGTAGCTTTGATTTAGATTCAAGATGGGAATTAGAATCTTCTGTTTCATTTTAATAAATATTTTAAAAATATATTTATTATTGAAAACCTTGACTCTGTGACTGTGAGCTAGAGGACAGGAAGAGAGGTTATATAAAAGATGATTAGTTATCAATCAGATTCTTCGGAATAAAACCACCGTGCCGAGGGGGGGGGTCATTAATGAAGAGAACCTTTGTGAAGGTCTTAATGCTGTTTATGGATCTGGTAATTGGTGTAGTAAGAGAAGAGGCAGTTGTCTTTACACCCAACAGGGCTTGTGAAAGCGCGATTCACAAATCTGGACTGGGGATGACCTCATCCCCCATTCTATTGCAGCACGTCTCTCCACATACCATTCGTACAACTTGAGAACACGCTTTGCTGGAGATGCTGCTCTTTGCTACACTATATGATCAAAATATTTATTTTTAATAGAGTCTAGAAATGCATGCTTTCCATATCACCAGTAGCACTAAAGTAAAATGAAAAGCAAAAACATATTTTTTTTATTATTCAGATGAATTCCCTACATGATCACAGGCTTTATATGTTTGACTGTCTCTTGTGTTAAAATATAAAACTGCGTTTTGTTTGTGCAACTTCTCTCTTTCTCTCTATCTCCAGTGCATGTCTAACACATTTAATCAATGCACTGACGATTTCACGATTTCAGTTTGAACTGAGTAAAAAAGGCCATTTGCTGCAGCTTATTTGAGACCTGTGTGTAACAATACGTTTCCATAGAAACAGCAAGCATTGTGTGGAAAGCACAAAGAATACATTGTTTTGCCCTTTCATGCACTTACTTATTCATTGTGATTCCCTTCCCCTAATTTGTATAATGTAGCACCAGGGGAAAGCACAAGAGGCACTGACGAGTGGGAATTCCAAATCTTCACTTGCTTTAAGAAAACTGATGCAGGTTCATTTTGAGAGCAGCTCTGGGATCAATATTCTAGAATTAGAATGAACTCATGTATCTCCAGACATGTGTGAACTTTTATTCTCTGCTCATATGCATTGAGAGAGAGTTCCAAGATCTCCTAGTCACTTGAGTGTGTGTGTGTGTGTGTGTGTGTGTATGTGTGTGCTGTCATTTATGAGCACATATTAAAATAAATATTTGATAGTGAATGATTGCATTGAACCTGGAGATAAAAGCATATAGGACCATGGTTTATTGGTTTTATATTAACACGGCAATGTCTTAAATTTAAAATTTTAGGGAGAAAAATGTAAATAACTAGATTGAAACACACACATAAGGACATAGACTGCGGAGGCAATCCATTTTAAGTCCAATCCATTTTATAATGATTTCATTATTATGTGTTTAATTTACAGGAATCAAAATGCCTACTTTGTGTTCATCCCAACACGATTAGATATGCGCACTCATTACAAGCCATGCGCTCTGCAGCCCTCTTTCTGATGAATGTTCATTTCCATTCAGAATGCCATGCTCTTCATCGTGCTGCTCTACTGTGCTGCTTAACAAAATGTTATTTCAAAATGGGACTACTGTGCTGATAAAATCATGTACTATTAATCTGTAATCTAATCTGCTTAAAAAAATCACAGTCTGTTCATGGCCATTTAATTCCCATCCAATATGAATACAAAACAGCAACGCTGCAGTAAGCTGTGGCAATGGCAAACAATGTATATATACATTGGTGATGTCCTAAATACCACAATGGCAAATTTAGGTCAAAAGACATCAATCAGGGATGCTAAAACCAGCCCACACAGGGACCCACTGACTACAGTCCAGGTGGGGCCCTCATAATGACAGAGAAGCCTGATGAAATAAGGATGGCTTATGATTTTATTTATTTATTGGTGTTCATGAAATGTGAGAGCAAGTGGGCTGGATTTTCCATTCCCCCTTAATAAGCAGTGTTGAAAATTCCCCTTTACTTAAGTTTAATATCCCAGTTTGAGGTGCATTCAATACTACCAAAAATAATTACATATGAATAATATGTAATTACAAAAAGGGTTATTACTAAATAATGATTTGGTCATACTAAATTTGGTAACACTTTACTTAAAGAGCCTCTAATTACTGTGTATATGGATAGTAGTTATATAGTACATACATGTGTACTTACACATATTACATTGTTATTATGTATAGTTACAATGTGCTTGTACTTGTGTAAATGTAATTAATCCATTAGTTTCCTTTTTTCCCTGCATTACTTTTCATCTTGTGAGACTATGTGCAATTATATCTGCTGCTTAACATCATCCTGTCTGCACTGCCCATTGCCTTAATGAAATTAGGCATGATCTTGGGTGGTTAATGTGGCTTTTCTTACATCCACCAGGGGCAGAGTGTTGCAGGGGGTACTGGTCAATGGTTACAGGGGGGTTAATGTTGCAGGGGTTACTGGTTACACTCAGGTGTACCTGATGTACTTAGAGGTTATACAAGATTCATAGAGCTCTATTGAGATCACATGGGTGCTTCAAGCTTTAAACAAGAAGAATATTACATTGCTTATAATAACTCTGATATTTTATATTCATACCAAGTATAATTCTCCAGCAATAAATAAATAAATTCATGCAGCACAGTTTCTGTTTGGAATGAGTGCTCTTGTGTTTATATTGCTGTCTTTGTTTTTAATGATACTGGATAGTGATTGCATGATTTGCATAACCTAAGCTAACCTAAGCAGATCATTCTTTCAGTGCTCATGAAAGAGATTTGAATAGATCATGAATGAAATAACAAGCAAAAATTACACAACAGAAAGGAGTGTGTGTGTGCATAATAACATTGTAATTATGTGTAATTACTCATATATTTACTAAGTAACTACTATGTAAATATATGAGTAATTAGAGAGACTTACTGTAAACCCAATAGGACATGTCCTGTTTCAGGTCAATATCAGTTATAGGTATATTTTATCTATCTATCTAGATTTCGGTAGTATTTTCCTTGTTGTAGTGTGAACATCCCCCAACATGAGATAATCTATGCAGACTAGAAAACATATAACTTTTGATATTGTGGGAAGTATTTCTTGAGGGATTTACACCACCATACAGTATGTTATCATTTTCCTGACATTATAGACCATATATTATTTAACAGATTTCTAACATAACTAACACGTTCACAGGGGAGTGGATAAACTCTAGGTCTACGTTGTTTTCGAGAATATCCAATATTTCATATTGGAAAAAGATTTGATTTGAGAACACGTCAAGCACATGAAAACCAGGAATGGTATATTCTGTGCTCTGTGGCTTATTATAAAAGAGTAAGGCTCTTTTTACTTAAAAAAAGAAATGTAAAATAACAGCCAAATATTGAATAGGCTGTGCTCTGGCATACAGATTATGCTTTTCTTTTATTTTGCATTAATTTAATTCTTTGCTAGTGTTGAAGACCTTGTATTCTTGTTTTAATGCTTGTTTAAAATTCAGACAAGCTCTGGAGTAAAGTGTATGGAAACTTATGCAAAATAAAACTCCCACAGGAAATTCACATTGTTTGATTGTATTTCTCACAGCTTTGAACACTCATTAACTGGTTTTTATTTTCACACAACAGCTCTTAACATGCGTTTTTTTTTTTGTTTTTTTTTTATAGTAACAGCAGAATATTTTATACACTGTATCGACTGTCGCAAATACTGGAGACTAACACATCAACGCAAGCAGTCCCTGCTTTCACTTTGGAAGTTGGACCAGTTGAGTCATAATCATTATGGTACTGGCTTTAGAGCACTGAAGTGGAACCCCAGTCTTAGCACCCATTAAGTGTGCAGTAACACACACGAAGGCGCTGGTTGTGCTGTTTCAACCACCTGTAAAGAGGATTGTATCAATATAGCTCACGCCTTCCAGAGTGTTATCTCTCTTATAAAATGTCTCATTGTGGATATGGAATGTGGATTATCCTGTTAGGAATGTAATTAAATCTGAGCCATCGTTTGCTACATTACGTGTCTCTAATTACTGTGTATTTACATAGCAGTTATATTAGTAAATACATGTGTACTTACTTACACATAATGACAATGTTATTATGCATAGTTGCAGTGCACTTAACGGGTACATTTTTTTGCATGATATATGTAAGTACACAATAGTATCAGAACAGGGTTAGAGTTGGGGTTATATCATGCAACAAAATGTACACAATTAAGTACAGCATGATGTACAGATTTATGAACTGTCTGAGATCAGTATTTGCTGAGAATTAGCACATTACATTCAATTCAGCGTGCTCATTCTTCACAGCATTTTCTCAGGCTGGTTAGTACTAATGAATAGGACACACTTGAGCTTAGGAAAAACTCAAATTTCAATCTGACTTCTTGCATTAAGTTATATGTCGTTGAATTATTTTACTAACATGGATTCAGCCAGCATTATATTAAAACTAAAGTACTAAAAAGCAGCCTAGTTTATAGACTTTCATGATAAAAGTCAACAGAGAGAGTAAGCATACAATCCAATATACAGTACAGCCAAATAAATATTTCCAAAGAGTGCATGAATTAATCACATCATTTTCAGTGCTGACATAAGTGAGGACTTCATGTTTAATTAAACGCAAATATCACTGAAGAGAAAAAAGAGCATAATGATTTTGAATATTTCATTTGAACCAATAGGACCCTGCTTGAAGTATAAATTATAAATTATATAAGGCTGAGACATAAAAAGAAGCATATTTGGTTTGTTTTTGCATGTTAGCTTCCATCTCAGAGTAAAAATGTTTTAAGTTTAGAAAACGAGACCAGGTTTTATTTTATGAGTTCTTTTTCATTAGTTTACAAAAGCCATAAACACAAAATGATCAACATTAGTTGATGTGTCATTGAGCTAGTTATTAACAGTTCAGAAATTAAAAAGGTGCCACTTACAATAAAGAGCGAATGTAACATATTTGTTGTAAGAACTACACACTGTTCTTTAGCCCTTCCGTAGGCCTCCACAAGCTACTAGTTCCAACCAAGCCCAAACTGCAATTAAACTGCTGCACCTTATTAATACCAATTCTGCCAAATTACTTTGGATAAACAGTAATGTAGGGCACTTAAAATGTAATACCCTGCATTACAGCTGCAATTATCAAAAACAAAAACAACAGTGATTTAATCCTAGTAATTGTTATGTATAGAACCAAGAAATCACAAGAAAACTACTTTCTAATGCTCCCTCCCTGCACATCCGAAAAGTCAGAAAAGTAATTGAGTGGACCTTTGGTCTGTTTCTCTGCCAACATTCTTATCAGAAGGTTTTCCATTAACATCTGAAGAACTTCAGACCAGATATTTTATAATAGACAAAGCGAGTCAGCAGGGGTCTTTGACACATCTGCACAAATGAAACCTGCCCCCTTTAAAGAAACAAGGACATTTGTTTTTTTTTTTCTTTCTTGAACTCAGCAAAGCAAATTGCATTCCATGGCCTTGGCTAAGGAAATTCCTCAATAAATCTATTTTTCTTACCTATCCTCAGAACTGGAAGTGTTATTGCTCTCGTCGGGATTGAATAAAAAAAAATACCTGACACTCTAAAGCCATAACATGTGATATTCAATTTGAACCCAGTCTCTCAGACTCAGCCACCCTGAACAAAACGCTGAACTTCTTTGGGCACATTGTCATTCCCGATACAAGTCCAGAGCTTGGTTAGGAGAGCATTCTATATCATTCGTTCAAAGAACCAGTACATTAAACTTCCCTCTTCCATACACTGCCTTCTCACCTCAGAGAAAAAGGAATGAATCTATTCCACGTTCACGTGAGGAACATCAGTCAGATCTGAAGGGTATGAGAGGTTATGGATCATGGGGCTCAAGATTTACACAGACACTCCATTGAGAGGGAACATGGGCTGAGGTTACAAGGTGGATATTTGTTGAATTTAAAGAGTAAAGCCTGTCTTTATTGTAGACGTTCAAAGCACGCTGATGTAATGTACAACCTCCCAATATAGTACAGCACAGTGAACAACCTAGCTGACACTGTGGTGTCAACTGAGAAGACACTCTCACAGGGTCAACTGGGACACATTTACTGTGAAACAATCACCCTAATTCAATCAATACCCCACCCGTTAGCGACAGGCAAGTCTCATTTACTCCTTTGATGCTGCTTGAAAGTAAAGGGGTCTAGAACTGTCCTAGGGGTATTTGCAAGACTTGCATTAATTTTTCACTATTTAATTTCGTCACAAAAATGATGCAAACGATGGGACTTTGCAAGAAGTACAGGGACGTCAAAGAATTCCCTCGCTTTCTATTCTCACCATGTTAAACTATGTTAAACCCAGTCCCCATATGTTTATATAGATATATAAAATACATACTGTATACTGCACTGTGTGTCCATTAAAATGTCATTCATGCTGTGGTATTCAACAAATGTCTACAGCGGGATTTATATAATACTGCATGCTGAGAGAGGTGGAGATGTTATAGCTACAGTGTTCCTGATCTGCAGCAATTTATATCACAGGCGGTGAAGGATCAACACTAATTTTGTGGTTGCTCTTTATCACCCCCAAGGCAATTACTTCAGATCAAATACATACAAACTGTATGGTGCATGTATATTTCATTTGTCATGCTCTCTGTAGTAAGATGCTGAATATTATATATTTTTACACTGTAGATACTTCTGTGCATTACCATGTAAAAAGTATGTTTAAATCTAAATTCATACAGACACATGCAACAACATGCACTAACCGTAATCTGTCAGCTGTCATGCTGTGTGCACTGTTCCTCAGAAAATAAAAAGAGTGCTCAAAGCCTCTATGTCTGGTATTTACAGTATAGTGCTGTACATTATATATTTAACAGTGGACGGGTTGAACTGGAATTATTGAAGGAAGTTCCTGGATTAGAGATTGAACATCTTTTTCAGTAATAACTGGATCCTCTGCACAAATCAAACTGGTCCTAAGCATCTCTAATGTCTCCATACACTTATGGAGTAACATGTTAAGTGAAGTGTTACCCCATGTTTACACTGTAATGACACAGCAATGGCATTGCCGCCATTCAATCACAAAATGTCTTTTGACTTTTCCGCTGTAAATGTATTTGTGGCTGTGTGTGTATATGTACAGATTGATTACCACATGTGCAATTACAGAGTAATTACAATTTAATCAAGGAGGTGTGAAGTGTTACACCTTGCCATATATGTAATTTAAAGGGAAGATATACAGTATTGTGCACATTTATTAGAGAACCCCATTGCTTCTGTTGTTTTGATTTGCTGTGCATATGAAATCAAACCACTCTCAGAGACTGAGATTGATTAAAAGAGATCCTATGACCCTTTGACCCACAGGGTCTCCAGCATGCATTGCTGCTGGGCTGTCCCTTCTCAAGTCAGAGGCTCCAACCTGCCAGCAGAGGCTATGTCCTGCAAGAGTGGTCAGACTGTGTGGACCTCAAGCAAGCAGTCAAGTTTGCACATTACAGGACCGCCCGAGGTGCCTTTGACTCGCTTTGAGAAGGCTCTTCCTTTGTTACTCTGTTCTCTTTAATCAACATTGAAAAAAGCAGAAAGAAAAGCTGACTGTCCATGCAAATGGTTGACCAGCAGCTAAAATGAAACCAACCTGCCTGAACTGCGACAATTACACAGTCTGACGTAGGAATTTGTCACCAGCACCACCCCATCTGACGTTCCAACCCACCACATCTGTGAAAATGTTATGAGAGTGCTTAAAAGGCATAGCTGCACGGGTGTCAGAATAAATCAGCAGGAACAGTGCAGTCATTGTACTGCTGGAGAAAATTGGGTTTAGGTCACAAAGCCTCCAGGTCTTGAGCGCTTTTTAAATAAATCCAATTCTGACACTGTTACAAGATAGGCAATTGGTGATATATGCCAGTATCAGATAGAAAAAATGACTCAGTATTACTTAACTTTTTTTTGTAATGTTATGTGATTTGGTGCTATAATACAACAGACAGGAGCTGCAAGGAATACAAATGTGGTAGCCGGTCATTTGTCTGCCTCTCATATAGGCGTATTGGAATGTGTGGTTTCTCATTAGAAGTCAGGCTTATTTGATTGTGGTGGCTGTGGTGGACTTGATCTACCCTTTAGAAGCTCCAAGACCTCTAGGACTAATACACGTTGACCCAGATTCACAAGTGTAGAAACAGTGACAGATTCTAATACTGCCATCCTCAACCATGTTACACTGCTTTCCACTCTTTCAGTAGAGTAATGCATGATATGTAGGACAGGGGTTGATGGTCAATGACAACAGAAAAAAGAAAAGCTGAGCTTGCCCCTTTCAGGGTAGTGGCAAAGGGAAAACATAAGTAACAAAATGCCGGCCTGTATGGGCATGCATGCAACAGCGTATCTACTGATCCACGAGCAGGCACTGATGGGCACTGACTGCTTCCAAAACAACAGAAGCTGCTCCAGATGGTGTGAAGAGCGCCAACTAAAGATGGTCCAAGGGGGAATTACACGTAATAACAGCCAGAACAATGCAGATTTAAAAACATTTTGATTAGCACCTGTCATTTCCTGCTTGTGCTCTGATTCTCTAGGGCCCCTGTGCCCCATGGGGGAAGTGTCAACTCATTTAACAGGATTTATCCCAAAATCGCAGAATAACGGTTTCGTTCTGTGTTTCGATCGCTTTTCTGCCATTTGCCCGCCGAGCTTGCCAGGAGGTCTACCTTGGTTGATCCCCTCTTAAGGTTTGAACAGTTCGGATGTGTACCGAGCTCTAAATGAACGCTACATAGCTACAGCATGGCCCGCGGGAAAACAGTGCCGGAGAAATCAGATTTTAGGGATTGGAATGCACCCAGATATTCCATTGGAAATGGCAACCTCCTTCACTCTAATGGTGAGAGACAGCCAGATTGTGTGAATGCATGTGCGTGCATGGGGTTGCCTGGAAAGAAAAGTGGTGGGTTTTGTTTCTCACAGTCCTCGCTGCATTTAGACAGCAATAACAATCTCTCTATCAAAGCTACCCTACGGGAATGACTGTATGCCACAGTGGATGCCTGAATTTCTCCTTAAGCAGTCTATCAGCAACAGAACCTGCATTGATATATCAAGCTACATTATTTTTTACAGTGTATTAGGGAAAGTAGAGCAGTTAGTAAACTGGGACAAGTTTGTGGTTTTATGCTGCTTGCTGTGTCCTACCTAAATACTAATCCACACAAATCCCTACATTCCATTGCAATTTGAAGTGAGTGTGAGGTTTCATTCTTTTCATTTTGCTGCAAGCTGGAGCGGTTGGGACTATTTCAGTATTAGCCTCTAAATAGGTCAAATCTGGAACCAATGTTATTGTCACTGTCTTCATCATTTTCATGGATTCCCCAACTCCAGAGCAAAGGACGCAGACTTCAGGTACAAACTGCTCAACATATCTCTTGATTGATTTGACGACTACGACAGCGTTTGTTGTCTTGAGTTGACTTAGCTTCATGCTTGTGACTTAGACTAAAACACGACAATGCTTTTTTTAGTCCTTACCTATATCCATCAAAGGAAAAGAATACAGTTTCAAGTCCTGCAGCTTTTTGTTTCCTCTCATAAGTAACAACCCAGTGTATTGCATGCGAAGCCCAAATAACCCAGTTGCAATGGACAGGTGCTGCATCAGTAGAACCCAAATAATGTAAAATATACAAAACTCGTCCGCCAGAAATGCTATTAAAGAGCTACACAACAATTCATTCAGTTTTATTTGAAGGGGCTGACATGCGATACAATAGCACAGACAAGCACCAGTTCAACCCACAACGGCTTATCCTTTCACAGCCAAGTTGCTTAATGTTTTCCTTTGGCTGTCAGTCAGGCTGGCTGAAATAAAAATGTCTCACTGTTTGTTTATGGGTAATCAGAAAAATTGTGTTTTTCTGATTAACCAAGAGCCGTTTTCTGTAAAGCAGACCTGCTGCTTTTGAAACAGCACTTCCCTTATCGGGTTTGTAGGCCGTAGGTTGTTAAAATGTAATGACCTTGCTGACTCGCTAGGGCAGAAGAGCAGCGACTGTGAGTAAAGAAATTCAATCACAGAGGGCATCATTATATCACAGTGTTACACAGCATGGGAAGAGCAAGCGGAGTTCTTCCACATGGACAACGACAAAACTGGGCTCTTACAACTGCTTTACTCTCATGAAGGGCAGTGCTGAACTGGACCTTACTGGACCTTACAGACATCATTAGTGAACAACAGTCCAGCAGGACATTTTAATAAAAAATAAAAAAGGAAGACCATTTGTTTAGAGAGAATGAACACTAACAGATAGGGCATCCTGTATTTTAATGAATCTCAGCGCCTGGCTCAATTCAGTGTGACCTTGGAGAATTGAAATCATGTAGAAATTTTGGATGAAGTGAGTATACGGTATTTTCCAAATCTGATTGACTTTGGATTAAACAATTTAAGGTCTTTCCAGACTCCATCACCATCCACCCACCCTCGTCCATTTAAAATCCAAGCAGCTGTAAGCTGCTTTCAAGGAGGGAGAAAATGTGTTTTTCTGTTCTGTGATCATGCTGCCTTCTCTTCTTTACTAACACTGCCTTGACAGAATTAAAAAGACCTATTAATACACTCATGGGCATATCACATTACCATATGTAGGCGTAGTGGAAACTGAAGTGAATCTGATGTAAATAAGGTCATTATTTTAATTTTTTTTTTTTTTCAAATGTTGCAGTTCTCAGGCTTTGCAGTAGTCTGGATATCTTGAGGGATTTCCTCTGTATTTGATGAAGCATGGCCTTTGGTGAAGCATTATTTATTTGATGAATACATACAACCATTCTTAGGAATGGTGTACATCACTTCATATTCCAGTGATTAATATATGCTGAAGAAGCTGAAACAAAACATGACAAGAACTCTTAGTCATAGAGCCCTCGGGATTTGTTTTTATCCTCAGCAATTTCAAACATTCAAAATCAGAAAATAGTCCCTGACCACATTCCGGCGCCTCCTTAAGACTCACCTCTTCAAACAGCACCTGTAGAACTCCTCTGTTGTATCCTGGGACACTATCACCCTTCATTTAAATGTGCTTTATTTTGCTCTTATCTGCCCCCTATTTTACTGCATTTAATCCCGTACTTCATAATATTGTAATCTGCCAAGTGTTTAACCTGTAGTATTTTGTACTTAATCATATCCTGATGTAACTATCACTATTTAATCATATCCTGATGTAACTATCACTATCTGCTGTATTATTGAATTGTGGTTTGTCACACTTGAACAAAAATTATTGTATTACTTGTATTGTAACACTTGAAATGTATTTGCTTGCGATTGTAAGTCGCCCTGGATAAGGGCGTCTGCTAAGAAATAAATAATAAGAAAGAAAGAAAGCTTGCGGTAAACAAACGCTTAGTTTTGTGCAGGCGAAACTACTTTTTTAAGTCTGTATTTCTATGAATGGCAGTCAAGTATTGTGCAAAATCTATTTGAAACATTTATTCTGATTTGATCAGGAAGTGATGTATGGGTTGAGTAACTTCAAAATCAATGTAGCTTGAAGCAGGTGGTGTTCAAAGCAAACAGGCTGCACTAACCGCAACAGTAGGACTTAACTAATGCTTGAATCTCACATGCTTGGATAGGTCTTGGGGAGCGGTCTGAATTAAGCCTCACAAGCTTCTACTGTGTATTAGCTAAACATGATATCCAGCTACATTCCACACAGGTACCTCCATACACAAGTCAGATAATAGACTGCACAGATCAGTTTAAAGAGGATAGCTGTCTCTTAGGCATTCGGCAGGTATAAGCTCTCTGGTTCTCACCCCTTTCCTCATCCTCCCTCCCTCCCTCCCTCCCTCCCTCCCTGTCTCTCTGTAGCATGATGTACAGTGGAAGCCCTGATTGAAAATTCTAATCACAGACACACACGCATCCAGATCCGAGCAGCTGACAGTTGATTCACTCCTTTTCATGCCCGCTGCCTCTCATTGCTTACGGTGGCTCTTATGCACAAGTCCATCATTAGCACAGAAAGCATGATTGATGGGTCAAGGTGCCTTTTCCCTCTAGAAGTTGGGAAATGCTTCTTTAGCAGAGCCACAGGGCCAGACTCACATATAAGCCTTTGTCATGAATGCAAAACATATATATATATATATATATATATATATATATATATATATATATATATATATATATATATATATATATATATATATATAAACACTGTACTATACTGGCTATAGCCTGCTTGCAGTTGTTGTTTATGAAGACAGTGATGCATTGTTAGGGGAATGTAAGTATATGGTCTAAATTGTTCTGTTGCAGGGGGATCATTGATGATTACCAGTTCAATTAAACCAGCATGCTAAGTTGCAGTCATGTTAGGTATTTTATAATATAATCATGATCAACATGATTACAGAACACTAACATCTGACCCTTGTTTTTAAATCTTGTTTTGACATTAGACAGCTGTTCTATAATTACCACAAGTAAAAGCATGTTTACTGTGATTGGTGTTACCAGCAGTAAGGTATCATTTTGGAACCCCAGAAAATCTACTATCGGCACTGGCAGTGTGCTACTAAAACATAATTTATTTATTTCTCAGCTTATGAATGCAAATATTTTGTATAGGTATATGTATACATTAGCTTTATGGCAGCAGTAACAATGCTGCCACAGCATGCAAGCTAGAAGAAACAAAGTTAAGCTCTAAACTGAAAATGTTTCAGTTAAATAGCCTGATTATCTTACGACACATGCCAGATCTTTGGGGCAATTCCCATTAATAGAGTCACTTTGGGACAATTGGGAGAGTGTAATAGGCCACCTACTGTACCTTTAATAAATATAAGCGCTGGCAACAAAGCCCTCTGGTGCCTTACAAGCTACTTCTGTTTCATTAATGATACTTCATTCAATCACTGTTTGTATTGAATTAATGTATTACATTTATCTGATTATCTGAAAGATCAACAGATAACAGATTGCTTACTAGTTTATTTCCAACCATATAAATAGTGTATAAGGAACGTTTTAGTTGAAAAGAAAACAAATATCATTATGGTAGGGCTTGACCTTTAATGTGTTGGTGCAGAAATGGATGAAAGGACACTTGAGAGGTTTTTTAACAGCATATTGTAACCTTTTAAGCACTGGAAATCCATTCTAGGTTATCTTTTGTATTACAAATGTCATCCGTGTAGAGAGATTGTTGTCATGTTTAAATCAGCACTGTCAGCTCTGTCTGTCTGTGAAAGTGAATCTAGTTCTTTATAATACAACAGTTTTGACCATTTAAACTGAAACAAAAACGATAAGAAAGCTAACATCAATACGGAATGTAATATTCAGAATTTGGGCCGGCATGCTTGTGCTAGTAAAGGATTCTAGTTTAGGATTTGATAGCGTTTCGAATCAAATCCGGAATAAACCGAGGAAGAGTGAAGTGTTGGGGTTTTGTGCACACTCCTAAGAAATGGAGATGTGTACAAGATACTTGAATTGCATTTTGTTCTAAATGCCTGTATTTTCCCATGTAGGCAAATAGCAAGAGAAGTCTCATTCCAGGAGTTTTCGGAATGTGAAGTACATTTGCTGTCCCATGGTGCATTTGACCTTGAGGGTGACCTTACATTGCTTACACTAAACAGTAATGCAGTCGAAAATAAACATATACAAAAAGCTACACATGGCCACTCATTCAAATATAGTTCACACTGCACACAGATACACTTTTGAAGAAAATAAAACAAACACTAATCCAGCAGCTGATTTGATATTTAGACCTAGCTGACAAATGCATGGAACAAAACATAGTTTACAGTTCAAATCAAGATCACAAACATGTGAATGGGACTGCATGGCAACACTGTAGAATTTCCATGCAAATGTACAAGGGGTACACTTTGATAAGGGTTCATTTTGAATAAAATGAAAGATTACTGAAGCTGAGTGATTTCTAAACGAGTGTAAACACTACTCATGCCTGCTGTTACTAGGGGGAGCACGGCTACAATCAGACATGAGCTTGCTGCAGACTATAATCTAGCTATTTTTTTTTTAATTTTTAATGATGCCTTTGGCTGGGATGCTGGTTTTACGAACGAGTGTCAATTTGGAGAGTTTAGTGCCATTACTGAGGATTTAGTGCAGCTCATGTGTTTTGCTGATTGGTGCATCAGTATATCAAGAACAAGTCTCTTTGATAAGTAGCACAGACAGCTTTCATGTATATATTGCAAGGACTGCTGTTAATGGATGCATGTTGGTCATTTTTTAAACAGCTTTCCAAAGTTATCTACAAATGGGTTACCAAACCATGTTGTTGATGCTGAATCACTGGGATCCTGTAAGGCCCTAAATGCTAAAACAGGCAATAACAGTATTACTGTACAGCAGAGCAGAAGCCCCGTTTCAGAACAATTTCCTAACTTTCTTAATCTTGCTCTATCTTTTATCATAGATATAGGCATTTTCCTATATCTTACTGCTACATGAGCATCACAGGAGCGTTTCCTTAATCCCAATGTTGTAGTGCTTTTGTCCTTATCTCACCTAACATTTACACACAAGTGCCTATTTTTTCTATCTCACTGATTACTGACTGAAAATTTAAATTCTCACACCCAGAGGTTTTCATGCAGGTAGGTATATAAAGGATATAAATGACAAATCTTGAGGTGTTCTAATAAATTTGCACACTGCTGTAAATACTGCAGGGACTCACGCTTACTGTTATAGATGTAGCTTTGCTCAAAGTCCCCTTGTTCTAGACCTCTATATAAGAATATATTACTGCAACGCTTCACCTTCGTGAAGACACCTGTTATGTTAATTTGCTATGCCACAGCTCGCTTGTCGTGCTAATACAAAACAGAGTTCCTGCTGTCATTATTATTATGCTAAACCACTGTTTGATGGAGCGTGCTGTTCCAAGAGTATATGCTTGCTTATGAGCATGTGTGCTGGTCAATTATGCATTCTCAGCAAAATCGGCTAGGCCTTGTAATGTTACTGACATCACCAGTAAGATTCAGAGTCTTCTAATCAGCCAGCATTAATTGAATTGTTCTGTACATTGCCCCTGCCGACCTCTGCTCACGCGCTAAGCTGTGTGGGACATGTTTAATTTAGGATACAATTAAGCCACTTAAATAATTCACCCTGGCATCATTGTAAAATATACAAGCATAAATGGAAAAAAAAAAAATCTTACAAAAAACAATGCTGTATAATACTGGGTCCTGTTCAGGCAGCTTTAACTCAAGAGTTTAATGAATGAAATACAGATTCTTATTTATTAAATTGTTTTATGTTGTTGTTGGCTTATTTAACAGCAGACCGTATTATGCTTTAGTTTATTGGAAACACTAAAGATCTGTTATAAACCATCAATAATGCACCTCTAAAGGATGTTTTATACAATATTAGATCATTTTGTATAATAACAGAATGTGTAACATTAAAAGAAAACTCATAATACTTTGTAACATGGCAGGAAGCTTCACACAAATAATGTGTCATTAGTTAATAGCACATTTACTGATGATTTATTAATGGATCCTTAAGAAGGTGTGTTTGTTTTGGGGAACTAAAGAAGAAAAAAAAAGACAGAGATGGATTGGAAAAATAATCAGTGTCTGAAATCCAATTTTTCTGCCATGCCTCGGAATGTCATTTTCCATTACACTTAAAAGCACACTGGTTATGAGTTCCAGCTTGTATATGTTTTATATACTACAGTACATTACAGACAATGAAAGCTTGCTAAATGCCATTAACTATCTGGTGATATTCTGAGGAGCAACCAACGTGGACTGCAAAGTGGCAGCTGGGTGCAGCCCAGGAGCCAAGATTCTAAGGGGAGAACAGGTTCTCTGATGTTATATTAAACTGAGAGGATTTCTTCAGTAAAGCTTTATATAAGGAATTCATTATAACAAACTGATTATACGCAATCTGTAAACATGTTAATAGTTATTTTATTAACAGTGTATAGATACAAAACCATCCAAAATAATATTAAGCTGGGTTCACAGACACTAATTAGAGCTAATCTTGGACTACTTTACCTAAGGTAACATTATATAATGTCCAAGTGCTGTTCAAAGTCTGTGAAATCACATGAAAGTGTTCTTGTTTCTGTTTACAGTAAACAGAGCTGACTTATCTAAAAGAGCCCTTGCATTATGGATTGGCGATTGCTATTGTAGAACTGAAGTGTAATAATGACCTTCTTCAGATGTGCTGAGTTTGAATTCCCAACACATGGGGACAAGTGGATGCTGCTCCACTGTACGCTGTGTTGCCTGCTCAGTGTTGGTCAAAGATGGCTGCAAAACCCAGCTCAACAACAGCTATCCAATTCCTTTTATAGAGGTCAGTTCGGGACTCGTTTCTTTGTACTTAGTAGCTCAAAATGCAGAGAAAACTAATTATACCAGTCTGAGACCTTTAATTTTGTGTGCTGCGCTGCTAAGTGTGTTTTAAGTGAGCTTCTTGAATGAGGTTGAAGCAAGTGAACTGAGATAGCCTGCAGGGTTTTAGCAGCGGCAGGCTGAAAAGAACATTAATCTAGTATCCTTCAGCACTTCTTCTCCATCTGGAGCACAGTGTGAAATCTGATATATATATATATATATATATATATATATATATATATATATATATATATATATATATATATATATATATATACACACACTTTATATAGTTGGATTGAATGAAGATAGTCATTGTTCACGGGAATGTTAAATTACTTTCAATTAGTTCAGAGAGGATTCGGTTGATTGATTACCATCAAAGCTTGAATCTTGCCGTTGAATGATTAGTCACATCAACTGGAGCAAAGGTTAAAGATTCCCCTACTGCTGTAGGAGCGATAAATACAATTTAATCTGAAGAACTTGCTTCGGTCTGTGCCCCATTCAATATTTAACTATCTTCTATCAACCTAAAGTATGAGACGAGATGATGACAGTTAAGGAACGCAGTGGGAATCTCAATTTTGTTTTATAGCCTCAAAGCAATGGTGACTGTCTAATAGGAATCCAGACTGCCACTATACTGTACTGAAAAAAACTACAATGGCAAACTATTGGTTTGTATTTTCACTTTTATAAAGCTTGAACTTTAAACGTTATCAACCATTATAAAAGTGTATTGCAGTGTACAGTGCCATGTTAAAAGCACAGTGAAGTGTAAAAGAGGTAAAACCACATGGTTCGTGCAGTCATTCCCTAGTTGAATGAATATGAGGGTCGTGCACAATTTGACCTTCAGTTGTCTGCATGTGCCTGGTTTCTAACTTGCTGTTTAGCTATGGAAAAATATGGCATGAACAATATTCATCTTTACATTTTATCATGCCTAACAAGATGCATGTTGGCAGCACAGGAGAGCAGAATACATTTGTTAAGTTTTTGCTTCAAGGCAAAACAGTTGAATCTCCAGTGTCTTCGGACAGGGTGCTTTATAGATATGGGAAGAATTTGTAAAGCATTTTTATGTTCTAAAGTTCAGAATTCTGTTTTTCCAAGCATGTCCGCATATTGGCTTATTTTTTACACTGGGAAGGGACAAGCAAGGGCATTACGTGATCTAGCCTCCACTAATACAGTTCATTTGAGAGATATCATTACCTACATCGTATTACAACACCCCCAACACTCAATCATAAATCACATGCACAAACGCTTATAAAAGACTTGACTCTTATGCAGCTTTGAAGAATTCCGATGCTTAGGTAGTAAAGTTGTAGAACGAAATGCACTTTATTTGTTGGTGCTTGATGTTAGAACAGCTTCTATCACTTGTTTCAACTTTAGAAGCCGAGAACTTAAGCAAATACCTCTTTACCACAGTGAGATTTGTTGCCACATGGAACAAGTGTGAATACAAATCTTTTCAATGCATAACCGTATAACTTAAAACAAATGTTTTCATCATTGCTATTGTAAGGTGCAGTACTGTAATTGAAATAGTTTATATGTCAATGAAACAACATGAAGTCCAAGATTAGTGCTAGCTGGGGTCTTTAATAGCAGCAACTAAGAGTTTTGTTTTAGCAGATTATTGATAATGTAGGTTTGGTGACTGGTATCGCCAATGTGTGAAATATGTTGACCGTGGTTAAAGATTCTCACTTGAAGAATCATTTAACTGAGCTGTAATCACAGCTGTTAAATGAACTTTGCTCTCTCTCTCTCTCTCTCTCTCTCTCTCTCTCTCTCTGTCTCTCTCTCTCTCCCTCTTTGCCCGACCAATTCTGCGCTACCACTTCAGTCACAAAGCTGCCTGGGAAGAATAACAGAAAAGACATTTGATTAGAAATTCCCTTGTTTGGTTTCGATTCAGAAAACAAAGTGGAGCTGACTGGTAATGTAAAAATGGCATACTATTTATTGTACAGCAGCTGTTTTGACATAAAAGTAAACATTGTTTAGTCATGTTTATAGATAGTATTATCTATGACAAATAATAAAAAATATTCTTTACGACTACAGCGTTACAATACTTTGTGAATCGTCCGTTTCTTTCGCCAAATTGGGAATGTTTGTTGCGTTGACAGTTTTTCATTTTGTGGGTTTGTATTTGTTTTAAGTTATGCAAATACCTTCATTGCTATTTTTGTGAAACCTCTCTTTATTTTCCCTTGATCCATGAAGCAGCAAGTAATGATTTGTAATAACGCTGTAAATAGATGTTTGAAAGGGTTATTGCATGTTTCTGCTACTCTTTTTGCCTCTAGATATTGCACTTAAGTTGTTCAAGATCAAGGGAGGGATGTCAATAGTTGCCTATTAAAAAATGTGTTGAAGTGAAACCTTGTGTCAAAGTCATTTAGGGATGTGCTTCCCACAGCTAATGAAAACAGAATCCTGCCTAATAAAGTTTACTGGCCTGGAATAGGTTTAGCTGAATACAAATCAATACCATGCAACTCTTCATATTTTTTGGCTGACAAGAGTTTATTTTAATTGCTTTGGCGCTGTCTTTGTCTCTTGCTGATCTGCATTAGCCATTGGGAACGGAACCTGCACTTATCAGTGCTGTCAGGGAGAGCCACAGCAGGCACTGAATGTGGAATTGCAGTACCTAACCTCAGGTTGAAAAGCATTGTAAAGCAAGCGCTTGACAGACTTTACATAAAAATGTCTCCATCTGAGTACTGCTCTGCAACACATGAGAGAGATTTCAGACTACAGATTTCATAATCTGATGTGAATATTGCTTGCGCATGATCTCCTTTATATATATATATATATATTGTAATAGGGTGTGTGGTATTGTGTTGGAAAATAGATATATCAGCTTGAGAATGAAGAGGGCACTGCTCCCAGAAAGCTCCTGATCTTAAAACTTTTTAAAGAAAAGGGTTATGTGCAGAATGTCCACTAGGGGATCAGGAGCCAGTTCTCTCTCATGCTTAACTAGCTGATTAGTAGGAGCAGCTGAAGTCAAGCTGTCTCCAATTAAGCTAAATCAGGCAGAGATATAAGCTGTCTCTTTGTCAGTGCTCGGGAATCGCGAGTGAGAGAGTGTGGAAGACTAAAGGCAAGTTAATTTTACATGGTCTGTGAAAAGGAATATAATCCCTTACTACAGAAATTAACCCTGTGTTTAGTTACGGTTTGGTAACTGTTTTTTTGTTTGTTGGATAAGTGGCTTATCCGTTCCAACCGTAGTTTAGGAAAGCCTGTGTTTAGTTAGTGCTCTGTGGAGAGCTAGGCCTTTTCTTTTGTGCCCTGTGAGGTGCTGTGGTTTTTTTGTTTTCTTGTTTGTTTCAAACCTGTAAGTAATAAACTGCCAGTCCTGCTTTGAAGATCACTTTCTGCCTCCAAGCGCTTTTATTCTGATTCCAGCTTACCCTTCTAGCCACTGGGTTACAATATATACACAGTGATTGCAAGTATGGTTGTGTTAGTTCCATGCCACTACATATTTGAAGTATGAAAGATACATTGTATACAGTTGCTCACACCTTTTTTGTAATTACTATGCATTAACCTGTGTTGTTGTTGGTATTTATAATGTAATTTCCACGTAAACTCATGTGCAATTATATGTGTTGGATAAATTCTTTTAGCCTGCAGACAGGCTAAAATAATTGAATCTAGTCAGTCTTGAACAAAGAAGACTTCGCAGTGATCTGATCCAAGCATTTGAGATTCTAAAAGTTATTGACAATGTCAACCCAGGGGACTTTTTCGATCTGAAAAAAGAAACAAAGACAGAGAATTGTGGGAGTCTGGAACCAACTCCCCCAGTAATGTTGTTGAAGCTGACATCCAGGGATCCTTCAGACGCTGCTTGATGAGATTGTGGGATCAATAAGCTACTAACAACCAAACAAACAAGATGGACGGAATGGCCTCCTCTCGTTTGTAACCTTTCTTATGTTATGTTCTTATATGTGTGTTTACTGCAATAACCACAGCTAGGATTGCACAAGCTCATTTACATCACAACCACAGGACCTCTCAGCCCTGCCGCAGCTGGGCAACAGTTGCAATTTCATGAACCCGTTCTAAGACTGCAAATCCAGGTGCCCTGTGCCAGCTCTCATTCCTCTGCAACATCTAAGCTTTGGCTTTCCAGCACTAAGACCCAAATTTCAGGACTGCTAAAATAAAAAGATCATAAACCAGCCTGTTTTCCTTTGTACTGTTTTACTAACTGCCAGCTGGACAGGTTACACAAACATGCTTTGATACAGCCAGGGGCTAGACAAAAAAAAAAAAATCCATAACAATAATTCAAATAAAAAAAAAAAAAAACTGTGATAAAACCATCGAAAGGCTGTAGAGCCACCTCGATAAGCCATATGCATCACACCTTCAAACAAATTATTCAGGCCAAGGCCATGCCTGTCCAAGCCCACTATACTACCTGGTAAGGTGTAAAACACTTGCAGGAATCTATGACCTGACAATTGTCCAGGAAGAGTCCCCACAATGAGAACAGAGGCCCGTTCCCTCCAGACACAGTTGGCAGCCGGTTCTACCCTGCCTCAGCTTTTTAATCAATAGCCATATTAATTTCTTATCACAAAAGCCAAACAGGCCTGCATAAAGATAGTCTAACCTCCTGTTCCATCCCAGTGTGGGAATAGTCACCGTGCCAAGTCCTGCTTTCCAAGTTACACGCCCTGTCTCTGTCCGGAGCAATTGGTCTGTCACTCTCGTTCTGATTGTCAAACCCTTCCCTATAATAAACTTGATAAACTCACTGAGCTTCCATTTTGCATGCACTTAATGGATAAAGGGCACACAGACATCAGCCTTTTAAAACTGGGATGATTAAACTGAGACGATGAGTGAAGTTATTATAACCTGTTTGTGATGCATTGCATCTTGCAAATCTTGCAGTACTTGGCGGAATGAATGGTGCGTATTAACTCTGACCTAAATTAGACAAGACAATCAAAGAACAGATTGAGTGCCGTTGTGACCTAGATAACGCTGATTTGAAGAACAGGCGCAGGCTAAATTCACATGCACTGGTGCTTAATAGAATACATTAGCTGCAAAGCTGGCTGTTGTTTGATGCTGTTTCATCTTCCGATATTAAAACGTAAAATGCTCATATTTCAAAACCTTGCTTTTGCTTTTAATGTGTTCTTTACAATATACTGTTTGATACAAAATGCATAGACTTCAGGACTGATTCATCCAGTTCTTTATGACTGAATCGACCCTGTTGAAAATCTATTGCATTATTAAGGACCCTGTTCGATCAACGTCTTTCTGCCTTCAGCATAGTTTTAATGTTTTGAGGTTATAGGTGATATTGCCCAACCCTGCCATATAAAAGATTTCTATAATTACCAGCCTTACAGCATGGAGTATGGAACATGTGAGTTCTACTTTACTGTCTATTTTGATTGGAAGTATCTGCGAGTGAGCCTTCTTTTATTCTAAAGACAGTCTTCTACAATGGGATTCAGGGCTTGTAAAACATAGAATTGCTACTGAAACTAGAAGCCAGCTGCTCAGCACTCATCGGCCAACTTTGAACATCCTGCATTTGTAGGATGGCTTATTCTGAGAGCACCATGCTAATGATGTCCATAATATGCATGCTTCCAAGTAATCCTGGCACCACCACACAGCTAATAAAAGATGATTTATTCAGAATAAACTGCTTGTTGTCGGTGTGCTCACCGATATGCAGTCCACTGCTTGTTTTTTCTGCATGTGCAGTACAGTAAGTGATATCAAAACAAAAAAACAATACAACATGTATTTGAGGGCTTTTCTTCTTCTTGATGCTATTATCCAAAAACACATTTCTGGATATTGTACATTTAAACACAGAAGATAAGTGGGTTGTGCATCTGTCACCTTTTTATTGTAGAACAGTAATTTGTGTGTGTCTAGCCAAGGTGAAATACCATTAACTAATTCCTCCTAAAACATTAAGCTGCAAGTGAACAGTGTGAACATTTAAATAGGTGGTTCAAGGCACGACTCTTATGCAGAAAGTATGGCTTCTCCCATAGGACAGGTTAGCCTAGTTTAAAAAATACTATGTTTCTGCTTTCATTGAGCAATCAGCTAGTGTGTGTGTGTGTGTGTGTGTGTGTGTGTGTGTGTGTGTGTGTGTGTGTGTGTGTGTGTGTGTGTGTGTGTGTGTGTGTGTGTGTGTGTGAGTGTGTGGGCAGGTATTACTATCAATGTACGGACAAAATTTGAGAAAATGTCCCCACAAAGATAGTAACTCCTGAAAAAACGACATTGTGTCCTCACTTTGTAAAACAAGTTTTTTAAGAACTAAATATGCCTTCAAAAAAACAAAAAAATGCCAAAATATTTAGTTTGTTGACAACTATCACCCTGTGTGGAGTTTTGTCTGACATGAAAAGAAACTATTGAGGGATGGTTTACAGTGAAAAGACCTGTCACCTTACTGCCTGCTGAAGGCCAATGACAGGGATTGCAGGCTTGATAGGCACAAAACTCATATTATTATTTATTTCTTAGCAGATGCCCTTATAGAGGGCAACTGACAAACTATCACATTATTTTTACATACAATTACATTAATATTTTTTTTTTATTACACATTATTTTTACATACAGTTACCAATTCATACAGTTGGGTTTTTACTGGAGCAATCTAGGTAAAGTACCTTGCTCAAGAGTACAGCAGCAGTGTCCACCACCTGGGATTGAACCCACAACTCTCCAGTCAAGAGTCCAGAGCCCTAACCACTACTCCACACTGCTACCCGTAAAAGACTGGTCCTGGTAGTGAGAAAACTCTCAGACACATCACTGCTGAATTAGCCTCAGACACCACTGCTGAATAAGTCCTTGCAAGATCTTAATGCATTTTGTTTAAACGTTTGTTGTTGTTGTTGTTGTTGTTGTTGTTGTTGTTTAACCTAATTTGCAAGCATGAGGAGCCTATAATATATGTAATTGTCTTGAAATGGTAAATGTAATCATTTTTGTAAATGAATTGTTTTTCTGCAGTTTTCTAATGCTGGGCTTAGCTTATCTGCATCAATACATGTAAAAGAAAAATACTGTCAAGTATATATACTGTTTGCAGTACTGAGTAACCTAACCTAGCAAGTGATTTATTAACTCTATTAGTTGTGATATTATAAATCTAAATTATGACCTATGCAGATATTATTCATATTCTGCACTCCTTTCATTATTTATCAGGTTCAGTGTTGTTTGAACCCATAAATCAACTGGAACTGAATATTATGTAAATTTCAAGTGAGAGTAATTAGCACATCAAAGAGGTCAACAGACCTGAAAGACTTTTCCAGGGGGGCTGGTTGGGGTACAGAGGTGTGATGGTTTGTGAATACCTTGCAGGCATTCATATGCAACCCTGTGTCAATCAGTACTTGCAAAGTATGTACATGAGTACCTGGACCTCAAACGCTTTCCCAACGATTAAGGTGCAATATGTACACAAATTTATTTTGCATTCATTAATGCACATTTTAAATCATGTAGCTGAGTATGGGTTTGCCTTGACTACACTGCAGCTGTCTGTAGTCTAATGTCTGTCAATGAAGGCAGCAAGAATAAAGGTTTTGGTAACTAAAAAAAAACAAATTGCAATTGTACCTCCTGGTGCCTCTGCAAAGCAGCCTGCGAAAATACGCGTCTAGTATTGGGTTTTCTGTTCCTACATTTCTATTCATTATGTTTAAGGGGGACCTTTGTGTACTTAGTTAAAGGAGGTTTATAAGGAGGTTCAAATAAAATAAATGTAGGAAACTAACCTCACCCCCTCCCCCCTTCCACAAAACAAATGTTCAGAGGCTTCTTTAACATTGTATTGTCTCTCTTTCTTTTTTCATGTAGCACTCAAAGAGTGACTGAGATGCTCTGTCTGGGCTAGAGTATCTGAGGGACTGATTCGCAGTCTGTTGGAGAGCAGTTCTAAATGATCCGGTGTGTGTTATTGGATCTGTTTGAAGAGGAATAAGGATTTAATAGGATGTCAACAGAGACGGAACTCCAGCCAGCTGTTAAAACCAGCACGAGAAAGGAGCCCAAGAAGAAAGGTAAGGCCACTGGGGGTTGCTCCACTTGCTCATTAGTTTACAGGAGCTGTCTGCCGCCCAAGACAAACGCAGCGGCTGACCTGAACTGAATATAAATAAAAGTGCAGGTATGTCAGTAACACTTTACATTAAGTGTCTCTGTGTATTTACATAGTAGTTACTTAGTAAATATGTGTGTACTTACACATAATTACAATGTTATTATGCATAGTTACAATGTACTTATTGTGTAAATCCTTTTGCATTATAGAACCCTAACCCTAACTCTAAACCTAACCCTAACCCTATCCCCCCTAACCCTAACACTTTTCTGATACAATTGTGTACTTACATGTATCATGCAAAAAGAATTACACATTAAGTACATTGTAACTATGCATATTAACATGGCAATTGTTTAAGCACACATTTACTAAGTAAATGTTAAGCAAATGCACAGTAATTAGAGACACTTAATGTAAAGTGTTACCGGTATGTCTCTTGATACAGCTCTGCTTGTACTGTACGATCGATTTGTGGGGGCAGTGGGAGGTGGTTTAGTGGGAGGCTGTGAAACCTGGTTTCAAATCCAGCCACGAAGATCTGTGTTTCATTCCATCCACCCGCAAAGCTTTAGGATGTGGCATGAATGCACAAAGATTCTGGGCAGGATGGTATTGTGGTGGATCCGTTGAGATGTCCTGGGTTCATATTACATCGTCACAGAATGGCGAAAAGTCTGCAAGGAGAGAGTTTGATGCTAAAACTACTGCTATGCAATGTAAACAAACAGAAAGCCTACACTGTGTTAGGGGCTGAATTAAGTAGACTGCACAGAAAATTTTAGTAAACAGTCATCGAGAAACCATAATTTAGCAATAAATTAGACATGAACATGAGCTCACAGGTTATTTTTCTGCAAAAAAAAAAGTTTGATATTCATGGAGAATTTTCTGATGGAATAAATGTTGTTTTGGTGAAATGTTTCTAGACTGTAGTCACACAAGGCGACAGCAGTCTAGAACTATTTCATCTGTGTCAAACTGCACGTTATTAATAAAAAACGATTTTTCAATAACTGTTTGTGAACAGAGCCCATTCATTATTTTATTTGTAAGTCTATGAGATGTCACCTCCGTGGTTTGGTGGGTCAACAGTTAGAAGGAAAGATAGAAGCCTTGTATCAAGCTTTCCTCTTCTGTACATGATTTCAGCCCCCTTCGTACCTCATTGTAAGTGAACAACATAGCCACACATAGCTACTATTTAACTTACACCAAGCATCAAAGGCAGCTAACAAATCTATTCTGATCCTTGCCCTGGTCTTGCTGCTGTGACAAACACACTTATATTTACTCTTCCAGAATCACTTCTGCACACAAAGCTTTGTAATAGACTTTCTCTTTCATCTTTACAAACACAAGCTTTAGCCTGACCCCGGTTCAGATCTCACCGAAAAAATATTCCCTTCTGTTTTCACCTAATACACTCCTTAAGACTAGCCTCGGTGCACTAAGGAGCTTATGATTTGCTCAATAGGGGCTTCTTGAGTCATTCAGCTAGAGCTAAAAATTCTTTGCAAAGGCCTGGAGGTGCATGTTACGGCATGAAAGCCAGTCATCAGAGTGTGAAAAGGATCCCAACCGCCTTCCTTTCACTTGTTAACAGAAGTGGCAATCGTTTAATGATAAAGTACCCCACAAACTACAGTATTCGAGATTGTATAGTGCAGTTACTAGAGCTACAGAATAGAAGGATTAGATAGCAGAGCAAACCTGCATGGCTTAAATTATTGTATTTTTTTTTTAAAGAACTTTAGACAGCATTCACCTTTTATATATACTAGTATTATTATCCTGTATTGCCTACCAATGTTCTGCTTTTTTATTTTTATCTTATAAACTTAGCTGGTCTCTTAAATTTAGTTTTGTGTTCCATGTACTAGGATTAATGATTTAATGAGCATTGTAATGATTTAAAGGGTTGTTGTAATTTGTAGCCGAAAAAATAGTTCCTAATGTTCTTCAATGGATTCACATCCATTTATTATATAGGTCTCAAATGTGGACCTTTGAAAGGGAAACATGTGTTGTTGTTTAAAACATGATATCTGGTACTTCACTAGGGTAACGACATCTCTGTTTGCAAGGCATGCTTTATGACTGTCTTGCACTTCCTGGGTCATTTCACTTGGAGGGAGGGGGAAACAGTCCCCACCCCTCCACTGGCTTCTTTCCTGTTAATAACTAATCCGCTGCTTTCCATAATGACTGACATGCTTTGCTGCCAGTAATGCTTTGACCCAGAAGACACTGCTGTAACAGAATTCCTGGAGGGCAAGGAAAGCAAACGGAGAACTTAGTGCAGTACCAGATGTCTGATTTTATATGAAAATACATGTTTGCTACAACATGCATTTCTTGTAAAACTGCACATTTGAGGCATATGTAGCCTGCGTGGAAGTGCAAAATAGTTAAGATTTATGGAGTTATTTTGTTAGCTACAATGACTTTAAGATCCCCACCCCTCTTGTTTACAGTGCTGTCGTTCAAATGACAAAAACAGACATGGACGCCCAGGTCTGTCACTAAAAGGCAGATTGTAATGTTTTGACATTACCAGTTATAACTGAAACTGAAGACTTTGCCCACCTCCAAAGCCCTGTTCAAGGCTTTTGACAGCACCAGGGCTGCCCACAGACATGGCACTTGACAGCTCTTTGTAGTTCTGTCACCGTGATTATCTCTGAAGTGCTTCCGCAGAGCGAGAGGGTGGGAGCAGTATTGAAAAAGGAAGAAAGTGATAAAAATCCATTCAAACTGCATTACCAAGATTTGCAGTCTTAAATGGAATTTATTTTTATACGTTTTCAAGCATTTGTTTGTAACATTACTCTTTAAAGACTGAAGGACTGCTCCATGGGCCAAATCAAAGCTCCAGAAACCTCCCCCTCACTCAGCGGCGAATGCATTAGCTACATGTTCCATATGGTTATTAATAAAAGCTACAGTACTCTAAAGGTACTTGAGAGATTCCCCAAACCCTTGGAAATGGTCCTGTAGCATCCTGAATAAAAGGTTACCATGGCAAACTTACACTCTGTAATTTTGCAGTTTTCCCACACCATGGTTTTCAATATGATTTATCATTCATTACCATTGCCAATATGCTTTGCAATTTGCCATGCCTTTGCTACTGAATGGTAAAATTTTCTAAGGGATGGAGGAGCTCGGGGTGCATGGGTGTTTGGTCTGGAAGTGAGGGTGGCACCTGCTGCTTAAACAATACCCTACCCCCCCCCCCCCCCAGTCACTCCATTTCTATTTGTAAACATATTGAAAGTGTATTAAAGCCCTGGGGTGACAGGTCCCTTCATGATCCTGTCAGCCTGTGCTGTAATCATATTGAACTGTGTCACTGAACTGCACATAGTAAATAAGAGCCACTGAGGTGTAAAACTCTTACTTTCTCAGTTTTATTAATATTACATGAAAGCGAAATGGCTTAGTGATCCAGAATGATGATAGTTCTGTTTTACCTGTGATTCCAATATTAAGGTAGGAGTGTTGTGCAAACCAGAGGAGCATGAAGACGGTGCTTGAAAACAATCTTTACATGGAATGAGAAGATGTATTTTCTCAGAGCTGTGGAGTGATTGCTGTATCCCAGGATTCTTACACTGCATTTTCATCTGCCAGCGGAATTGACTTGAAATGCATCTTGAAATCAGACTTGTTAACTTTTCTTCAGCAGCACATCAAGATCAAATTGATTTCAATTGGGACTCGCTCCCAGACCCAGTTTGGATTGCGAGCTGGCAGAACTCAGTCTCTCCAAATCGTGCTGATGGTGGATGTTACCTAATGAATGTTCAGTGAAGGACAAATAAGGCAGGTTTTAAATCTCTGATGCAATTGAGATAGCAATTATGCAGCTCATCTGTGACTTTTGTGTAACGTCGAGTAAGTTGCTGGTTAAATTGTAGATTTTAAACTGCAGATATAACCAGTCTGATTTGGAATGAGATGAAATTGAGTTTGGCTGGTTTTGTGGTGCAGATGGAAATCTGGCCTTAGTTTTAAAAGCTTTCCAAACCGCTATTTAGATTCTCTTGACTGTTAAATAATAATACACCTTAAAATCTGTTTTCTGATTTGCTGCACACTTCTTTTAAGATCGAATGATGTTCTAATTGATATGACTTCCAGTCTAGTTTGTTTTGTTATTCTCTGCATTTCATTATCGCTGGTGTTGTTTTTGTTTTTTGCAGTTTGTTTTCCAGGTCTCTGCTTAGTGTATTTTGAGTATAAACAGTGCACAAGGGTTGTTGTTGTAAATCAGCGTTTTGTGTGATGTTGCTGCGAACATCAACTTAAGATTTTATCTTGGCAAGCTATCTAAAATAAAAAGCCATCTTAAATAAAAATAAATATATTGTACAGCTGCTGTTTTAAGGTCCTGTAGCTGTTTTTATTTGTTTTTTTAGGAATGAGTTGAAAATACATTAATAAATCATGTTAAGGCACACAAGTAGAACCAAATCTAAACTGCCCTCTGACATTTCCAGTATTTCTTTTTCGCGCACCACTTTTTAATATATATATATATGTATATATATATATATATACCCATTGTTGAAGTCCTCAATGTGTTAATTATACTTATTTCTTGAGTAGAGCAGTTCCAGTAACTCCACTTATGATAAGACATGAGACCTAAGCCTGAAGGATAAGTGTATTATCTAATTTACATTTTTACATTAAAGGTACATCAAAGGTACGCAGATAGGAAGGAATAGTGCTATTAAAAAGTTGGATTAAGTGGTTTATTCTATAAGGCTTCCTTAAAATTCATAACCTCCCAGTGATATGTCAGGTATCTATACTTGGCTTTTAATTAGGTCAGCACTCGGCAGTGTTTTTTAAGTTTCACAGTACTTGGAGATGATATGGAGAGGATGTCATTAAAGTTTGATTGTATGAATGCATGAGCCCTGTAAATGAGAGCAAAGGCCAGTGAGACATCAAAGTCCATAGACAATTAACATGAAATTGATGTTTCAGTGGATCAGGTGATGGAAACTAAATGATTTACAGAGCTGGCATTGCAGAGATATACTGATGTCTGTGCTGTTTGATATTTCATATACCCTGCTCCAAACTGCATACAATGTTGCCATAAAGGTCTTTTCAGCGTCTTGATTGGATTTTTGACTGCATCGATAACTCCAGTTTCCATGGCAATTGTTGCTTCACAGCGACCCTCTTACATTTTTTTCCAGAATGCTTGAAATTTCTTTTTTTTTTTTCTTAAACCAAAAAAAATATGGATCTTGTGTTGAGTTTAAAGGATTGTGTGCTGCTCACTAATAGTTATTTGTTAAGTAAATGTGTCCCTTTAAAAGTTGTGGCAGCTTAGGTATGTGCTGGAGTGCTAATGGAGCCAGCTATTTAACCTCAACAGAAGAGAATATCTGTGCCGGAGAAAGCAAATCCGTCCATCGCCAACCAAGATGAATAAATTACTCCCTCTCTGTTTTTTTTTAGAATATGTTACATAATCGTTAGAATTGCAGAAGGCTCAGAAATCCAGGGCTTGTAAAAATGGTTGGCACTCAGAATGTATTAAGAAAGTCTTGGTCCATTTCCAGTGTCAACTAAAGAAATAAGCTTTTTATTATTTATTTTATTTTACACTGCTGGCAAGCAGAGATAGCCGCTTTTCCTATTAATCCAGTTTTACTCGCCACGGTTGCACCTTTTAATCCTTTTCATTATCACCCAAAACACTACAACTGGAAGTGTTGCAACCTACTTACTTGTTGCTCATTGTTTTATTTAGCAAACATGTTGTTTTAATGTATTCACTGTTTTGCATTTATTGATGCCAGTTAATCAGACATCTCTAATTGTATTTACTACTGCGTGGTGTTCACTAATTCTTTAATTGGTATCATGATTAGGCTGTCCTCGTTTTGTATGAGGGTTCCAAGCACAGCTCTAGCACAGCAATTACCAGCCTTGGTTTAAAATGTGTGAAAATGCTCCTCACAAACATCCTGGTAGGCAGCAGATGGCTGGAACAGATTTGCCCTCTTGATGTCTGGCTTTCATGTATTGCTCTGCTTCACGAGTGCAAAATTCTGAGAAAGAGAGTCCGCATTGAGCCGCGACCAAACAGAGAGAAATAAGTCTTACACTTTTTTTGTTTTTAAATTTTCTTCAGGAGCACCTTCAGAAGCTTGTTTTTTAAAAGGCAAACCCAGACAAAAGGGCTGCTTTTTTTTTTTTTTTTTTTTTATTATTTTCTCCCCAATTTGAAATGCCCAATTATTTTTTAGGCTCAGCTCATCGCTACCACCCCTGCGCTGACTCGGGAGGGGCGAAGATGAACACACGCTGTCCTCCGAAGCGTGTGCCGTCAGCCGCCCGCTTCTTTACACACTGCGAACTCACCGTGCAGCCGCCTCAGAGCTACAGCGTTGGAGGACAACGCAGCTCTGGGCAGCTTACAGGCAAGCCCGCAGGCGCCCGGCCACACTACAGGGGTCGCTGGTGCGCGGTGAGCCGAGGACACCCTGGCCGACCTAACCCTCCCTCCCCCCGGGTGACGCTCGGCCAATTGAGCGCCGCCCCCTGGAAGCTCCCGTCCACGGTCGGCTGTGGAATAGCCTGGACTCGAACTCGTGACGTCCAGGCTATAGAGCGCATCCTGCACTCTAGCGAGTGCTTTTACTGGATGCGCCACTCGGGAGCCCCCTAAAAGGGCTGCTTTTGAACTACGAACAGCTGAAGTGTGTGTGTGTGTCATGACAGGGAGCAAAAGAACAAAATGGTTAATAAACTAACAGAACTTGCAATCATTACCGACACTTACTTTAGTTTGGGTCACATAAACTGTCATTGCTTAATTACATTCGATGTGTTTTTATCTTGTAATTATATATCAATGCAGTATTAGTAACTATGTCAGAGTAGTAACACAAATATAGGCTTCTCATATCACACTGGTCAAGCTTAATGAAATTGTTATAATATTATATTATTATTGAAGATAATTATTAAAGAAGGGCACTGTAATATTATTTTTCACACATTACATGGTGTCTCTAACTACACTGTAATTACTGTGTAACTGAATGTGTGATAACATAGTGATTACAATGTAAATACACAACCACATGTGTAAATATAGTGTTGTTAAATTGTAACTACATAAATGGAACTAGAAACAAAATACAGCAGGCATCCTTTTCCAGATTTTGCTTTAGGTAAAAAAAAAAATCATATGAACCTAAACTGAATCAAAGCAGCTTTTACATTGCCCGAAGTTCTGTGCAGTGTGCACTCCGATTTTGCAGTTGATAGAGTTCAATGCGCGATGGCCAATTTCAAAAGCCTTTGGTACATTTTGCATTAATTATTCAGTTAAGTATTTCTCTTTCCCAACTGGGGTGTGAACATAAGAGTCATGAAGTAGAGCTGCTCCCCTTAACATTCACACGGCATGTTCCAAGGCATGCTGGTTTTGCAGAAGAAGACAATTTGACAAAATCAATTATTCATTAAATGTTCACACTTTAGAAATGGATAAAAGTTAAATATATCAGATGTTGATATATACATTGCACTAGTCCTTTGATACTGTAGCCTTCAAACTAATGGAATGTACACTGGCCACTTTATTAGGACCTGTACAGCACCTACTATCTGGTTGGGCCACCATGTGTCCTGATCACAGCCTTGACACAATGTGGCATAGACTCTACAAGCTGCTGGAAGGTGTTTGTCATTAATATTTCTCGCAGAGAGCTTGGCAGAAGATTCTAATGACGAATGTATCATTCAAGCTCATCCCAAGCATGCTCAGTTTGATTGATATCCAGGGATTGTGACAGCCATGGAAGATGCCTGAAGTCTCTGTCATGCTCCTCAAACCATTCATGCACAATTCTGGCACGGTGGATGGGTACTTTATCATCTTGATTTTCATGTCCTCTGAACAGTTTATGGGACAGACATGACCTCTGCAGTCACTCGGAAGTAACATGTGCCTCAAAGATTGCTTCGTATTCGATTGTACAACTTTGCTGCTCAGTGATCAATCAGATTCCTACAGAAAGAGATTGTGGTCCTGAGCAGGCCTAGTGGAATGACTAATTGATAAATTATGAACAAAACCATCTGCTTGTCTGCTTGAGAATGCAACATGGGATTTCATACCCTCTGCTGAAGGTTCAGTTACTCGATTTGAATAAGTCTGTTTGACTGCATCGAAGGGGAAGCAAGCATCTCAAATAAAGCAAGCTGGGTTATATCTGGCCAGATAGGGACTTTTTTGTGCCAAGGAACATCTTGTAAATACACCAGCATTCCAAACTCCATGCATAACTTCAAACATGCAACCATACAACAACAAAAAAATGAATCGGTCAACAAACATTGATTTTTTTAGTGTTTGTTATCCAGCCTGTTGTGTTAAAATACAGGACTTATTACACCTGCTACTCCCAGAAACATTTCCCATGCTGGGTCTTAAAAGTCCCGTACCACTATATTAATCATTTCATTATTTAATTTTTTTCTGAAAACTGGAAAATAGTAAAAAATAAAATAAAAAAAGTCCCGTACCACACTCCAGTCCAGTATGCAGGAGCTATGGGATTCAGCCGCTCTCCTGCCCACAAGGCATTTTTAGTTTTAACTAACTAGGATTTATCTATCGCCAGACTATGAGAAAGCCACAGTGCATCAGCTGGGGACATCAGTCCCACACCATCTCCCAGTCAGGTATTACATCACATCTCAATTGTTTTTGCACGGCTGTGCTTTATGATTCATTCTGCGTCACGCTCCTTTATCTTATCACTGTTGGATATGCAAGGGAATTGGTAGTTTAAAAAAAAGGATTAATTATTTTGTTCTAAAGCCAGTTTACTTTTCTGCTATGGTAATAAGGGCTGCAAAAGACAGATAGCATGGAGGGCAGGAAGAGGTTGGCTATCCGAGTGACTGGTCCATTACCTGCTGCTGACATTTAGAAGATCAACTGAATAGACCCAATTGAAAGTTATTTTATTCCACTGGAGCACTCAAACAAAAGTTTAGTAAATCTGCCCGTCTGCTTTGAGCTGGCAGCAGAACTCAAAAAATGTTAATTTACTGTCAAAAGTAATTTCCATCAATTGCTGCCTACTTTACAACTGCCCACCAATAAATCAGGAGTATTGTCACTGAACTCACTGTGTAGGTCCCTTTACTAGTGTCAGTAGTGTTTTAATTCAATCGTAACACACTAATCCCAATGCACTGTCGCTGGAAATAGGGTCAAAGCACAGCAAAGTGCACAGTTATCCTGATAACATATTTATTGGTGTGTATTGACACTTTTACAGACACTTTTAGATGCTGTCGTAGAAGCTTCTGTTATGGTTGTTTGATAAAATAGAAATACAGTCTAGAAAACAGATAGAAATACAGTATAGCATACAGTATATGTATATACATCATAATAAATATTAACTATGTCATAAATGACATCACAAACACATTAATAGATTTAAATAGAAATAGTGAATATAGTTACCAGAGCATAAAAGCCTATAAGTACCGCCACACTTTCCCTTGACAAAGGTACTGTATGTTAAAATTAATAAAACGGGATGTTGACTCTTTTGAGCAAAAACTTGTGTGTGTGTGTGTGTGTATGTGTGTGCATTTCTGCAGTTTGAAATGTATTAGGTAACAGTTTCAATCTCATTGCCCTGCGCTTCAAGTGTACCCTTGATGTCACAGAACAAAACTCTCCTGCTGATACAGTCCCACTTCAATGCTGTTAGTGTGTTAGTCTGCAGTCCACCAGGGGACATGCTGTGCTTTGGTCAGGCATTCAATTATTTTAAAGATAAATTGCTATTTTATATTCTGTCCATTTTAGGATGCTCGATTTGCAATAGCAAATTAATTTATCTCTGACAATTTATAGGTCTAATGAGTTATAGTTCTACATTTATTTCCAGGATTAGATTTTTTAAAATTGTGTTACTGTGACAGAGATCGAATGATTCTTGGGGTTAGATCTCCCTCCCGACCTGCGAGGGTGCTGTGTAAAGTTTATTCCCAGGGTCAGGTGGAAGTCAGCCATCTAGAAAGGGGGCGGAGCTACGGTACACAAACTCAATGACCCGGACGGGAAACGGAGTGGCATCCAGGAATTGGAGGAGCGCTCATTAACCAAGGGGTCATGAGTGAGGGTATAAAAAGGGGACGTAGTAAAGTGATCTGTTCCTTTGTAAATGGTTAGAGAGAACCTAAAATGAGAAAGGTGAAAAATGTGAGTGTTGTGTTTTATTTGTACTGTCTTGGTAAAACTGTTTGTTTAGCTTTGATACGTTGCTTGTTTGTGGATGGAAGGGACAATTCAATTTTTTTTTTTTTCCATGCTGTAAATTTAAACATTTTATAAAAATAATGATAATCATCAATCCTGTAAACCTGCAGTGGAAATATGCGGAACACCTTCTCTGTAAACTCTGGCTCCAAGTTAGATGGTTGTTTGAAAATGACTTTGCGCAGAGCAAGGAGCTCCGGAAAACTGAATGACACCAAGCAAACTGGCCTGTTTTTCAAAAATGTAATTTAAGATACATTTCTGATGCGAAACTCGTAGGATTGCTTCATATAGATGAGCTTGATAAGCAATACATCAAAGCAGTTAATAAGACGCAGGTAACCAGGCCTACCAGAGGATTAATTTGTTGAGAGAAACAAAGCTGCTGACTTTGAAATGCAACCCACAATGCACCTCTCACAACTACTTTGAGTAGGACACATTCGCAAAAGGCAAGTGACAATACTACTGTAAATGCTTCAGGAATATCCAAACTGCTGTTGTACTTAGAATAATATTTTAATCCTCCCCACTGGAGGACTGAATAGAGCATGTGAGCATGTTGCAATCTGACAGTAACTTTATGGTTATGATTAAGTTAAAGGTTTGGGGGGGGGGGCATTTGATTTTTGAGTAGATTGTTCTGGAGGCGTGGATGTTCTTAGAGCATTTGGCTTCAGACAAACCGGTTCAGAGCAAATTGAGATTAAAAGGATATATCGATCTTAGCTCAAATAAAAGGCACGCTAGTCTTCAACTGAGGGAACACAAAGCCACTTTGTGACTTGGAACTTGGTTTCAGAAGACTAGGCTTGAGGCCACTGCATGGCACACCAGGAGAGATGGGGTTTCATACAGCAAAGTTGTCTCAAACTAGGTCTCCCGGTTTCAAGCCACTGTTCCTGAAGTGGCTTGGTGTTCCCTCAGCTGTAATCACACTCAGTATACTGAATTCTAATCCGACACATTGCAGTTGTACACACCACACAAGGCTTGCACATGACGGCACTGTACAGGTCACTAGTCAATTTTCATCACCTCCTAAACCAAAGTATGTAGGCAGAGAAATAAATAAATTAATACATAAATAAAACTCTGTAGCAGAAGCATAGGCACGCTTGCCACAGTGACAGGACAGCAGAACTTAACTGTGTCATCTAGAGAATGTTCTGACCTCCCCTGAGCCCAAACGAGTTAAACATTCAATATCACAGAGCTCCCAGTGTATTTGGTATTACAGTAAGTCAGGAAGACCCAAATGAAATGTCACGTCTTGGTTCCAGTGGAACCGCTTGAGAGTTTATCACTGGGTAGCCTGAGGCATGAGGAGCTGATGTTATTTGGCCTGAGGCTCATGAGTCAGGAACTGAACTGAAAACAAGGACATCCAGACTTGCAGTCTCTACTCCAGAGGCCCCTGCGCTTCTTTCATTGGGCACTTTAACTATTTAAAAAGGGTGACGTATTAGAACATTTTCTGTATTGTTCCATGTATAAGAATAGCTCTATTTGCAGTCTGTATTCAGTTCTCCTTCACCCATTGCTGCAAGCTTAGTTGCTGGTTAAGAGTGACTGATATTTGAATATATGGTTCATACTATTAAGTAGTATCCCATTCCTGCAAATTTTAAATGTGTAATTCTTGTATCGCCTGGTTACAGTAACTCAGAGCTGTATTAGATTAAATATTAATTAATTCATTGTTTATTCAATCACTTTTATGTTGAGTAAAACACAAGCAATTATTACAAAAACCATTACTTTCATTAAACAACTTAAATCAGGATAACCCTAAAGGCCTTTATACACCGGACGCGATGCGACAAGAAATGTGTTGTATGACACACCGTGCCACGACAAAAAAAATAAAACATGTATTGTTTTTAATTTTTTTTTTATTTAGTCATCGCCAATGTTTTTTTACCGCGGTTTTCTCCCCAATTTCCCCTTCATTTACCTTTACTGAAATAAGTACTATTTATGTATTTTATATTTGTATTAGCTGTATAACAGGACTATCATATGTGTGATTTTTTCCAGCTGATGATACAATCAGAGGAGAGTCGACTATCACATTGCATGCGCCTGTCGCCACTGCTGTGAAAGGTAGTGTTGCAGCGAAAGTACCATTTTATCACAGGACAAACCGCATTGCGTCAGGTGCGTGGAGACCTTAAGAAATTTACTGAAATACCCACTCACTTGTAACATGCATAGGGTTAGCAGGTATAGCAGTACAGTAAGTCTTCAGAATATCTTAGGTGACAACCACTGGATGGATATGCTGCTTTAGACATCGGCTCATCTACATTCTTAGTGTTTATCATAGAAGCTGGAAGAATATTGAACAAGCAACTACCTCCTTACCACTCAGACTGCTTTGGGAAACCTGTGATTTATTACAACAACAATGTTTTCCTGGGTCCTGTTCCCAAGCCATAAAACTCAGCTTAGCTGCATGCTGCATTGAGCTGAAGCAAAGTCCAGGAAACTGTGAAACTGCATAAAGATAAAGTAGCCCATCCCTTACCCTGCAATCATCTTCATTGTATTTTCACAATTGGAGTATGAGGCGAGTTAATCATTTGAATTCTGTTATGAATGAGTGCACAGCATTGCAATGATTAATCTGCAGTGCTAACAGCTTGAATTGTCGAGTACTCGGAGCTACATAATACGACCTGTCAGTTAGTTTCTGCAGGGCAGTATTTGTTTTAACTGTTATTTTCTTCTGACAGAGAAAAAAATATATATATTATTTTGACTGTCAGCTCTTAACATTTCTGACAGCTCGAAGTTAATTAGGAACTTGATTAAGTTTTTTTTTTTTTATTACGAGCAGCCCTTGTCAACAGAAAACGTGTTATTGCCTTTGAAATATTAAATTACAAACAACATTATCTCGTCAGTTTTCAACACAGAAGCACTCCAGTATTTAAACCTTTGCACTGGTTTGCTGTGAGTTCCTTTTGCCTTCTTCTCTCAGGGACTTTGTACTCACTGTGTACCCAGCTGCACTCTGAGATCCCACAATACTCAGCTTCTTTTCTATGGAACTCCATTCTAATTCATACCTGGTATGCCAATACACTTGCCTCTTATAAGTCTGGACTGAAGACTTGTTTATTGCTGGATTTCATTATAACCATCCTCTTATTTACTTCTATTGCATATTGAAACATCCCAGATTGCCTTGGCTATATGCAATTTATAGTTTATAAGCATTAATGTGCCTTTAATAAAAAGTGTGCTTTTATTCTGTTCTAGATTAGATTGTAAATATTGTTAGTGAAACCTAAAGCATTACTTTTGAAAAAGCGCTTTGATTAGTCTCCATGTTGACAGCTTCTTCATGTAATATAGTATTTTGCAGTGGCTGAAATGTAGCAGTTTATCATATTGTTGTTTAGGTTATTGGTGGATGCACCAGACTGGCCACCAACATACTAGGACTTTGTGCAAACTTTGAAAAAGACATTTACTTTACTTACTATACAATGTCTAATCAGCGACTAATCTGATGAACAGGAGCGACAAGCACTTGTTTAGCGTTTCGCCGTTTGGGTTGTGAAAAACATTAGTTCTTTTCTTGCTCATTGATGTCACATCCTAAAATATATCGTTACGTAACACTTTTATCATTCAATTCATGGGATAGGAAAGCATTTTTTTGATTGTACATGTTATGTACATAGAGTTATTTTTCCATACGGTTCATCATTTGCAAACTGTATAATTTTTGTCTGTCAGACACAAATATATCAGACCTGGGGTCCATTATGATCCAGCGTGCATAAATCCCTGGCACAAATATATATATATATATATATATATATATATATATATATATGATTTCAATTTTTTTCCTATAGCAGCAGGTTAAAGATTGACATTTTGACTTTGTCTCCCCCCTGAATTCAAATTGAAGTGTATTAAAATGTCATACAAATGAAAATCTAATTGCACTAAAGATTTACCAGCTGAGCTTGCTCGAAGGTTGTTAAATGTTCTAAACCTTACAAGGACATTTATGACTTCTCCTTGAAGCAGCTTATCAAAACAAGACAATGAAACCTGATCAACAGTTACCCTTGTTGCTGGGGAACTGGTTCAGCTTTCTTAGTCCCTAAGGTCTGCCTACAGTAGCTGCTGGAGGCAAAATACTAAGTGCACTGATATTATCAAAAACCATTTTTCTTGCAGACAAAAAACAATAGAAATCTTAACTTGCTGCCTGCAGGTGTTTTACAGTGAGTCCTGGTACAGTTCAGCCTCCTACATATGCTCACTGTAGTCTCCAAAAAGCTGGCCCAGTGCCTCTAGGGTAATGCTCCATGACAGAGTGCAGTTTATAACACCTAAGACCTGGCAGATTAATGGAACAAAGGTTTCTAGGCAGTGCTCAAGCTATGGAATTTAGTGCCTGAGGGTAAAGCTTAAAAGCAGGTTCATTACTACTTGCAGCACTTCAGGCATGAGCTATAGAACTAACAAGCCTTACCTTATAATGAAGCATATATGCACATGCGCTTTTGTAGCCATATATCTGTGTATGTATGTACAATACTCCCTGCAGTATATCGTCTTGCCTCGCATGCTGCTGCTTTTTTTAGAATGGCCCTCTGACACAGATGTGACCTGATTTAATGTGTGTGGCTCTCGCAGTGCTCAAGCCGGCGTGCTGAATCATTTGTAATGTTATACTGCCTTCCGTTGTTCTGTCATGACAGGTGTGGGGCCGTGTGTTCTCATTTCAGTGTTGGATTTCTGTAATTATCCAACATGGGTTTTGGGGTGGGAGGACAGCGTAGTTGGCAGTGGTTCTGAGTCTGAGACATGCCCATGCTATCACAAGGAGGTAATGAAGAAATGACTGTACAGTACAGTACAGAGTGTCGAACAGCAGCAAGATGGAGACAGATATAAATAAATAAATAAATAAATAAATAAATGAATGTCAGCGTACAGGCCAGCACATAGATATGAAGGCAGAGGGCAGGACAGCGGGTTGGATGCTGCACAATAGACATTGGCATCTCTATCCCAGGAGGCATCAGTAACTCCAGGCCCGCTATTGACTGCAATGATGATGTAATTATCTGCCTGCCCTGGCTCACAATGGAAACCGTTCACTGTGGCCTGTAAGCACAAAAAGGACACTAAGACGTTAGAAGAGCTTCGACTTTATTGCACCATCCTACTGGAAGTGAAGCCCTTCATGCACCAGAAACAACATTCTGGCATATCATCCACTTATTATACAAGCACAGCAGCTTCTCAGACAGTCAGTAAACCATGATACATTAACAGTAGACCGTGTTTTGTGGTCGCTTGCAGGATTACATTGGCTGGTTGTGCATTACATTACATTACTCTGAAACTCCATGTTGCTGCAATAAAAACGTGGGTTCTGTCTCTGATGCCATAGGCATATATCACCATTTTATGATCTTCAGGCTTCTGCACTGCAATGAGCAGAAATCTTATGTTTCATAGTAGATCGAGCTACTTCTTGCGTAAGTGGGTGACACTTTACATTAAGTGTCTCAACTGTGCATTTTAGGTTAGTTAGGTTTAGGGTTAGGAACAGGGTTATATCATGCAAAATGATTTACACATTAAGCACATTGTTATGCTTAATAGCATTGTAATTATGTGTAAGTACACATTTATTTTACTATGTAGCTACTATGTAAATAAATAGTAATTAGACACTATAAAATGTTACCTTTATTTAGTATTTTTCTTGCTAAGAAGTTCAACTGATTTAATTGAACAAAGAATGAAGTGTTTATACTGCCCAACGCCATAAAGCCCAGAAAGATAAAACAGTAGCGTGAGTCACTGATTGACTGTGACTATTGCATGTCAAACTGCTGCTGAATATGCACTGTTCCTGGTGCAGTTGTCTCAGCTGAACGCTGCCTAATTCAGACTGCATGTGACTTGGAGAGCACATGGTCATGAATATGCCCATTTAAATTGACATCTCTCTGTGAATAGAAATTTGTGCACATCTCCTGATCCCAATGCATTGACTTTGCCTTCTTCACCAGCAATTAGCATTTCCTTCAGCTGCTTATTTAGTGCTGAAGCCTGCCCCCTTTATTCCAGGCTTCAGAAGTACACTGAATTAATGCAGCAGGTCCAATCACAGGTTAGTGGTCTGTTACGTTATAATAGAGGGGTTAATGACTGTAGTTCATTCGAAAGCCTGATTCTTCCTGGTTTGCCACATGAAATAAATAGGCTGGATGTGCACTGCCATGTATTCCTTTCAGTGAGAGGCTCATTCATTTCACTTTATCATAAGATGCTATTCATGTCAATGGCCATTTGGAGCCAATCATGACTTCCAGAGTAATTAATGATGGATACGACCGAAGTAGCAAGAAAGATTGCTCTTGAACGCTGATGGCAAAGGGGGGTTCTTTAATGTCTTCCAGTGAAATCGAGTCAGTTTTCAATCTCTCTCACTTTATTATCACCAGCTGGAAGGAAAATCTCCATAACAGGTACTATTAACCCTTTCGCCACCATGTGTCTCAACCCCTGTAGAGTGGAAGCTGTCACATTACAGTCATGTGTGGGTCCTTATCAGTCTCTGTCTGAGCTCCAGACCCTTGTCCATCAGGAACTGGGCTCAGCCCATGCATGCTTCATTCACCTGAGAGCTAAACATCCATCACATGGGAATCATTTTTCGAGATTCAGGCCTGTGTCAGGACCACTATAAAAGGTCATTTTCTTTAACAAGGAACACATCTTATTCATAGGCCCCAAAGTCACTGTGATTTCAACATTTTAAACTATTGTCTTTCTCCACAACACATTTTGATGGTCTTTATTGGAAAAGCAAGCTTAATGAAGTTTAGAATGTCTGTGTTTTAGCATGTCAGCTGCCTGCTGTTCCAAGGTACTACAAAGGGATTCTGTATTGAACCATGAGACAGTGTGTGCTATCCATACTAAAACAATGTGTCCCCATTAGGAATGTAAAGCAAACTGGGATTTGTTGCCAAACAATTTTCTTCTCAAGCTATACTTACTCTTGAAACCTTGCCTCATCAATGGAGCTCACAACAGCTCTGCAGTAGGGGAGCTGGTGGAGATGGGCTTGCAACAATGTTAGAAACAGCAAACATATTGGGTTGTGAGAGTTCATTGTCAGTGCTGAAAAGATGCTGACATTTGGTTGCATATTTGCTCAGGGAATAAGATCATTTCAGTATCCTGCAATAAGCTAGGTAAGCATATTAAAACTAGTACTTGAAAAAAAAAATCGTAGCTGTTCTGCTGTATATTGTTCTACAACTACAGCAGGATTACAGGAAGTAGTTAAAAACCAGGAAGCAACAGCATCTTGGTATTGTTGGTGCACACTCATTACAGCAGACTGGACAAGGTCACAGTGTTCTTTTCTGCTTGCTTTATCTTCCAGGTCAGGATCGGAGCGAGACAGGTCTGATCAAGCGCTTTAAGGGGGATGGTATTCGGTACAAGGCTAAGCTGATCGGGCTTGATGACGTTACAGCAGCAAGAGGAGACAAGCTATGCCAGGATTCAATGATGAAGCTCAAGGTAGGGGGCTTTTCATTAGGAATATATTGTACTTGCAACACCATAGACTGTGGATTTCAAATAAGATATTCATCTCTACATTTAACCAACAAGTAATCAGTGCTTCTTATTGAACTTTTCACAGACAACATACTTGATTAAAGACTTTTAGCCTTGTCAGGCTCTTTTCAAACTTTTGCACTTATTACTTCTATAATTATTTGTGTTGACTATTCTTTTGAACAAGATGTCTGGTTGTGCTGTAGTTCCACCCCCCCCCCCCCCCCCCCCCCCCGGGTTTTAAAATCTGCCGCATTCCCACATTGGGGAATTTATTAGTCAAGCATTTTGCACATGCTTGATGTATCCCCCATTGAATACTCATTATTATAACATTAATCTGCAATGGGCATATTTTTTCCCCCTGAACGCCATTAGCGCATCTCTTGGAAATGTAAAACTAAACACAGTTACAGAGCCCTTCCTGATCCCAGAGAGTCCACATGACACTTTGACCTTTAGCCTCTGTTGGCCCAGGGTCTAGTATAAAAGCAGCAGCTGTGTGATATCTCTGGGATCAGGAAGCTCTGACACATGGTCAAAAACAAATGGCGGTTCACATCCTGGCTGTGCAAAGTGGCCAGTCTTCGCTGGGGACTCTGGAGGGAGCGTTGCATTGGCTCTGACGCTCCGGAGTGTTAGGAAAGTACACCTGCAGGGCTTGTCTTTGTCCTCCAAAGGCCGGTTGCTCGCTGGCATCCGCTCTCGAGTTCCTGAGTGTAGAAGAGGAAGCTAGCTTGGTTGTGGGATCGGAGGACCCCTACTGTACCTTCAGTTTTCCTGAACTGTGTGGGTGAAATTGCTGCGGTGAGGAGAAAAAATAATTGGGCATTCTAAATCGGGGGTCAAATAATTGGGCACTCTGAATAAAGAAAACTAAAAACAAAAACAAATGTCAGTCCTCGATGCAGGAGCAAAGGGAACGGAGAACCACTCACAACGATTTCACACGTTTTCAGCTGCGTGACTTCCATTCAGTAGGCTGGTCGCTGATCATTGTGTATTTATCCTGCATGCTGTTTACCCAGGAGCACGGGCAGTAGCAGTGTGGTGAGCCTGCCTGCAGGAATGCTAGCTCGGCTGCTACTTATAGCAGGTTTTGCATGGAGGCAAGAAACTCCTTTATTTAGTATACATGATAATAGGACAAAAATAGTTTGGTTTTACATATATTTATAAACTACCTCAGTCTGGGACCTAGGTTCCAACGTGATTTCCGACAGCTTATGTTAACACGTGGCACTAATATAGACTTTGAGGTGCCGCCATAGTAACTATGATTCTGTAGTTCAAAAACAAATATGGGGACACTTTAAATTGTTCCACAGGAAATGATTACTGTGTTAATGTGGTAGACCTTTCATTGATACAGAACCATTTAATAAATCATTGAAAACAATCAGAGTTACAGAGATGTGTTTGTAATGTTTCTACTGTACTGTAATCTTTACTCAAACTATATGATGTTACTCATTGTAGATCAAAGCTAAGCTGCTGTGGCGAGATTTTATCATTCTGATAATTGAGGGAATACTTTGTGCTGCTACAGTATGTGTTTTTCTTTTTTAATATGCAGAGAAATTGGGTCGTTTCACTTTGATATTCCCCAAATAATTTCGCAGAAGTCTTACACATTTTTCACTGCGTCCAAGATTGCCTCATTTAATTTAAATGAAAAACAGAAATGCTACTAAGCCACTGGCGGGTATCGTATTCTTCACTTTAACAAATGAGGCCATTTCAGTGAATAATTGTAATGTGCAAGTGACATAAGCAATAAGGGATAAGACAGCCTAGGAACACAAATAGAATTAATCCCGCTACTACCGTATGAGAACATTTTAATAGTGTTTGTAATATATTGATATTAAATTAGTGTGTGGCAAAACTACCGCTTCCTTTGTGATAATTATTGTCTGTGCACATGCAGAATTCAAAGTTCAGCATTTAAGGAAATGTGATCAAACAAAATGCTTGCAGTGCCTTTTAAATGAAAGGCTATTAATTAAATAATCAAATTGCTTTACCTTATAAGGCAATGTTGTTCAAGGGCAGCACATCTAGACTTGCCACCTACCACTCCCCTTCCAACATCAAGAAAAATGTCTTAATCAATAATTGTATACCACTGTCTAAGGGTCAGGGGTGAGTATTGATCTGCCTTTGAAGCCAGCAATCGTGGTCTTGAAGGAAATTATGAGATGTCGATTGATATAAATAGTTTACTTTTATGCTGTCCCTCGGGGGATATCCTGATTCTCTCAAATCGGGGATGAATTTAAAGAGCTTAAGCTGATCGTACAGTCTTTCAGTGATTTGTTTCTGGCTTGTAAGATGCAGAGAGACAGGTAGGGAAATATGTGTGTTATAAATAATATGATTGTGTTATACATAATAAGATCGATCCTCCATAGTCAAGAAAGAAAGAAAGGAAGAAAGAAAGAAGGAAAGACATCCAGATCAATAGGAAATAAATAACATTTTAGAAAAATGTGCATGCCCATTGACTAAACTGGGAACTCAAAATCATAAGAATTTCATTAAAGTAATTAAAAGCAATCATGAAGTGTTGCTGGCTACGAATGATGTATCAAATGTATAACAACAACAGACTTCTTTGAAGACATGGTGCCAACATCAAATTCATATGCAGTATGTAGGACCTGTGCAGAGCTCATAAAAACATCTGCTTGTAAATATCTTATATTTTTCTGTATATGCAAAAGCATAGTACTACTTTCTTAACAGCACATGTATTACCATGCTAACAATGTGTTTCAAATGTGCATCTATACTCTGTACATAACTGTATTCCCATAGGCCTGTGAGAAACAAAATGATCAAACCAGCTGACATTTCATCTTCAATGACTGTAGCACCTGTATCCTTCTGTAATGTGTGTTTATCTGAAACATTCCTAGCACTAGCTGCTATGCATTTGTGTTTCCAATGCTGCTATCTGGACTTTTGATGAGTTTATTGCATTTGCAGTAGATATGTTATTACATTTTTCGTTAAGGATTAATTGCATGTGCAGGAATCATTTTTGGAATCATTTCAGTTTAGGGAGCCTTACAAGTTATTATAGACCATCTGTAAACAGTTATAAGAACATGTTATAATAATTTGCTATACGAATATTATAAGAGTTAAGATACACATCATAACATGACTGGTCTGTGATATTCATAGATCGCAGTTGTCATTACATTTTCTGGGTGTTGTTACTTTTGCAGTTTTACACGATGGATTATTTACATGGGAACATTATTCCTTCACATTACCTTGGAAATCAAAAACAAAGCACAGAATTATATCACAAGTGAAAAAAGAATTAAAAAAAATAAATAAATAAACGCTGGTTCTTATTTTTGGTTTGGTCTTGTCTGCTTCCACAGGGAATTGCTGCAGCAGCCCGTTCAAAGGGAGAACACAAGCAGAAAATCTTTTTAACAGTCTCCTTCGGGGGGATCAAAATCTTTGATGAAAAGACGGGGGTGAGTGAAGGAATTGCATGACGTGGCAAAATTGAAAAAACATATTGGCACACACTGCATCAGGAACCTCGGACCAGCTCTAGGAATCTCTAAGGAGCAACGGACTGCACAACAAAGGGGACTGTGTGAGCTGCACACAGATAGGATATCGAGCTGGGATTAGTATTCTCTATTGCTCGGCTGGGGTAGATTGAATTGAGGGCTTGGTGAAGCTTAAACCTTTTAGATTTTGGGAAAGCCACTATCAATTACTTAATGGAGCTAGCAAAGAAACAAAACAAAGTCATTTCAAAAGCTTCTCCTTCTTCTCCTCCTCCTCTTTCTCCTTCTCTTCCTCCTCCTCCTCCGGTCTCTGTCATGTCAGTTTGTGTAGGAAACAGCTTCCAGTCCCTCCCTCTCACTCACGCGTCATGTATCCTAGGATTGTGTGCAAGACAGTCAAGGAATTTTAAAACCAGGAAAACATAGACAGATCATTCAATTGCCCTATTTAAAAAGGTGGGAGGATAAAAAATGTGCACTATGGTCACATAATTAGACTATGGTAATCAATATTCCTTCACAACATTCAGGTGTTTGGCTGAAATTCGGAATATGAGTCAGTTATATAGAGGCTATGACCCAAGCAGTTGGTTCTCATATATATTTTCCCCCCTAAAACTTTTTTTTTCTTTGCTTCTTTGTGATGAAACTCAGTAATCGAACTTCAATTTCAAGCATGCCTTGATATATCAAGAAGCACACTTTATCACTGGCAGGGTGTATTTTTTTTAACTCGTTTTAGCCATTTGTGATCCCCAAGCATTCTTCAACAGTAGGCATATATCAAAAGACATATCAAACACAGACAAACAGTCTGGGCCACTGCCTTTATCAGTGTTTGTCTACTTCACTTTCTTATTTATACGTTTTACAGTAGAGTTTTTGAAGTTGCAGAAATAAATAGTCACATAGGAGAGCTTGAGGGTCAAGGAGAAAGATAGATGAAGATCCTTCTCCACCACTCTTTCTCAGCTTCATTCCCTACAAAATTAATTCCACAAATTAACATCTCTTGACAGTTGTAAGTAATGGCAGCAAATGTAATAAGCATCAAAAACACTGACACTTAAAAATGATTGAATGTATTTAGAAATGCTCTTTGTCTCTCTCAAAAATAGAATTCACAGCAGTATTACTTAGTGGAATAGGAATGCAAACAGTATGCTTCCTGATTTATGATGCTTCCACCCAGGCAGTATGTTTGTGTTTGTTTTGCTTGTTTATTTGTTTATTTGATTGTGTTTTCTTAATTTAATTGCATGTCTTTGCTTGATAAACATGTTGGCAATGGTACAGTATCTACACTACCTCATAACCTCTCCATCTCAAGTTTTTCTTATTGTTCCAGGGAATAGGACAGTCTTAAGACAGACGGTCTGGATTTGGACAAGCTGTCCATGTATACCATAATGTTTGTAAAGGAAGTCTATGTGAAAGAGAAACACTACTAAGGACCATTCTGAAAACAACCACAATAATCTAAGGAATTGATACCCGACTCAACGAGGCTCAGGAATTACATTTTATCTGTAGGAAGTAGAAAGTACAGCAAGTAGGCTACTTCACTTCGCTGCGCAAATGCAAACATGTTTTGATTATTATTATTATTATTTTTTATTTTATCTTACCCTGTCCCTATGTCATTACCAGATCTGCTCTGCTTGGTTGTGCAGTGCAGAGTGTCACAGTAGAGACCTGCATATGCCCTTGAGACTCATTATACTGGCTGCCTTAGCTAACGAGATGAAAGTAAAGGTTGAGGCTGCACTAGCCGGTTGTTAACACAATCCCTGGATAAGAAATGTTGTCTTGTTGGTAATCTGGGAGAAAACAGAACAGCAGCTAAAGGCCAGCTTAAAAAAGTTCCCAACCATATTTCTACACCCTCTCTCGTTATGAATTTTGCTTCTCACAAATTTCAATGTGTTGGCAGAGAGGAGACCAGATAAATGACAGCACTGTTGATGCTACTGACGTGATATGGAAACAACCAATTGTAATGCATTTTTCACAAAGCATGGTTTTAGTTGTGAGAAAATGCTACCAGCAATAAAAGGCTATTATAGTGAAAGCACATGCAAGTCTTCTTGCATGATATATGTAAGTGCACAATTGTTTCAGCAAAATAGTTAGAGTTAGGGGTTAGGGTTAGGGTTATGGTTAGGTTTAGATATCATTGTAATTGTGTGTAAGTACACATGTATTTACTTAGTAACTCCTATGTAAATACACAGTAATTAGAGACACAAGGTAAAGTTTTACCCAATTTTGACCCAAAGTCATTTTAAGGTATGTTCAGTACATTGGCATTGATACATGTCATAACTAAAATCCTGTTCATGACAAGAACTGGTATATTTAAAGATATATTAAATTAGTACAGTACTAAGGAGAGAATAATTATGCAAGTCATATCAGCACAGTGCAAAGTAATTAAAACAGACTGTTAAAATACCAGTGGAAGGGGAACTTTTTCGATTCATTTTTTCAATAGATGTTCTTCATACCACTAATAAAATCTTATTCTAACATATCTTTCCTCTAAACCATTCCCTACCTATGCAACATGGATATACTACAAAAGAGGAAGCTTGAAAATTCACTGGCAAGCCTCAGCTCTGGTAATGTTAGTGCACTGCGTTATGCAGCTTATTCTATTGGACACCCACTGCAGTGCATTCACCCTTGACTGTGTGTCGCATTGGCATTTATAATCATTGGGCTCTTTTACACTGAAGCTTCATGTGTCAGGACAGGAACAGTTCTTTTTCTTTGGCGGGGGGGGGGGGGGGGGGGGGATTTACCAAGTACTGGCAGTGATGCTTTCAAATATTCTTCAACGTTGGTTCAAGTGGCCCCCCTTTGTGAAGCAGCCTTTTGTTTTCTGCAGGTTTATTTATTTTTTGCCCAGTGTCTTATGAAGTGCTTGAGAGAGGTAATCTGGGTCTGATTCCTCTGTAGAAAGTGAATTTCATCATTGCGGGGCTGATGCAGTTGGCACAGTAAGCCCTGGATGTACCTCTCCCTGGAAGAGAGCTGCAGACATGACAGGTGGAACCACAGCATCTAAACCTTTGCACTCTCGCATTCTATACATCTCGAAAAGCAAACATGAAAATAGATATATATTTACTGCTCAGGCTGTTCAAACAGGGCTGTCACCTCATTCTATTACTTGTTCAGATCCTGGTATCATGTGCCTGCATGCTATTTGTTGCAATGTGCATTGTGCTATACTCACAGGCTTACTCTGTACAAATCAAGTGCACCCTTGAGAAATGTATTCTCTGATATCACTATCCATTTTCTAACTCAGTTTGGCCAGTGTGTGTCCATTGAAATACAGTGGATCAAATCTAGTTATTTGACATTTCATTAAAAAAAATAAACATTCATAGAAATGTTCTGCTGGTACACTTTTGCATGCATATCTTGCACATCCGTGCATTAATTTCTTTCCAAATTACTTGCGTTATCCTTTCATTTGTATTGTACATTTGTTTAAGTGCCAAGACAAGTGAACAATAGGGGCCTGTTTAGCTGTCATTGTGATCTAGGCTGAAGTCAGGAGAGGCAGTTTAAGCACTGATATGCACACTTTTATTAACAAAATAAATCCATTGAACAAAAATACAAAACAAAATCATAATGGCTATAGTGGTGGAAAGGGATTATAAACACACACGTCATGCTTCTCTGTGCTGAGCTGAGGGGCTGTCTCCCAGCTCCTCCTTTATATAGGTGGTCAGGTTAAATTGGCAATTAATTAGCCTGTTTAAATTGACCACATCCTCACATGTTTTTTCTTTCTTTCTCCCTCCAATTAGCAAAGACCTCCATTCAAACACACACAGCATCGTTCACACACACAGCATCGTTCACACACACAGCATCGTTCACACACACAGCATCGTTCACACACAGTATCGTTCACACACACAGCTTTATTCACACAGACAGCATCGTTCACACACAGCATCGTTCACACACACAGCATCGTTCACACACACAGCATCGTTCACACACAGTATCGTTCACACACACAGCTTTATTCACACAGACAGCATCGTTCACACACAGCATCGTTCACACAGCATCATTTACACACACAGCATCGTTCACACACAGCATCATTCACACACAGCATCGTTCAAACACACAGCATCGTTCAAACAGACAGCATCGTTCAAACAGACAGCATCGTTCACACACAGCATCATTCACACACAGCATCATTCACACACAGCATCGTTCACACACACATCATCGTTCACACACAGTATCGCAGTCTGACCTCTAGCCCCTTAGATGTTTTGTGCTTTTGAGGAGTTCGTTTTCTTGAAGATAAGTGACCTTATTATTTCATTACAAAGGAACCATGCGGCAAAATGCACTGATGTCCTGTAACTCGACTAATCCGATTCTATCCTGATCTTTTGGAGGACTGCCAGACAAGCTTTTCTGTATGACTCCTTCTAGCAAGGGGGTAATAATGAAACCAACACTACCATATACAGTTAGGCAGCGTGTTATTCCAGTCATAGCAATTAATACTGAATGGATGGGGAACAGTCTGTTACCAACCAATAAAAAAGCTGGCAGCCCAGATGCTTCCATTCATCAAGTTTTCTTCGTTCTCTTTCAAACATTTTTGAAACATTTAATTCAGTTACTCATTTTACAGAGAATGTGATTTTGGTCTGAGAATAAGTACTACTACTACTCGGGGCGGTTAACAATGTTCGCTTGATCGCCAAATCCCAAGTCTCTTATTAATGAATTGCGCTTCCCTTCTTCTGGGTGATGTGCGTTTCATTTCCCCCACTCTCACGTGACACTGGCACATCAACAATGCCATTCATCCCATTTGTTTAATAGGCTGAAGCTGGGCCGTGCTCGCTCAAAAATGCGAGCGCCCAAATCTGCCGTGCATATGTGCAGTAGCAGCCAGCCGTGAGCCAGGACTGGCTATGATTGGATTAAAAATGTCTGGATGGAGTGCAGCCGGTTAGTGAACACAGTGATCAGGTGATCAGCGCGTATGTGTCAAGACAACAAAGGCTATAAATATGAGCAGAACGACTTCGTCTCTTCTCAGTCTTACATGGTGTGTTACTTTGCGGAAATACAGAAAAAGTTTAAGCTGTTTAAATATTAAAATAAAAGTCACAAGTCTAATTATCTTTGTCTAACTTCGTCTAACTTGAAATTGATGTCATTTGTCTTTTTTGTTCAGCAATGCTTTATCTTAAGCTCAGTAATATCTTTCTTTTTAATTTACCGACCACAACTGCCTGTTTGGCGTAATTGGTTATTAAATATACTGTACAGTATATATGTATTATTTTAATATATATATATTAATCTTATTGATAGGCATGTTGTTTTTTTTACGTGTTTTTAAATTACTTTTTTTTTTACTGTTTGTAGCTGATCAGACTTTTATTAGGTCTATATAAATTATCTGCTGGCTCCTGAAAATAAAATAACAAATCTATTTCATTGTTAATTACAGTGATTTTTTTTTTGTTTGTTTGTTTGTTTTTTCCCTTGGCCTTAATTGTGTCTTCCATTTAAGGTCTTATTTTTCCCTGTTCTTGGTTTTTGACCTTGGGATTGATTTAGATAATAAAGTAATTGAAAAATTTGCCACAATAAGACATCGCAGAGCAAACTTTTTGTATTGCTTCCAACAACAAACAGATCCACAGGACAGTGCATCTGTGGCTCCCTGGAACCCACACCCTCATCTACATCTGAGGTGTGGACACCCACAAAATTTGGCCAAATGTTTCTGCATTAAATATAGTCTGCTCTTGCTCTAAATGTTGCCATTCTTTTTATATGGCTGGAGGAGGAGAGGGAGGTAACAGTGTACTGAGGTCAGTGTCTGCAGAAAGAAACGCTTTGCAATGCAATAAATCATTCTAAACCCTTCTAATGACATGCTGCTGCTGCTGCTGCTGCTGAAATATTAAGGTTAAAAGGCGAAGGTCACTGGCACTCCATATCAGACTGGGAAAGAGACGTTTTTCACGGCCAGTCGAGAGACATAACCAGACACAATGTACAGTGCCATTTACAGGCAACCTAAAAATAATGAGCAGTGTTGGTTTCACCTTATGGGTTTTGTATGGCTCTCAATATAACATTTTCCAAAGAAAGCACTGTGCTTGCATCCCTATGCACCCAAAAATAGCACATTGTCTTTGACTAAATATTTTCACTGCATTGAAAAAAAAACAAAAAAACGATGACTTCATTTGCAGACGAGATTGCACAATAAGCACACAGGACCACCTAGAACACAAATTCGTCTGTCGAAGGCAGAAGCAATTGTAAACTGTGATGCTGTCTGATTTATCACAATGCTTTATAGCAGGGCTTTGGGAGGTATTGCCATTTGCAGTATAATCTGTGGAAAATGCAGTGTTTTATAGAAAGAAAGGAGAGAGGCTGATTAATCAATGAAAACCTCAATGGGCATGCCACTTAAAATACCTTATACTGTATTATCCGCTTTGCAAGATAGTTCTCTGGAGTATTTAGAGCAGGGAATGCATTATAATTGTACAGGTAAAATAGTGTTTAAAAAAATGTGTACCAAAATTATAACAATTACAAATTAAACAGTACATGTAAGTATGGACAGTGTATTTCTATTTGTAAACATATTTAAAACACCCAGGGGGGTAATATTTGAATGATTTACATTGAACTGAACCTTATGATATCCATCAATATCCAGGATGTCAAAACAAGCTGTCTGATGTTACATACTGGAATGCAGAGCTGTTTTAGGCTTACATCAGATATCGTGCCATAGAAGAAAGACAGTGCTGTTGAAAACTACTCAACGCACAAAAAACATGAAAACTGCTGCCTATAATGTACTGTATTGTATCTGGCATACACCTGGCCTATTAGGTAGAATTATATCCTACTGCAGTCATGTGAAGTCATGTGATGTCAGCCTAAGTGTAACACGGTTCTTTATATAAAAGTGAATGCCAAGATATATAACTGCATGAATGTGCTATTCACCGACAAATAAAAAGAAAAGTTATGAAGTTTAACCATTTGAAAAGATATGATATGTGGTTGGAATTTGTTATTTTAATAGCATAGAAAATATCTAGATTTTCACCTTTGTTTAACCTGTAGCCTTAGACAGCAATAAACCCCTTTCTAAATAATGTCAGCATTATCATTTGGCTATTTTGGCAACTGCTGTAATAGCTTTAACCACAGGGAGCTGTGAACTGTAAGAACAAATCCATTAAGGGATGAAGTACTGCAGATCCCACCGCCCCACCAATTACTGTACAGGGAAGTTAGGTGACTCAGTGCATTGAGTCCTTGAGGGTACCTGGACCAGACTACTATAACCTGTGCAATATATAATTGCAATTACAGTGTTGTGCTTTATTTATCGCTGCCTGATTTGGCCTATTATATCTGCTGCCAATTTCCACTTTTGAAAAGCCAGTAATTAAAAAAAAACAGAAACCCATAATGGGTTTGGAAATGATTTTGGCACTGCATGTGTATAGTCATGATTGATATTCTCTGAAGCCTCTTCCTCTTAATCTGTGCTTGCTTTACAAAGGGATTCAAAAGAGGTTGCATGCCATAGTGTTGTGAGCACAGCCAATGCCATGTGGTTCTAAGAGCAACGTCGGTGTTGCTCAGACACAAGCAGTTTCTGAGAAAAGGTGAAACTGCAACTGCAACTGATGCACCCTTGAAATGGACACTGTCTACTGTACCCCCCCCCCCCCCCCCCCCCACACACACACACACACTTCTGAGCCATCTGCCAGAAGACGCAGGGTAGCTACAGTAAGAGGCTCATAGTGTGGCCTTAGACAGTATTCATGAGTAAAAAGTGCCTTTATCCTCAAAGGATACTAATAGCAGGCATTTTCTGTTGTCCAACTAGAGCACTGTTTTGCCAGTGATTCTATTTTCAGTTGGAGCTGACAATCAGCTGAGATGCTGCTACATGCCTTGGAGGAACCACCATTGCCAAGCCACGTTTTCTTGAGGGGTGCCCTTGTACCCCAAGCTGAACCAGATTAGTCCCAATTCAACTCTTTATACTGCAACCTTCTGAGCAGGTTTTTCACAGCAGAATGATTCTCTTCACTGTGAATTGAAATAAGCACCCATTCACCCCCACCCCCCTCCTTTTTCTTATGATTTTCTAATTCATGTAAACCTTTCCAAACTACTCAGCTGTCACTGCTATGCACTGCTTTTTTTTATTCCGATGAGGCAGCAGGAATAGCTCTTTACACATTTGAAATTATAATAACCCATTGCAAGGGCAATAAACTTATGAAAACAAACCTTGCCTTTGTGTTAGATAGATTCCACACAGATAGTGGTGCTGAGTTTTGTTATCCCGGCACATTATGGCTCAGTGCTTAAGTCAAACCGCACAGCCTTTTTATTTTATGTAATGTGGTAGCATTGCAATTTTTGCAAGTATGGTTAACTGAGTATAGGACTGGGAGTTCAAATGCATGTCTAAGGCTTTCACAGGACGAGAAATCTGAAACACCTGCCACAACACTGTCAATAATGTGTTAACCCACCGTGGGCAGGCAGAATGATGCCGATTTGACTTGGCAGCGAATCTGCGTGATTCTTCTGGCGGGATGCCATTCCTCTTTGTCACCTCTAATTCCTATAGGCGAGTTGGGGGCAGAAATCTGTTTCAAAGTCTGCTCTCCAGAATGGCACATTTTTAATCATCACACAAGAATTTCCCTCTCATGCATAATTCCCTACCCCCTTAATAAACTAAACCAGTGGCCCATTCTTTAAATGGTAACATTTTAGTTTAGGAGTATGCTACAACCCTTTAGAAGCACACATTATAACAGGATTATAAAGGATGTTAGGTACAGTATGCGTTACTATCTATAGTGCAGTTAAAATGTCATTGTAATAACCTGTGAATTCTTGTTAATCATTTTTTTAAAGCCGTATATAACACACATATAGATGTTTTATATAGCGATCTTAAACTAAGGTTTGACTTTTTTTCTCTTGGGGCATTTATTTAGCTGCATTAACGTATTTCCTTCCTGGTATGATTAATGCATGCTAGGGGTGAACAAAGGGGCACATTAAAGTTAGGATGTGAGTATGCTGCCATCCCTATATTTCTAGAGTGGTTCAGATCTGTTAATTAACAATGCATTAATTGCACATTTTTTATAATATTACACCTATGTGCACGGATATAACTTGACATGGATGGATGTACATGTTGCTATAAAATGTCATACATTCCTAATCAGTTTTCCCCATATGGACAGGCAGAGGTCATAAATACTTACCCATTCCCCTTACTTCCTTCAGGTCCTTCAGCATCACCATTCAGTCCATGAAATATCGTACATAGCCAAGGACATCACGGATCATAGAGCCTTTGGTTATGTCTGCGGAAAGGAAGGGAATCACCGGTTTGTGGCAATAAAGACTGCACAGTCTGTAAGTATGCATCTCATTAGGGGTTCTGTGACAGTCACACAAATGAATTGTGGTTCAGGACTGAGTGGCATGCTTTTATATACAAGAAACTAAATCAAATACAAAACAATATACTGTACCTTTTAGCAGGGTTAGGAGTTTTTGCAACAGTCACCCACGCTGAGAGACATTCCCAGTAACTAGGACAGAGAGCAAAAGCATCTACTCTTCGTGAGTTCTGAGATGAACTAACAAGGAAACTAACCGGTCCACTTATATATAGATGGCAGGCTAAATTTGCAAAAAAAGAAAATGAACCAATTTAGTCTTCAGTTACCCTCCAATCAGGTGAGACGTAAACAATCTAGCCACATTCGCTCATGGCTGGCTAGCCTGCCTGCTGGAGGGGAACTAAACTGAATATTCTTATTAATACAAATATTTATAATGAGCAGGGCCTTTGTTTATACTGTAGTTAACCATTCTCTCTTTTAGTTTTACTGCTATTTAAACAGAAAAGTGAGTAACACAAAAATAAGAAACAAGTGTCAAAAAGGCAGAACTAATTCCAAGTTGGTAATGATTTTCCTCACAAGTAGATTACTGAGAGTTTGTGATAAAAGTTCCCAGAATTATGAATTATGTATAGATTGATGACTAGTTTTTGACATAATGTATCATTGTGTATGCTTCATGGAGCATTCTTGTTCTGGATGAAAGTCATGTATCCGTATCTCTGCGGAGCCTTGGAGTGGCAGAAAGCATCCTCTATGCATAGCTGCCTCTGCTCGCATGAAAAGAAAGCTGTTCAATTCCTTCTGTTCAAACAGTATCAGAGGCTGTTTATTATGTATTATATATGGGTACTTGACAGGCCTTTGACCAGGGCTTCTCATTTTTCATAATACTCTGTAGGGAGTCAAACCCTTCCAGGGCGCATGGGTCAGTGTGGCTGATCGTCTTTGACAAGTGCTGCAAGATTTCTGACATGTGCAAAACAGATGCAGTCTAGATTTGACGTCCCCATGTATGTGGCGGTAAAGTTTGCTGTTAGAAGTTTGAACTAGTGCTGAGACTCACAGCAAAATACTGTTGCACTACTGTATCGTTACTGTAGATAGGAAAAATGGCACTGGGTGCAATTAGGCTCACACCTTTCTTTCAGCTTTGCTAAGTCATTTCTTTATAATTTTTCTATAGTTGTAGTTCAGTGTTTTCTGGTCAGTTGACCACTTACCTCCTTTCATAAGTGATTGTGGGGATAGGCATTGCACTACGTATTAGCAAATGTTCTGTGTCCAAGTTTGAAAACATGGGCACTTCTTTATAGATAGCATCCCTTAAGTGTTTTCTGTGTTCGCCTTTTTTTGCTACTGTCAATTTACTGACGTTTGCTGTGGAGTAAATGTGTTTTCAAAGTTCCATGTGTTTCTACATATTTCAAAGGCTCACAAATAATTAAGAAGCTAACACATTCACTCGTAATCATGTAAGTACATGTAAATGAGCCTGAATAATTACCAATGGTTCCTGTTTTTACATGGTAATAACTGTGTAATTACATGGAAATGGACTTGTGAACAGCATCTTGTTACCTGTTGTAATTGCATGGTGGTATAGGCCAGGTCCATTTACAGTAGAGTAATTACACACATGTTCACCAGCAATTACCATGAAAGGGCAGGGGCAATTGTTAGTTACTCCATAGTGCTACCATAGCATGCTGATCTATATCATTTTTTTTGCACACATAGAATACATGTAGGGTTATAATCATTGGAATAGATGCAAGTCAGTTCATCAAGTCATCCTCCCAAATGTATTTGCTGTTTCTGTGTCCAAGCCTTTAAGTGTCAACTGTGTTTTGACATGCGCCTGTGTGTGATTACACTACCTGACATCTCATCTCTCTATTATTTGTTGGCTCACCAGATGTTGGAAACAGATACATTTGGGACCAATTCACACAAAAACCAGAGCTCTCCTCTAAACAGAACGTATAGTGTAGTGCCTTACACTGCAATACACTCTGGGGCATCTTGCATGTTGTAACCATCTGGAATCAATGCCCTCCGTGCTGCCACTTGTGTATGTATCATCTCCCCATTGTCAGTACCTTAATAGCAGGTTTCTCCAGCTCGCACTACATAACATCACACGCCACCTTCCAGACAAGACCAAGGACATGAGGGATAGATGAAAATTGATTTATCGTGATAAAATGTTTGGAGTTCTCTTTTTTATCATCTTCCCCCAGCAATACCGGCATCATTTGTCTGATTTTCTGTTGTCTTTAAAGTCACGTGATCCCCATAACTGCTCATAAGATGTGCTATGCCAGTAAAACAAGATGGAGGAAATGTCTGGTATTTATTCAGTCAGACCAGTCCACTCAGACCCTTTCTAAGTGGTGATCAGTCATCACGTCTCATGTGTTAAAGGGAAGATCCTTTTAAAACAATCATGACTTAAATCTTTTCGCCCCTGTTACCCTGACATCTCTTGATCAGTGTTTGAATATAGTTATGTCTAATAAGTCATCCATTTTCCATTGGACAGTAAAATAGGGATACTGGACCTTTTTTTGTTTTCTTTTTTTTCCCCCTTCGATTCAGAGTTAGTTGTAATGTTTTAGGTGTCCAGCAGGTGGAGTCAGTGTATTGTAATTATCAGCATCCATTTGGTGGCTTGATTCACTTTGAACCCGGTTGCCAGTCTGCCACCATATTCAGTACAGTAGGTTAGGGTAGTGTGGTTAACACATCAACATGCATACAGTATTGTGCTCTTGTCTGTTTTATAACAGCTAATCCAAGCTTTTTGTTTGTGATTATATATCTGAAAGTAAAACAAGATGTTGTGCTCCAGCCAGCAGTCCAAAAATCTCTTATCTTCCAGGCCGAGCCGGTAATACTTGATCTGAGAGATCTCTTCCAACTCATCTATGAGCTCAAGCAGAGGGAAGAGATGGAGAAGAAAGCACAGAAGGATAAACAGTGTGAGCAAGCAGTGTACCAGGTAACCCATGCAAACACCTTCACACCCAGACAAGCAGTGTACCAGGTAACCCATGCAAACACACCTTCACACCCAGACAAGCAGTGTACCAGGTAACCCATGCAAACACACCTTCACACCCAGACAAGCAGTGTACCAGGTAACCCATCAAACACACTTTCACACCCAGACAAGCAGTGTACCAGGTAACCCACGCACACACATCTTCACACCTAAACAAGCCTCTGATTTGGACCTCATCTTCTGAATATGGATTGATGAGTGGTATACGTATCGAGAGCATGCCAAATAGTAATGGAATATCAATATGCACTAAAAACAGAGAAAGTTGATAAACTCAGCTCACACCTTCTGCAGATTCTTCTTTCTGATCGTTTTACCGGTGACCCTCTCAGGGATCGGTTGCACAATCATCTGATATTCACTCGACACATTATTAATATGAAAAGCTGCATAGAAATATTATGCATGTACACAGTAAAAAAATAACAAAATACCTATAAATGCACAGTCACTGCACTTCATCTATTAAGCACAAACACAAATAGATAAACAAACAGGTAGCTTGGAACTCCTTCTGTATACACTGAAGCATGACCCCACAACGGTTCCAAAAGAATTAGATATGAAAACGATATTTAAAGACTGCTACTGATAGGCTGCATAATTAATCCTGTAAGATATCAGTGACTGCCTCCTTCTTCAGCTTCTGAGAATTTTTTAAAAATTATTTTATTCAGACACGCTTTTTATTTTCAGCCTTAATGTGTCTGCCAGCTGTTAGATCTTGCTGGGTGATCTGTGTCACACACCTCGTACATTTAAATGACACAATCTGTCAGACAGCAGCCTCTTCAGCGGCGGGAATGAAATGAGCACTCCTTGTAAGAATAACATTTTAATATTCAAACCCTTAAGAAGCAGCACTGAGCTCCTGTCTGGTCCTCTGAGAGTCTTCTTTAAGTTTTCTGACCTTCTCTCTTTGTCTTTCTGTTGATTCAATCTCTGCCACTTCTACTTCTTAACTCGCTTTCGCAAAGACCATTTTGGAGGACGATGTGGAGGATCCTGTGTACCAGGTAACTTCTGAAGCGTTGTGTTGTCGTGTCGTGTCGTGTCGTGTCGTGTCGTGTTGTGTTGTGTCGTATCAAGTTGCTTTGCTTTAAGCAAAAAAAAAAAAGAAAAAGTTCCCTTGTTAGGCATTTACACTCATTAAAATAACCGCTCATTTTTCTTTTCTTTGAAAATGAATATCATTTCTTCATCCTTCCTTTATTGTTTATATAGTGGCCATTAAAGTAATGTATTACATTTCACATCAGAGTTTTGATATTATTTAAGTAACACCACTACCATGTTATGTATCCCTATATTATCATGGCTAATAGAGGCGTAGTCCACTGTTCGTTCATCCACATGCCTTACATTACTGAATACAATGGCCAGTACCATCCACTGTATATGGCGGGCTTTAACTAGCTGACTCTTTAAAATAGATAGAATTAACATTGGTTCTCTATATATGTATTAATTAACAGTACAGTAGACTGGGCCCAGGTCAGAGACCCATTGCAAGGGCAAACATTTTTCATTCATGTGGCTGCTTAAAAAACAGCCATAAGTTAACGTAGGTGCCTCCGAATAAGAAATGTCAAGGAACTAGAAAAAATAAAAAATCTTCTGCTTACATCTGATTTTTTCTTGCTGTAATTAATCACCAGTCAAGCATACGTGACAGTCCAGTACAACAGATTCTTTGCATAGCAGTTTGAGCCATTTCACGTTTTACAAGCTGAGTGATCAAGCTTTACTCACTCAAACTGCAATGAGAGTTTGTATTATTTCCATTCCTGCTGTCAGATATACCACCACATACTTATTATATAATTATGATCTGAAGATTCATAAAGTACCAAGCAATGAACAATTGTGCTTTCCAATAAAGTGGTTGTCCCTGTGCTGCTTCTTCCTTTGATGTGAATGTGTGTTCAGTGCTGGCCTGTGCTTGTTTCGATCTTGTTTATCAATCACTTTGTGGTTTCCTACTGTTTTTCTCTTTGCCCTCTTCCTTCTGTGCTGCCGATGTAATAGTACATTGTGTTTGAGGCTGGACATGAACCAATCCGTGAACCAGAATCAGAGGAGAACATTTATCAGGTACTAAAATAACCATTTTAAATGAGCTAATGTCACGGTGTCTTATAGACAGGCGGCTGAGGGCGACACGTCTTTATTGAAAAACATTGGCTTGGGGGGAGACTGATCAACAAGTTGCAGGGGGCTGGGTTTCGGTTTCACAGTGTCTGACATTGTTTGTTCCTCTTCAGCACTATCTGATCTAGCTATTTAGTACCACTTTAAAAACCCCCAAAACTGTTTACCAGTTTAGCCTTTATGTTACCTGCTGTAGTTCAGGCATTTTGCTTGACTGCGGAAGCACCAAACTGCCCTCTGCTTGGGCTAGGGATCGACCTTCGTACACAATTTGGTTTAAAGCATTGCCAGTCTTGTATGTGCTCCATTTTAAATGGCACAACGTACAGCGCGTTTGCATGATAACTTCAAACTACCTGTCTTATACTTTCCTGAATAGCGGGTAGGCGCAGTGCAAGAACCTTATCTACCTGACAGTACTTCTACTGTATACAAATATTTATGTCATTGCTATGCTTATAGAAAAAAACAACACTGGGTCAACAGTGCCATATACAACGCTACAGCCCTACCCTGACATTACACTTTAGTTACCAGTTTAAAAATGTACCACATCTACCTAGGGCACACTTCTATGATTCAGATGGTAGTCGTCTCATAGAACTACATACCATACATAGATTTGTATAGTAACTCTCCGACTCCCAAAGGGTTTTTGTGCTACATGCCTGTACTAAATAATGTAGTGAAGAGTATAGTAACTACTGTACTACAGTACATTAGTAGTTCATCTATATTGAGCTTTTTGTTATTTTTGCTGCGTTTTATATGAATATGCATCAGTTTAACATCTGTCAGTTGAAAGTCACATCTTTCTTCTTAAACTGTGTTTTTTTGAGAACGATCTTGGTTGCGTTATTATTAGAGCTCCAATCATAGTAGTAAGAGTTACTGCGCTTCCGAACATACGATCCAAAAAAATTAAATGAATATTCCAATTGTGTAATGTTTCCACAGCAACAGGCAGAGGCAGAGCAAAGGTTAAAAATCCTAAACCAAGGTTTCATGGTGTGGATAGTCAAGCTGATTGAGACGAGTTTAAATCCAATTGAGCCCTATCGAGCATGAACACAATGGGACCCAAATGAATCAGTTTAAATTGTATTTGATGATTTCAATTGGGTTAGGTGCGATTGCAGCCTGTGTTTCAATTACTCGTTGTGCTCAACAAAAGAGTAATGTGCGTGCATATTTATTTATTTATTTATTTATTTGCATTTTTATAGCGCTTTTTATAAGAAGTATCTCAAAGCAGAGTACAGTACAAAAATCAAACAACAATACATTTGTAAAACATATTACACATCTATCACAGTCATTTAAATAACATATTCAAACAGTATAATAAAAATATATATACATATACACACACATCCATACATAGATAAATATACTTACATACACACATCCATCATCATAATAATAATAATAATAATAATAATAATAATAATAATAATAATAATAATAATGCAACAATATGAAAGTTACATTAAAACCCACTAAGACAAGAAAGCCATTTTATAAAACTAATTTTCCAGTCTTGACTTAAGCTGTAACGGTCCCAGCTTCCCTGATAGACACAAGCAGAGCATTTCACAGGAGCTTTACAAGAAAAAGCCTTACCTCCCATGAGCAAGTATAATGTATAATGGTCTCAGTTTGGCTACAACTGAAAATAGAGACAATGCTCAATACACAATATGAATGAATTTCCTGAGCTATAAACAACTTTTTCTTGCTTCCAAAATTATGTTTCTATGTCAGATTTTACATACAACTGGAAACTTTTAGTGTAAAAATGATGGTGTCAATATTGGGATCTATCCCAGCACTAGAGCTCAAATAAAAAACGTGTTTCTGTTGGCAAAAACTTGCCCATTTCAGGGCTCAGCCATGTGTGCAAACAACTTGGCTCTCGCTCTCTTCTTGAGATTAATCTTTGACACTGCTTGGTCTTTACATAAAAGGTACAGTTCACACAGATATAACTATAAATATTGATAGATATCTGGGGGAGACGAGAGAAAGAGAATAGCACGACAATGGCAAACAAATAAATGGGTTTTCTTAAAAAGATCAGAATATGTCCCCTGCAGTGTTTTTGATCTGTAAAGTTTATCAAACACATCCTTGATATTTAATACAGCGTGAGTGGCATGTTGTCTATTTAACATGGCCGCGTTTGTGGACCTTTGAGCTCGGGTATATATCTCCACATGTGCAGAGTCATGCTTTACACCATGGGGGAATGCATTTTGAATGCATTTTGCACCTTTTTTTATGAAAGCCAATTTGATAACACCTTGACACTTTTGAGACCTCAAAAACTAGTTTTGTAACATCATTTTTTCTATTGCCATTAAGAAGAAAGACTTTGAAAAATCTGCCTCCCTCCATGCTGGTGTATGCACTTCTATTAGAGAAAACAACAAAACTTGAAAAAAATACAAAATGGTCTTTCTGATAGTAATTATTAATACATAACTATATACTTTAGAGTGCCTTGCAACTGTTACACAACTGCTATCAGCAGCCTATCTTTAAACCATCTTGAAAAAAGGCATCTGCTGTGATACAGTTGGGCGGCATGTCTGTTGAGGCTGCATAGATGCTGCTCTGGAAGATGACGTGTTGTTTACTTATTTTTGACTTGACTGATTACAAATCCAGGTCCCCAAAAGTCAGCAGAAGGAAGGGGTCTATGATGTTCCAAAGCGGCAAACAGTGAGTGTAGGTGTCGTCATTGTGTTCATCGGTACCTCGAGGCAAACCTCTCAAGTGCTCCGAGTCATGTGGAACGTCCCGCATAGGGACTGTAGTTTCACATTATGTTCCATATGGGATTTGACTGCTTCCCATTAACTTCAGCTTCTGGGCTCCCAGTGAGTCTTGGCTTGGCTCCATATTCAGCTGTGAGCATTCACAACGGGACTCACGGTTCAGTGGGGTGTGCCTCTAGCACACAGGGGTGCAATAACAGATCAGCTGCTGCATTTCAAATTTCAAACATCACCATCAGCTCAAAAACTGCAAAGGAATGTAGCATTCCAGTTGGGACAGAAAGAAAAGAAAGAACGTGCATAAATATGGTTCTTCGGAGGTTTGCGCCGGGTTGCTTGTCATAACTGCATGCTGCGTGGTGGTAGTGTGGGGGTAAAGGTATGTTTCCAAACACTGCCCATTTTAAGGAGATAGCAAGCCTTCTGACTTCTGACAAATGAAAGTTTTTGTTTGTTTGTTTGTTTGTTTTTGTATTCCGAACTCCTTTGCTTTCAAATTAGAAAAAAGACTTTCCTTTTAATTCCTGGTGATATTTCTCGTAGCTGTCAAAGCTTTCTTTGTAAGCAATCATCAAAGTGTTGGCGGAGTATCTCGCTTGCCTTTTCACGGCTCTTGTTCAGTTTCTATACTAGTGTGAGAACGAAGTTGCACTATTTCCCTGCCCCTTTGTTCAGCGGCAATGCATTGCCCTATAGACTTTTCAAACTCTGAGAAATCTCAACAGGAATTCAAATATGTCTATAAAATAAGGGTTCATGACAGAGTTCCTCAAAGCGACAATTGATAATTTATGTTATTATCACTAAGATGATTCCTGCGTTAGTTTACTATTCCAGTTGGGTATAGGGTGGCAGTTGCATTCCCTTAATGAATCGTCATTTAACCTTGAACTTGCTATCTCTTTAAATGGGCTTAATGTAGTCAAGCTTTAGTTGCAGCTGCACTTAGTGTTGCTATTGCTGATTTGTAGATGGAGACTGAATGTGCTACATCAGGCTGACTGCTCGGAGCTCTCTTTCTCACATCCTCATTTAAATTAAATGTTCTTTCCTTGCCTACATGCTTTCTGTTTGTTTAAAGTACTGCATTTTTCAGACCAGCCATTACCTACTGGTGTCAGACACATGCATTAAAAAAAGCATTGTGCTTGCAAGTAACTCTGAAGCTGCTTATGCAAATAGAATTTCTTGAATCGTAAGTAGATTTTGTTGGTATAAGAATTTATTATCTTGTCATGTTATTATAAACAATGAAGAGGCAGGCTTACTTTTGACTATTCAGATAATCTTGTATTATCCCTTTCAGAGTATCCTGACACTGTTAATTGCTATAGCATCTGTGGATTTTATTACTAAGTGTTAAACGCCTGTTTCTTGTGTTGGGGTCTGTGTTACTTCCTTCATAAGCCCTGCGTCTTTTAACACTGCACAGGTATTCATGTAGCCATTCAACATGTTGTAAATCTTCTAAATTGATTTCTTCTCTATCTGTCAGTACAGATACCTGACAGTCTGCCTAACTGTCTTTAGTTGTACATGCATCAGTAATATATATATATATATTATTTTTTTTTTTTTTTTAAAGATTGAAATAATTTGCATGAAGAGAGATTAGGCATCCAATGTTGATTATGTGGGCGACATTAATGTAATGTTAATCCGCGTGCATATGCGTAATTGCATACTTCTCCAGGGTCTGCATATTCATGGACAGACTCATGGAAATGAGATAGAGTCCACAGCAGCACCAAGGACAGCATGTTGCTTTGCATGTTATGATTAGGGGTCTAGAGAGGACCATTACATCCTCTTTGTATGGAGACAGCGGCGGCACCAGTAATGCCCTTAATCTTTATTTACTCAGATTTGCCACGCTACAATCAGACCGGCAAACTTTTTTCTCCCACTTTACTCTGATCTTGATGGAAGATAAGACTTGAAAAGAAAGAAAATTGATTTTCCACTGTGTTTACATCAGCACAGAGAGATAAAGGTGCAGCTGCTGTAAACGTTCAGAATTTAAACAAAAACAAAAAAAACTAAAACGAAGATTTCTAGCATGATCACCCGGAGCATGTTAAAGAAATAGAAATAGGTTCCAAAGGCTTACCCGGTTAAACTTGGCCCTCTTTTCATTTTCATTGATTATACAAGTGCATGTTTTTTAACATGTGAGGTGCACAAAGGCTTGTTGGAAGATTAATAAATGATTGGCTGGTCTTTTCTGTGCTTCCAGCCTACAATGTCAGTTGTTCCCATTGTGTCATGCACAAACGAAAAAGCATTATTATACAGAGGTGAAACTAAAGAAAAGTCAAGTAGACCAGTGTTTTGAATAACTAGTTAGTAGTTTGAAGATGCTAGCCAGGAATAACCTCTTACTGCTCTAGGTAGTAGCAGCTAGCATGCTTGTCAGGCTAATTTAATAAGTGGCAAGCAGATTTCTAAGGAAGGAAGATAGTGCTCCTACAGTTAAATACAATCAGGGACAAACTAGACAGCCAGCAAGGTCTGTTTCATGATAAAGTAAGGTGACCACAAGGCTAAACTGTGGAAAGAGGTAGCTTTCAACCAGACATAGAGACAGATTCATCTTGTAAGCTTTTCCATCCTTAGATGTCATAGTAACACCATAGCTAACATGTTCTAGTATTCTACATGGCCCTCCTTGTAATGGTAACAGCATTATCATCACCTTTTTATCAGAATGAATCCTTAGTTCTCTGCAGCGACATCATTTATTTGCATCACCCTTCAGTCATTCTCATGCCATGCTTACTGCTAACACCAGGGATTAATGTTTGGTATCATTTTAGGGTTTCACAGGTCACTGAGAGTAACAGATCTTTGAGTGTTTCATTTATTTGTTCATTAGTGTGTTGGTTTGTTTAGAATCTGCACTGAAGAGCATGTATCGCTATGTACAATAAAAAGTTTAATGATTTCTTGTTCCCATCATCCGTTCCACAAAATCACAGACTCATACCGACTCCCTGTTAGACCTAAGAAGTGGATTCAATCAGAAAAGACAGCATGCTTTATGACCCATGTTTTTTCTCTGTAACATGGCACTATTCAATCAAATGTCCAGACATTTGATTGAATGCCGCTAAAGTGTCTAACTCTTATGTGATATTTGACTCTCCTCTAGAATTTGGGATTGAGTGTCGCTGTAGAACAGGGATGCAAAGCAGAAGGGTTCAGTTTTATTGCAGGGATAAATGGTCACAGTTCCCATTCACCTTCACCACCATCCATTAACCATCACTTTGCTGTTACAGAACAGGGAGACCCTGGTGGAGATTGATGAAGACCTTGGCAAGGTCACGCAGGTAAGGTTTAGTCAGAGGAATACATTTATACTGAGGGGACATAACACATCCTGATTGTATTGATGGCCAATAGGCCTCAGGTTAATGGCATGCAGTCAACATAATTAAATGTCCTCTCAGTTTACTGGACATTCCTCTTATTACTCAGCTGCTAGCTGTTAGTCTGAAGGGAAGGGAATACGACTGCATTGTTAGCTTTTCCAGGCTTAGTCATCCGACACACTGTAGATGTCAAATATGCTCACGGATACAGCAACAGTTTTAGATATATTTATTGAAAAAACAAACTGGACCGTCTATAACAGTATTGTCTACATATCTTCTACAAATATATTGCAAAGAAGAAAAAACAAAAGCAAAAGTATGAGAAAGTCAAGAAATACATGCATTCTCTCAGTAAGTTGAAAGTTAGTATATACATATAATGCAGCTATGGCTGTGGCTAGTCTGCAGAGTTTGGGTAGGTATACCACTATCCATACACCTCACAAACTATGCCATGTACATATCATTCTCCATCACATGCTGTGTGTGTGTTTAATTCATCACATCTCCAACAGATCTGAGTGATTCCAAGGTAGGTACTGTATCAAGTATATGAAGAGGGTTTGTGAAAGTCTTGGTTTGGCAAGTTTGGGGGGAGGCGGGTCAGTTTGTGAAGTACAGTAAATGACAATGCTTTGATTGCAGTCTTGTAAAATGCATGTCTCTTCACAGAATATCAGCCAGTTACAGCTGTTTGGTGACATGTCGACTCCTCCTGACATCACCTCACCTTCAGTAAGTAGCAGAGTGGCTCTAACTTAATATACAGTAGTGTGCAAATTTATTAGAACACCTCAGGATTTATCATTTATATCCTTTATGTACCCACCTGCATGAAAACCTCGGTGTGAGAATTTAAATTTTTGGTCATTAACCAGAGATAGAGAAACAATAGGCACTCATGTGTGAAAATGTTAGACCACTTTGTGCTTTAATTAGGCATATTAAACAGCTTCTAAAACGTCTCATGCATTTTACCAGTTTAGGGATGTGTGTTCCTTTTCTCTTACAAATTTTAATTAATTCATGGTGTGGTCTAGTGTCACACGGCTAGCTGAGTGGTGACGTCAGAACCAGGAAATGAATAACACACAGACAGATGAAATGAAATGATGAAGGCGTTTGCTTGCGCCGGTTTATTATATACGGAAAAATAAAAGGTTTTAACAAACACAAAACACAGGACACGGCACTTACGCCAAAATAAATAGACAAACAAAAAGGACTAACATTTAAACAAACGGTGGATGCACAGACAAACGAACACGGTGAGTTTTAAACAAGTATCAATTATTATTTTAGTTTATTTCCCTTAACTTTACCTCCTTCTCCACACCCGTTCTCCACTCACCGAACACACAACCCCGAGTGAGTCAAACGTGCATCTATATATACTATTGTGCTGGGATTCAATTACTAATTAATTATTCACTTGAATCCCAGCACGTGAATTAATTCTGTGCAACCCCGTGCTCACATACTATACTTTAAATGCACGTGCAGTGATGTGCAATCCCGTGCCTAAATACAAATATACAATTTAAATCACACGTGAAACACAGACCCGTTTATATCCTGTGTACCAATCTCTATACACCAACATTAACACACGCAACATACAACACATAACACACAAATGCACACAGGGGCATTGCCACACCTAGTAAAGTTATCAATTCAATTAGACAATCACTAATATGCCTATTTTGGCCAATTTCCAAGATTTTCAGTTTCAGTGGTTTGATTATATATACACAACAAATCAAAACTACAGAATCAATGGGGTGTTCTAATACATTTGCACACTATATATATATATATATATATATATATATATATATATATATATATATATATATATATATATATATATATTGTAAATTATTTTAAGGCTTTCCCTTTAGATCTTTGCCATAAAACATTTGCCCACCGCTGGCACTGTGTGCTAGTAAAAACAATCCCCATAGAAATGCATTCAATGTAACAGGGATAGAAACAGCAGTATGCTTTTGGCAAGGAATCATTTTGTGTCTGTGTTTCTCCTGCTTCTTCAAACAGACCCCAGCATCACCTGCAAATACGCTTGACCCAGGTGTATTGCACCAGCACCCCTCAGAAATGTTCGGACCATTCAACCCTGCTGCTGTCCCCTCAGGTAAAGGGGAGCTCCCCTCTTCAGATTGGAGCTAACACTTTTTCAGGAAAACTATCCTGATGCATTGTGCAATTGATTTGTTTCTCTCAAGACTTCTGATACACATTTGGAATAATGAAAAGCACACACCACTCTGTAAAATGTACCTCACATAAGTGTCCATATTCATAATGCATAATAAGCCTGCCATTCAGATACAGTATTCCAGGGGAGTGCAACCTCTGATTAAATTGACTTCATTTGCCCTTTACTTACAAATAAGAGGACCCTGGTAGTACAATGAGGAGATTACATAATGGGATAGTGGGATAGACTGGTGCCATGTTTCTTTTTAATTCAGTAATTTAGGAAAAATGACTGTACACGGATTGATTCCCACATATTTAAGTGTGGGAATGCGTACATGCTTTTTTGTGTAATGCATAGAGATGTGCTTAAGACCTGCTGTAGACCTAGAGAGCTTTCAAAAGAACACATCAGGAAAGAAACAGGCAAAACAAGCCTATGGAGGAAATGACTGCAACTAAAATGATACTGAAGATGCATTAGGGGCAGATCATTTTATTTAAAATCTAAGTTACTGCAAAAATGTATTGTTGTCAAAGCCTCTGTTACTTATCACTGCACTGTGGACCATCTGCAAAGTTTTGGACGTCCATAAAGTTATTAGCAATACCTTTACAGTATTTTTTTTCTTTATTTTATTTCATAATTCCCTTGTATTTGTTAGTAACAGTTTACATTAAGTGTCTATAATTACTGTATATTTACATAGTAGTTACTTAGTAAATACATGTGTACACGTAATTACAATGTTATACTGAGTTGCAATGTACTTAATGTTTAAATCTTTTTTTGCACAATATATGTAAGTACAAAAGTGTATCAGAAAAGGGTTAGGGTTAGGGTTAGGTTTGGAGTTAGGGTTAGAATTAGAGTTATATCATGCAAAAAGATTTACACATTAAGTACATTGTAACTATGCCTAATAACATTGTAATTATGCGTCAGTGCACATGTAATTATTAAGTAACTAGTATGTAAATACACAGTTATTAGTGACACAATGTAAAGTGTTACCTTGTTATCTTGTATATAAATAATCATCTATGCCCAAAGCACTCTCCAGTGGTGACATCAATCTAAACATCCATGGCCACCTACAGTGTGGGAGCACAGAGGGGGAGGTGCCTGTAGTCATGACTACTGAGCTGTACAGAGTGGGCAGGGCTTGGCGAACGGATCAGCATTAAAAAAAAAAAAAAAATTTGCTGTAAGTAACAGAAGCCTGAAGCTGCTTGTCCTTGACGTGGCTCTCCTTCCCAAAGAGATGATCAGAAAAGCTATTACAATTGAAAGAAGCAATGCTGTGAGTCAGCACAGCTTGTTATGACTCAGTAGCTCACTCTGATGTGTAGGCTGCTATTGAGCAGATTGTGTGTCCCAGCAAATGATATGGCTCTACGTTCCAGTAATATTTTTTGACTTCCTTTTACAGTAGTTAAGTGTCCAGTTAACAGACAAAATGTAGCAAAAGGTGTAAAGAGGCAAAGCTTCAGTACAGTATTTGTTTACTCCAGTCATTAATAAACTCCTTTACATTTTAGACTAGATCCAAATAACTAATTCTTTTAATGTAAGCGCTCTCATTAAGTAGCATTAGCATTATTACATTTTTCCTTAAAAATATACCCCAGTAAGGTAATTTGCAGAGATATTGTATTCATTGATAAACCAATCAAGACTTTACAGCTTTGTTTGATTGACATGCTCTTTACAATGCATATATGCATATTCAATGTCTCATTTATTGCAGATACAGCTAGGACATCTGGATGTGGGAGATTGACTTGTACAATAAACATAAACATAATTTCATTGAAATGCACAGCCAAACACAAGTACTCGTGAACCCCACTGCTTGAATTCTCTACTCCACGCACATTGATTGCTGAAATTTAAGTGTATAAATTGTTATGCAAATATACATATATGTAATCTGTTTCCAGGCAGCTAGTGTCTAGTGTGTAGCATGTATCCAGTGTGGCAGAATCCACAGAATCTAACAAAAAACCAGCGCATTAATCCTGTTGTGTTTCTGCCAGGTTATGTCACGATGGGAGCCGTCCAGCCCGCACTCTGGGGGCAGCCAGTGTTTGGAGCCCAGCAACCCATGGCCTTTGGAGCCCAGACTCCAGTTCCTCAGGTGATAGGGGCCCAGCCAATGATATGGGGCCAACCCAACCTTTTCCCTGCTACCCAGCAGCAATGGGCTGCCATGGCAGGTGCATTCCCACCCAATGCCTTTATGCCAACGCAAACTGTTGCACCCTTGCACGCGGCAATGTTCCAAAGCATGCCTGCTACCATACCGGCCGTGCCCCCCACCTGTGACTCTGCTGTGTCCAGCCCCCAGGGGGACAAGTCAAAACAGAAGATGTCCAAGGAGATGTTCAAGGATTTCCAGATGGTCCAGCCCCCACCCGTCCCGTCTCGGAAGGACGAGCAGCCCATCCTGGCCTGTACCTCAGAAGCCTTCTCCAACTATTTCAGCCAGGTGGGGGTGGCGCAGGACACTGATGACTGCGATGATTTCGACATCTCCCAGATGAACCTGACCCCGGTGACCTCCACCACACCGTCAACGAACTCACGTGAGTCTCTGCAAAAACCTGCCTGAAAAGAAATATTCTGAAAACTTCAAACACAACCAGGGGCATAACTTGGGGTTCAAAAGTGGGGAGGGGACATTTTCTGTAGCTGGGGTATAGAGTAATAAAATTAAAAATAAACGTTCATTTCATTCAGATTGCCGCCTTTGGGGTCGTGAACTCCCTCTTCGGAGGACAGAATGAGTCTATTATTAAAATTGCATTACTTGACTTAAATTACACTTATAAGTTTAAAAAGAACATTTGAGGCACATAAATTGCAGACTTATTTTATTGTATTTCTGGATTAAAAAATCTCAAAACTCAATAATTGCATTAGGGGATTCAAATATTGCACTTTTGCACTGAAAGTAAAGCATTTCAGACTCAAACTGCAGACTCGCTTTCAAATTTCTAGACTTAAAAATATTTGAGAATTAAAAATAGCATTTGAGACTCATAATTTGCAAGATCATTTATTGCATTACTGCACTCAAAAATGGCACGTATAGCATTTGAAACTAGCACTAGGTGAATACTAGCACATCTTGCCCCAGACAAGCAATATACATATTCTGGTTTGAAATATCTTTTTTCTTTTTCATTTTTTTCATTTTTTTTATTTTTACACTATTTCAAACTCAAATCAGGAAATATAGGCCAAGATAGTAGGACATTTTTTTTTTTAGTGTGTTCACATCTTCTAGAACTTTTAATCAGCTCTGGGTTTTTTTTTCTTTCCTTCACCTTGTCCTAGAAACATTTTTGGCCTACTTAAGTCCTGAAGTTTCCTATACTTCTTCAGGCTACCATTCAAACTGAAGTGCGCTTTAACAGACAGAGGCAGCCTGAGACAGATACTGTATAAAAACTTCATGAGCTTTCTCTTCTGTGAATTAGTCACTGAGGTAAATGGTTTCTACAGACAACATCATGCTTTGCCTGTCCCTCAGGGAAGTTTGTAAGAGCACATAAGGCTCAAGCAGTAGAAAGCGGATTGCTGACAGTTAGAAGCCTTGTAAAATATCATCCACTGTGAGATATTTATGATTGTTTAAATATAATAGATCCTCGGAGAGGAGCAGTTAATATGCTTTTGTCGTGCTGGTTGTGGTACACCTGTAGTAATTTATCTTACATTAAAAATTATGTTAGATGGCCTGGTCTACTGATATTGGTTGGGTGGGTTATCAGGAAATACAACGACTGCTGTAACCAGCAGCATACAGTAAAATCTTACTTTCAGTCCACCTCATTAAAAACACAATTAAGGCCTCTTTTTTATAATACCTGATTTGCTTCTTTGTAAAGTCAACTTCAATATTAGGGCCACCCCTGCATTCACGTTTTAAAGACACGATCAGCCATTCCAAATGCATCAACACTCTATAAGTTACATTTCAATTAAGACCGATGATTACAGTAGTTAAAAACAAACATTTTAAAACCTGCTTTCTTCATGTAAAAGCTAGTAAAAAAGCAATTCTCTTTGAAATATCCGTAGCAAATATTTGTCACAAGCCATATGTGTGGGTTGTTTTGTAGAGATGAGAAGGGACTGTGAGAGAAGATTCAAGCAGGCGTTGCCCAATGTGTAGCTGTCTACTCGATCTGAAAAAGGAAACCATTTGATCCGATGTTCTTTGAGTAATTGTCAAAGAATCTCATGTTCAGACTGTGCTGAGTGAAGATGAAATGTTTAGGCTGCATGTATGATTTTCTTGGGAAGACATTTGGTGGTACTGTGTAACGTTTAATAACAAGTTCAAAACTACATTGCTTTTGTGTGGTTTGTTATGTGTGCAGTTAAAGGATAGAATAAAAGATAAAGTGGTTTGTTTATTCACAGAAGAGTTAACCACAAACCCTAACCCTAACCCCAAAGTATTACGTTTCTATGTATACTCTGAATACTTTATTTGAATCAATGAAAATTTCTTAAAAGTATGTCTCAACTTTTTTTTTAACACAGCCCCAACCCCTGCCCCGAGGCAAAGTTCTCCGTCCAAATCCTCAGCCTCGCACGCCAGCGACCCGCCAATGGATGACTCCTTCGGGGAGGTCGAGGAGAGCCCGAGCCGGAGCGGAGAGGAAGACGCTGTGAGTAGCCATGGCTAGCAGCCTGACATACTGGACTGAGAGAATACAACACAACCCAACACAATAAATACAAGATCTGAACTGTGTGGGATTATGCTGAAATGATTCAAAAAGGGGTAACACTTTACATTAAGTGCCTCTAATTACTGTGTATTTACATAGTAGTTACTTAGTAAATACATATGTACTTACACTGCTCAAGTGACTTCCTGGTAAAATAAAGGTTAATAAAAAAAAAACATTTGTTCACAAAGGAAGAAATATTATCCTATTCTTTATTATAGAGTTCAGAATCCATCCCGAAGTTAAAAATGTATGACGAGCATGAATTATTGAAAGTGCTGTTAACACGAGTTGCACTTTACATTGTGTAAGTAAATAATAAAATCAGCTACTCCTGTTCTGCCTCTTTTTAAAATTCATGTATTGTATTCGGTAGTGCTCTGTCTATCTTGAGAGACACCATGTACCAGTAGCTTTATAAAAGTAAAAAGGTAACTTCGGTTTACAGAACAACTTCATTAACACTACAGTATTCCATGCTGTCCACATAGCGGCAATGTATTTTAAAACACAATCCTGGTTGTTTTAAGCTAGAGAGTAAACACAAGAACATTTCTCAACTTGCACATAGCAGTGTTTGCTACGAGAAAGAGGAATTGTCTTATAAGCATCAGTGCATCCAGATAGTGCTCCCTCCTGCAACACTGTTGGTGCTCTGATAAATAAATAGCTATTAGGAACAGAAAGGTAGCTGTGTTGCAGGGGGAAATGTAATCTGGAGGCACTGTGATATTTATAGAACAAATATTTTTCCTGGAAAATACTGCAAATAAAACACAACAAAGATTTGGGAAAGCCGCAGTAGTGTGTAGTGTGGTATCAATTGCTGCTTTATTATTTTATTATTGAATCACACCTTAGAAATCCTATGTAATTCCTACACAGAATGTAAATTGCTTGCCCAGGACTTATAATGTTGCATTATCCTTGCAAATTTAACAATTTGCAAATCTGACCAACTGAAAACAGAGCGTTTACAAAGAGTGAGGTTTGTGCATTGTAATTCTCCAGTGCTGCAGCTACTGTACGGTTCACACTGCAGTCGTAGTTATTTGAATTGCAATGTCTGCTGACATGAACCAGAAGGCTTTGTACTTTCCAGCATGCTTCAGTGGTTCTGCAGTTTCCAATTTTATGCATTTTATTTATGGAAAATTAAATGAGATTCACAAACAGGCTATAAATAATTTAATATGATGGGGCAGGTCATTACAAAATTGCTTACATGGAAAAAAAAAAGTTTAATTAGAAATGCATAATCCAATTTGTTTGGTGGGGAAAGCATCACACAGTGGCTTTCAAAAAAACTATAAAAAACAAGTGAACATGGTTAGGGGTTGGGGGTAAGAGGTAGCAGTATGCAAAGACACGTATAGAACATGTATCTGTTCTCTGGTGTATGGCACTGGCCATTTTTACAGTATTCTGAGAAGTGTGACACAGTGAACATACAATTCTGCTATCCTTTAAAATGTGTGTTTCCTGCTAATTTGGGGTTCTGTGAAACTACAATTGCCTACCATGTTGTCTAGTCACCTTTAATTGCAATAGATTTCTTGCTTAGCAAATAGCGGCACCTGGTGGTTGCAACAACCTGTGCATGAGAAATTGTGTTGCAGTTCCTGTGCTGTACTTGGCGCACTTTCTTCCTGTGCATGTGCTATGCACTGTATACCTATTCTGCGCTTTCTTATCTGTCTTTCTGCTCATATCTCCAGGCCGGTGGATCTCAGGCCTCCTCTAACAGTGATCCACCTGCAGAGCCCTCTGGTGATAGCCTCAGCCCTCAGGTCGGTAGCTAGAGAGTGCAGGTCAGGGTAGGTATCTGTCCTTCCTCTTCTTCTATTGGTGTTGGCTTGCTCTTCCCCTCCGCCAGTGACACTGCCTTCCCTTCCTCGAGTTCTGCTTTGTTTTCCCCTTTTTTGTTTTTTATTTTGTCCCCTGGTTTTCAACCCGCTTCTTCCATCTGCCACCCCTCCTTGCATGTCTGTGTTTTATTTGTTGAGCGCTGTGCTGGTATTTTTCAATGTTCTGTGAATTGCCTAAATATTTGCAGTCGTGTACTGGAATGGGATTTGTATTCTGGAGGCTCCCTGTTGTATCCGTAGTTGCACAGCACTCATAAGATGTGTAGAATTCTTAAAGGAATTGGCTAGTTTCTTTCGGTATTTCTACTGTTCAGCGTTTTACAAATGAAAGGTCTTGTACATTCAAAGGTAGGCAGCAATGTGATAAACAGGGAGCAATGTGATTAACCTGCTCTGAAGAAATGTCAGTCCAAGGATCAGAATGTGAAAATATGAAGATCCAGAACTACCAAGATGTATTAATTATATACAGCTCTGATGTTCTGATTTGCACTTTTAATGGTAGCACAATGTTTCTGTTATAGTAAAACACTTTGAATTGATAAAGACACTTTAACATCTCTCCACCTTAACTTAACAGCTTTCAATGTTTCTGTAGCACTTAACTAATAAATGTTAATTTTCTTGTCCAAAAGCATACCTTTTATTAACTTACAATAGCCACCCATTGTGACTGGATAATCATAGTATACAGCTCCTTCGCTTGTTAGTGTTCTGTAATGCGGCCAATAATTAATTACAAGGTACATAATTGTATATGCTGCTGATGTGTGATAATTATACCACCCGTAACAAAAGGCAATATGAAAGTAATAATTCCATTTGCCTTTCTTAGTGTTCAGTCATTGCGGTGCAGTATAATAACCCCACACGTTCAAGGCGCTGCGCATTGAGGCAGTGCATTTCTCTCAAGAAACCTTTCAGTGGCACATATCACCTGCTGTGGTGTGCATTCTTCTTTATAGTGAGGAAATCTCTGTGATAGAAAAAGGGATTAAAAAGTCACAGGTGTCCTGAGTTAACTGAGCCTCTCTATACCAGCACACTGACATGGCGTTTGTAGGGAAGCTTGCTTTTTTTTAATCAAAATCATTTGCACCTTTGTTTGTGCTTGATGCCAATAGTGTGTGTGTGTATATATATATATATATATATATATATATATATATATATATATATATATATATATATATATATATTAGCTCAAGGAGTAGTTCAGGGGATAAAGTTTATGGCCATATAAAGTTTAAAATATTCCAACTCCTGCTTCAGGGTAATGGTCACATAATCACATGTCTCAAGTTCAGGAAACAAAATCTATGCAAAATATATACAAAATTATACAAAATATATGCAGAATATATACAACCATCCCTGTATTTGAGTGGCAGAACTCAGGCCCTTTCAGAATCTCAGTAGCAGTTTATTTCAGTTCAGCTAATGCTAGCACGCTCTGTTCATTTCTGCTATCATCGTAATGGCTGTCTGACAGAGAGCTGGCATAGTGCAGGCATAGGGCTGTAAAAGCATTTGACAGCAGCATCCTTCTTTCACACCTCTGTCTGCAGTCTCTGCAGATTTTGCCAGTGCCATTCTGCCTTTCTGTTTTCAGAAATGCCACGGAACTTAGCATAGGGGAATCCATACAGTGCATCCTTTTATAACCCCGGTAGTCTGGCGCCACAGGTAAGAGATACAAAAGCTAGTGGAGTGGCATTATGGGACAAATGGGAGCCACTCCCTGTTTTGCAATATAAAGGGACGCCTTATATATGAGGCAGCACTGAATTACAAAAGCTATTGGGTCCATTGATTAATCATTATATAAATCGTTCATACTGTACGTGCTCGCCACTTGTCCATATCTTTAGCTTAATGTGCCACATACTTTCCCCTCTAAATGCACAACGCAGCTGCTAAACTACACTGCTAATTAGACTGTTAAGGGTCAGATAAACTTGGAGTCAAGCAATGACATTTCTCAGAGAACTGATGCTGGAGATGGAGACAGATTGTCAAAGAAGAGCAAATCAGTGTTACATGTGGCACAATTGGGTCATTACACAGCATGGGCTGATAGCCAGGTTTGTATCATTGATGTTCATTTATTGTGTAGTGTCCCGAGAAGAAATACAGAGTTTAACAGTTTTAAAGACATGCGTCGCTCTCGGTGGCCTCGTCTTGTTAACCTGTTTCTATGTTTCATATTGGATGGGTCAAAGTGATATAAGTGTGGGAAGAGCCTTGCCTGTTCTTTCTTTCCCTCATTCTCTCTTTCTCTCTTTCTCTCTAATGTTGTACCAGAAGGGGGTGCAATCGTTTTTGTTTGCAGTGCTACACGTGGATTTGTTTTTGTTGTTCTGTTTTGTTTTATTGTTGCTGTGTGTCATGTATGTTCTGTGCGCTGTACTAACGTTATCTTTATTATCCACAGGAGAACGATCCTCTCTATGCCCAGATTAACAAATTGAAGAAATAAGTATTGTGGAATAGCCAGCTTGTTGGTGCTCTACAAGACCTTCTCTAAATGACAATGCTCCCTGCCAGACTTTTGGATCTCAAGGCTCCATCACTCTGTATTCTGCAATGCTGATGCAGATGGATTTGCTTCTCTGGATTAGTCCTCTCAATGATGCAGCCACCAGTTCATAAGCAACTTACGAACTTGCCAAGTGCTGCACAAATATAATAAAGAGGGGTAGGGGGGTGGGGGGGTGGGGGTGGGGTGGGCAGACAGCACTGCTCTTTGTTACTCAAACGATTCCAGTTTTTAGAAGAAACAAAAATGAGTTGTCATTAGTTGTCACATTTTGAGCATCATTCAAGAAGGGCAGTTATCTTTGCAGATGACTAATTACTGCAGTGTCTATGTTCAAATACACGGCGAATGGATACATGGGCAGAAGATGAGAAAGAAATGCATCACTTTAGCCTACAAATCATTGTATCACCATATCACAATAAAGGTGGAATATTCATCATTAATGGAATTTTTTTTTTTTTATTGAAACACGATTCAAGCGTGAACTGCCATTAGAGTGAAAATGAAATGTCTACTGGTTCAAGTGGAATAAGATATTACATGCATTAATTGGATGACCCTGTTCCACTTTTGGAGAAATGCTCAATGTGCTACTTTAATGAAGAAATGAAAATTATTATTTTTCTTTTTTGGTTTGATTTTCTGCTGCTCAAGTGCTATGCAGAAAAGATTTAATCTGTGCACCCCTTATTGGAAGACACAATGAATAATTTGCCAAATAACACTTAATTCAGAGATTGAAGGGAGACAAGTTATCTTTGCAACTGGACAATGAGGCATGGATTTTGCTACGATTTTGTGATTGAACTATTCCTTCTCTATAGCTTTTGTACAATACTAATAAAAATGAAATTGAAATTGAATTTTTATTTTATAAGTCAATTCTGCTGTTGGAATCAACTCTATATGTGTTTTAGGGTAAAATGGCTTTAAGGCATCTGAACTTTGATTTGCCAAATTTATTTTGTAAATAGTGTTTTAAAAGTCATGCTCTCACCAGGACTCTTACACTGTAAAGCAGGCAGCACTAAATGATGCAACATTAGCGGTGATCAAAACAACAGCATGATCCTTAAATGCTAATAATTATGAGTGCCAAATTATCAAGATGCTGTCTTGCTGCTTACAGTATATTTCACCAAAAGGCTTTCTGTCCATTTGAAGTACAATACAGGGGCTATGTATGTACTGTGTGTCCGTCAAGCATGTGAATAGGAGTTACACTCAGTGAACCACACACATCCTTAGAGAAAGTGCGGTACCATCAGTGCTCACCTACTGCTGAAACACAGAGTATGGAGAGAACAGACTGATTTACGGGGACAGGAAGTATGTACATGTGCAAGGCCAGCTGAGGTGTTTTACAGTCAGAGGACTAGCATCAGGACCCACAGAGAGCCCTGTGCCCTGAGGTCCAGTCCGTACCTCTCAATAAACTCTCAAACCCTGCAAAGTCAATACCTCCGTTTAGCTGTCCAGAGATAATAAGAAATCTCTAAAATACACTCAAAAGCATTTCGACTAGGAATGGTCTAAAAGTGGATTTTAGAGACAGCTGATTCTTATGTGGGAGACAGTGAGGGTGCTGAATAGATCAGTGCTTGTAGTCATTGCCAACACACTGCCATGATCTCCTCCAGGAGCTGCAGTCGCTGGGGGTTCATTAAAGCATTCCATGGTGAACAGATCAAAGCTGCCATCCCCAAACTACAATGCATTCCCCCAGATCGCCACCAGGGACATACTGCAGAATAATGTTTTATGTGTGAGAAATGCAGTGACCTACACAGATGCTGCTGGTCTAAGACTTTTGAAATGGTCCGGATACAGGGATTCATCAGAGCGTCACTGTAGATTGCTAGTCCTTCAATACAGGATTCTCTGTTCTGTGTGAGGCATTAATAGTAATAGGAAAGCAGTGAGTAAATCTCTGTGCTTAATGATCGTATGCCATTATCAGTTTCTGCTGATGACCGGCTTCATTAATGCTGAGCAGCCATCCATATTTCATTACAGGTGTCCCAAGCCACTATATTTACAGGATTTATTTGAATAGAAATACCCATGACCGCCCATAGAGCTGTGGACCATCATGCTTTCCAGCTTTCAGTCTCATTGTTTATTTATCGGTGTGTTTCAGCAGAAGTGTTTTGCTCATCATCACCCCGGCAGGCTATAAAGCATTCATTAAATTCACTTGCCGAGCATGGCAAGGGACTGGAAAGAATTTTAAAATGCAAAGCCGAACTGCATTTCATTTAAAGGCACGACTGGAGTTGTTTGGTTGAAAATACAGACTGTGCTGCATTTTATGATGAAGTTTGGGTTAAATAAATTGGGGAAAGAAATGAAAGCAACACTTACTGGGAAGCACATTTGCATGCTGTGATCACCCTGAGGGCAAGTAATAAGGCATTTAGTGCAATGATGATCATTTTAATTGCTGCTAATGGGTTTTGATGCCAAGATGCAACAGTCTTAAAGAGTATAACTCTTATAATGAGGACTGTGAGTATATTTCACTGTGCATAAATCAAACCCCCCTGTTCAAGGTCTTTCCTTAGCACTCTGAGCACTGCATTGTATCATGCTGCAGTTTATTCAAGTGCTACTGCAGTAGATCTATGCTGTAAGGTGCAATACCCAGTCACAGCTGCTTCTGTTTGTCCCTGGTCCATAGCACTGGCTGCTCAGATAACTTGGTCAATTTCGTTTGTGAAATTGTCAGCAGATTTTTTAAATATATTATAATTTTTTTAATTAATCTGACTTTTAAAACAAATTGAGCAGAGTTGCTATAAATAGGTCATTATTCTGCTGTTCCTGTTACCAAAATACCAGTCTGCCACCCCTATAAAAAACCTCTGTGCGGTATCACTACAATAATATATAGGATGCCAGATTTTAGACACAGTATGGTACTTTGAAATCCAGTAATAGTGCTGTGTAATAAAGTAACACTGCGTAAGAGAATCAAGTTACAGCGTCCAAATTCATTTAGTATAGCAGTACAGCTTATAATTTCAAAACGTTCATGAACCTCAGACAGACAGACAGAAAGACAAGCAGACAGACACACAGACAGGCAGACACATACACAGCCAGCCAGACAGCCAGACAGACAGACAGACAGACAGACAGACAGACAGACGGACGGACGGACAGACGTATGTGGACAGTTCTCTTAAAAAGATACATTTAGAAAGACAGGCAGAGGGCTGTTCTACAGGATGGTGAATTTGTAATGACTTGAACTATAGGTTCTTTCGGTAGGACTGTTTCTAAAAGGACATGCTTTAGATTTTTTAATGCCCTTACTTTTTGCATCATTTTGTTGCTCATTGTTTTATGGTGAGAGTTCTATTTTATTTCATATCATTTTCACGATTAAGAACATTTCAAATGTAAGAAAGAAAAGGGGAACATGACTGTTTTAGTACATTTCTAGACCTATTTTAACTTTACCTCAGCTAACAGTTTGTTAATGTAAATTGACACATTATTTTTAACTTTATGAATTCTACATTCTACCGTGAATTTTTTAAATATGTTTTTTTCTGTTGATTTCTGTAACCCACCATGTAATACTGTTACAAATAAACACACCCTAAAAGCAGTTCTGGAAGCAGATTCGGTTATTTGAGCACAAAAAAAGAAGAAATCTATTATAAAAACATCTATAACAGTGTTGCTTAAGGTTTGGACAATTATGAACAAGTAACGGTAACACGTCACATGAAGTGTCTCTATTTACTGTGTATTTACACAGTACTTAGTAAATACATGTGCAATTATACATAATTACAATGTATTTCATGTGTAAATCTTTTTGCACAATATATATAAGTACACAGTTGTATCAGCAAAGGGTGAGAGTTAGGGTTAAGGTTATATCGTGCAAAAAAAGATGTGCCCTTGTCTCTCCAATCAATGAGATAGAAGCCTAACCCTTGTGGTTGAAACTGGTAATATGGTCTTTGCACGATAAGCTGAAGACTGTATGCTGGCTTGACACGTGATTCTCTAAAGCTGTTCCTGATCCTGGGGAACAGTGAGAGGTCGCAGTGACGAGCCTGACGTTGAAATTCCCTCTGCCTGGGTTCGAGAATGCGATGAATCCTCCTCCTAGCGGCTGTTGAGTTAATGATACTGGCATCGGTAAACAACACATACTTCGACTTCAGAAAAGTCCTATTCAATTCAATGGGCTAAGATGTCACTATAGAAATGGATAAATAAACAATGCAAACAGAGCATATAAACACAGGGTTACACAAGGTAACAGGTAAACTAAACAGGCAGCTTCCAGTAAAGGCTTTTCAAACTAGGTTGAATGTCTGATAAGGTTTCTTTCCCCTTACACAGCACACTTACTGCAAACAAATGTATGACAACATTGTCAATATTAGTTTGGTTTTCTTTTTTAGGGTTTGAACTTGGTTTCAGAAAACTAGGTTTCAGGCCAATGCGTAGCACACCAGGGGAGACTTGTTTTTTTTATTTATTTATTTATTTATTTATTTATTTATTTATTATGTCAAACTAGGTCTCCCGGTCTCCTGGAACCAGGTTTCAAGCCACTGTTCCTGAAAAAGAGGCTTTGTGTTCCCTCAGCTTTAGAGTTGGTAAATTGGTGGTTATATAACTGTACAAGATTACAGTTTGATAAAATGTTAATTTTTTTTTTTAAGTTTTCAATTTTAAAAGCTTTTTATATAAAAAGCAGCCGTGAATAAAGATTTTCATTTCATCATCATCATCAAAAAAAAATAAAAATACAGTCCCCAAGAAAAAAACCCCAAAAGAGTTAATATGTCTCTACAAAACAAAACAAACAAACAAAAAAAACATATTGATTACTTGACAATGTGCAAACATTACAGCCCTGTTTGGGATGAGCAGTGTAACAGACACACATCTCTTCTATTGACAGGTCGGACAGTGGATCACCATGAAAACATTTTCCACACTAAAGCTTATTTCAATGAAACCTGTACTGCTGCTCCATTCATTTCTTTACTTCATACATCTAACAGCTGGGTGGTAAGTACTGTGTAATATTTTAATACTGCAGTGACATATAATCTGCAGTGACATAGCACACAGCACCGTACTAAATATGGTCTTTATCACTGTCTTGATAATGAAGTAGGAATAAGACAGAAATACATGACTGTTTCCTTTCGTAGCTTCTACTGCTTTATACAGTGTATGTACAGTCCATAAGAAAACTTGCTTTGGTGGAAAGAGTAAACAGTTCTAAAACCAGGCTTACAGCACAAATTCGTATGAATTGTAACTGAGGTTCATAGGATTGCTACAGGTGTAACGTTTGGATGTTGTTGGGTTTTTTTAATGATTTTTGTAGTCCTTAATAAAATTAAAAAGACGGGCACACATACATGATGAATTAAAGTGGAACACCACAGGAATAGCAGCTAATAGGGTGGAATTCATGGGTATGAGTGGCCATTATTTTAAAGTGTATCCTTGTTTCTTCATATTGAATTTAGTGAGCTCACTTCCTTTCACTTTTTCGCTGGAGGGGAACGTTAAGGGAAATTAATGGAGTGAATGAGGAGAAATATTTATGATGCGTTAATTGATTTCAAATATTCATGGGTCCAGTTAAAAATGGCTCCACCTTTTCACTTCCAATTGTATGAACTTAAAAAGCTGCATGACATAAAATTACACATCACATTATCAAGGCACTTTTTCAGCTTATTGTATGTTAATAAACACCGTACTTACTTCAGTGTGTTTTTTTTTTGGGGGGGGGGGGTTTGGCCCGTGATTAGTTTATATGGTATGCTATTTATAACCTAAGTAAAAAATCTTAACTCTGAACCTAACTCTAAACCCAAGCCTAACCCCACTAACCCTAACCCTAACCCTTTTCTGATACAATTGTGTACTTGCATATATCATGCAAAAAGATGCACATGTTAAGTACATTGTAACCAAAGACACAAAGTAAAGTGTTACCCAACACTTTATAATAATTCAATGTTATTAAACACACTTGCAATACTCCACTGTTATCCATAACTATTAAACACCCACAATTCAGAAATACAAACACAAAAACAAGGTAATAAATTTAACGGTGAACGTTTTGAATAGAAGTCTTTGTCAGTGTCTTCAGTGCCACACTGTCCTGTTGCTGTGGGCTGTGCTGCTCCACTGCTGTATGTTCTGAATTGCAGCAGCGACTCAGAGTGGAACTGCACCCTGCCAAGGAGGCGATGGAGCCAGGCTGCCTCCAGCCCCCCGGAGCCCCTGGACTGGCAGAAAAGAAGGGTGAGGGAACATGCTGCAAGGTCTTGAGCAGGGGGGGTCAGTCCCCTTTGAGATCTTCAAGGACTACGGGACCCATTACATCACTGAAGCCACCTTAGGGGGTATTTATGAATATACTGTTATTATGAACCAGAAGGAGTCAGGTAAGAATCTGAATTGTTTTACTCAATACTCACCCATAGCTACATACCGCTCAACAAGAATGCTAAGGTAACACGAGAAACTCAGTCAAGTAGATGAACGTTTTGGCTGGTGCCTTCTTCAGTGGAGAAGAAGAAAGCTCGAGCCCTAATGCTTGTCTATGTGACTTACCATTTTCTTCAGGGTGTGGGAATGGAAAAACACTGGAGCCTATCAGCTTTGTGTCTGTTACAATATTATGCAAGTGTATTAGCAGGTAACGAGTATAACAAGAAGATTGTTGTGGATTATGGTTGATCAGAGCCTGGGCCTTGAGGCCAAAAACATATCTTTTAACACACTGTACATTTAAAAATAAAAAAGGGGGAAAACAAAATCATACTTTAAAGCATTACCTCCTCATACTGCACGCTGCTTACTATTTATATTGAACATGTGTTCAATATCTAATTAATGTAGGTATTTAGCTGCTAAAACCTGCCAAGCCTTATTATTATAAGAACATTCCTCAAGGAATAGTTGCCTTGTTATCAATATCAGTCTCACTGAGTCTCTCAGAACTGTGCAGTCCAATTATCAGCAAATGCAGACTTGAAACAATTACATGCGAAGGAAAGATGAGACATTTAAATATGGCTTCGGGAGGTATCCGGCATTTACCGTTTGAACTGTCAAAACCTATTGAAAACCTCATGCCTTGAGGAATTCTGCGAAATGAGGTGTTATTGCAAACAATTTGGGATGCCACGCACTGACCACATCTCTGCTGATATCTGGAGCTGTGTGCTAGGGAATCTCAAGACGTCTATGCGAAAAATTAGGATGATCAAAACAGCATGCTGGGTTTTCATCCCCTCGATATGTTGTACATATCTTTCTCAAGGGAGCATGTGTTTGAATCAAAACATTGGAGATATTTATAGGTGTTTGACGGCATGAAAACTACTTGTTATTGTTTATATTCAAATCCATGATTTATTCTTACATGATGTAATGGTGTTCTATATATTGTGACCATACTAATGGTGAATTAAAAATAAGTAACAATATGATAACACACAAACAAACACTTATTGCAGAACATACTAGTCAGGTATGTTAAGCGGTTACAGGATAAGTGATCAACATTCCCAGGAGCGCTCTCATAGGCAGAACAGGAGTTGTAGACATGGTAGTCAGGTCAAAGTGGTTCACTGTCAGGTACTCCCAGTCCAGTTTATATAAGCCTTAAGAAACAGCTTTAGGGTGATGCCCTTATATGCATAAAGCTAATGGGTTATAATACCTCAGTGTATTCATAACCCCTGTTGCTATGCAGTTAAACAAACAGTTTCATACTAGTTTAAATACCCTATATGATCTCTCATATTCTAGCATGCGACCAGTCACAAATACTCTAGATATTTCCCAAAGAATGTTCCTTGAGAACAGGATGTATTTCATTTTATCTTACTTCAGCAGTTCCTTAACTTAAACCACAGTTGTTCCTTTCTCAGTACCATCTTTTTCACAAACAACATTCTTTTACAATCATATATTTGGAACCCTTCAACCTCGTATTGAATAAGAGACACTCCACACACAAGAAATTACCTTATAATATATGCCAGGTTTGACATGTGGGTGTTGCTTGTTTTCTGTAGGGTACACCCTGAATGATGCAAAAACCTGCATCAACGCGGGGATGAAAATCGGAGCTAACATCGAAGGAGTGTACGTACATGGCGGAGTGAAAGCTGGCTTCTGTGCCGGAATGCTAAAACTGTGGAAGTAAATGCAGATCTGCTGTTTATAAATCAAGGTAAGGAACCGAAGAGTGTCGCCTATTATTCAGCTAGATGGAGATTGTAAAAAAAAGTTGACTGCGCAGTTATGAATAGCTAGTTGCATTATGCATTATGCATGCTGGAGAAATGATAGATTTTGCAGTAACAACACGCTCCTGCAGTGCTGCCATCCCAGGATGATCTCTTTGTTACACCACCTCCCTCTAGCCAGTGTTGTGGCCCCAGTAGCTGATATTTCAGTGTAGTGCTCTTTGAACCAGGATTGATCAATATCTAGAGAATGTAAGCATAGCAAACATTGGCTTGGCTAGGAATGTGTGTAGTCTGTTGTGTCACAATTGACTAATAGAACCACAGTAAAACATTCACTTTGTAAAAGCAATGTTTTTCACTGTGGGATCTTTGGACCTCCTTTTGCAGAAGAGGGGTTGGTAATTTGTTTCATAGGTAAAAAGCAACGTTGAATTATTCAGGCCTTTTAAAGTCTGTAAGTGATTTTTTTCTTTATTAAAATGGAAAAAAAAATATTTTTGAAATCTTAGTCACATTTTCAAGAGGTGTTTTTTTCTTATGAATCTCAGCCTGTATTAATATTTTTATCAGGCCAGACACTCTAATGACTACAGAAGTACTCTTAACAACTTGTGATGTGATCACAGGTACAGTATATTAAAATGTGCATTTAGATATCTTTATTACAGGATATTTATATCAAGGCACCTTCCAGCCCCCTCTATGCCATTTCTTGTCAATGCTGTGATCTGGACAAACAGTGACCCATCCTGATATTAGGTGCAGATCCTAATAATGTGACCAGACAGAGTATAGCAGTACTACATAAACATGTAATAAATGGTAGGCAGATAAGCAAATAACAAGAAGTAACCTGAAACAGTCTTCAGGGCTAACACAACTGCTTGTGCTTCTTTTGTATAAGATGATAAAGTGAAAAAGACCTTTGTTGAGGACTTTGTAGCCCTTGTTAAAGGAGGAGCGAGTGAATACATCACGAGAATGGCTTACAAACAGCTTCCCACAGCAGACCTGATGCAGGAGTGGGGAGATGCTGTCCAGTACAACCCTGAAATTATCGATTCCAAGGTCAGTGACCAGGACAGGAAGCACAGTCATTTATCTATCAGGGTTATCCAAATCAATGCTGTGACAAAGTAATATATTAAACAAAATTAATAGGTGATGGTAGTATTTTTTTAATGTTAAGCTCACTAATGCTTCTGGAACTAACAACTCCAGTCATAATGTAGATTTTTATATTTCTTCTGATTTACACCCTCCATTGATTCAGAGGCACAGTGTGTAGCCTGCCCGTGAGCAGTCTCTGCACTGCTGTCCCATTCGGAATGCGTGATTGATGTTCATTTCCTTGCAGACGGAACCTCTGTTCCAGCTGGTGACAGGGACAGATTTCACGAATGGCAATTTAATCAGGAGAAACATGCAACAGGCTCTGGAGGAGTACCTCGTTGAGTCCAGCTCCTGCCGCTGCTCCCAGTGCCATAACAATGGGGTCGCTGTCCTGAAAGGTAGGATGTGCAGTGCATTACATACAATTACATTATTTTTTTTACACGTTATTTTTACATACAACTACCCATTTATACAGTTGGGTTTTTACTGGAGCAATCTAGGTAAAGTACCTTGCTCAAGGGTACAGCAGCAGTGTCCTCCACCTGGGATTGACCCCATGACCCTCCGGTCAAGAGTCCAGAGCCCTAACCACGACTCCACACTTATACAATGGGATACCACTGTATAAACAAAGTAGCTCTGCACCTTGTTTTCAATGAGAAACTCTAACCTTTTCTGAGAAATCATGGCGATGGATAAATGCTCTGCAGGTTAATAAAATCAAATAAACAGGAACATTTTCCTCTGTATTGTGTATTACAGTGTTTTGTTGAGTTTTGAAGCTTATGCCGGCTAATCAATACAATCGAATAGTACATTTTCTCTAAACTTGAAGCAGTTTCCATGCTGTGTTCTTCTGCTGGCTGTCTGTCTGTGAGTAAGTCGAAGAATGATTAAAGTTAAAGCAAAGAGTGTGCAATGTATTAGGTGAGGGAGTCGGGTCGATTCTGGAGGGATCGATAGGCATGAGGGTGGCAGACTGTTTCCTGGCAGTCGGAATTATTCATTACAGTGAGTGGGAGGGCAGGCAGGATTCGAGACACACTGAACCTGAACCTGAAGTGTTTATACAGTATAACCCCTTTTTATATAGCATGATGGAATATCGTTAAGTTAACAGCAACTCTGTGTCCTTTAAAAGTTAAACATCTTTTGTCAAAGACTCCCTCCAACACCTATACCTAGAGTAGTGAGCACCCTGACCCTAACCCTAACCCTATACATACAGCAGTGTGCACATTTATTACAACGCCTGAAGATTTGTCATTTATATCCTTTATGTGCCAACCTGCATGAAAACCTATGGGTGTAAGTTTTTCAATTTTCGGTGAGTAAGCATAGGCACTTGTGTGTGAAAATGTTAGACCACTTTGTGCTTTAATTAGGCTTCTTAAACAGCTTCTAAAAAGTCTGATGCATTATACCATATGTGGCTGTGTGTTTCTTTTCTCTTTGTATTTTAAATAATTGCATGTGTGGCCCGTTAAAGTCATCAGTTACACTAGACAATCGCAAATGTGCCTATTTTTACAATTTTCCAAGATTTTCAGTACAGTAGTCTGATTTGAAATGCACAACCAATCGAAACAACAGAAGCAGTGTGGTGTTCTAAGAAATTTGCACGCTGCTGTAAGTCCCACTTTTTACTAAAAGGGTGTGTGGGGGACTTACAATTCGAACCCTGAGTGCTGGAAACAGATTGCACCAATGGGAACTGTCTTCTCATTTTTCAATGACACGAGGTGTGAATGCATGTGACCAGTGGGGTTTAAAGGAGACGCCTGTGAGATCACTCAGAGAACAGGTAAGCATAACACTCAGAAGCCTCTTTCTGCCTGTACACAATTACACATTGCAAGAGTGGAGAATGAGAGAGACAGAGAGAACGCACCATAGCTTGACTGATATAGAGACATTTGTTTGAAACATACATGTGGAATCTGTTAACAGGACACATGAAAGCTACTGTATATGCAAAGAAAAATTGTTTCGTTTTCATAGTAGTTTGTTAGTAAATACATGTACTTACACATAGCTACAATTATTATTATTATTTTATTATTATTATATATTTCTTAGTAGACGCCCTTATCCAGGGCGACTTACAATTGTTACAACATATCACATTATACATTATACAGATATCACATTATACATTATTTCACATTATACAGATATCACATTATTTTTACATACAATTACCCATTTATACAGTTGGGATTTTACTGGAGCAATCTAGGTAAAGTACCTTGCTCAAGGGTACAATAGCAGTGTACCCCACTGGGGATTGAACCCACAACCCTCCGGTCAAGAGTCCAGAGCCCTAACCACTACTCCACACTGCTGCCCTGTTATTATGCATAGTTACAATGTACTTCATGTGTACATCTTTTTGCACAATAGATAAGTACACATGTATTTTCTATGTAACTACTCTGTTATTAGAGACACTTAATGTAAAGTGTCACTGGTTAGGATTAGGTTAGGGATACGGTTATGGATAGGGTTAGGGTAAGGGTAAGGTTTAGGTTAGGAATAAGGTTAGGATTAGGGTCAGGGTTAACCTGGTCTTTTCTGGCCACTCCCATCTGTGTGCCCCTGACTCTGATCCCTGTGGTGTTGCAGTCAGTGTGGACGGGAGCTGGAGCTGCTGGTCATCCTGGTCCTCTTGTATGAACCAGGAGAAGAGAAGAACCCGCCAGTGCACTCACCCTCCTCCGCACAATGGTGGAAGCCCATGCTCGGGGATCGATGCTGAATCAACATCTTGCAAGTGATGAGCAGGAAACATTAATCCTGTCTGCTAGTATCATTCAACAAATAAAACTATTTTCTTTAGACAAATATGTGTCGGAGCTTGTGTTTATTGCTTGTGTTTATAGCAGTTTTCCTCCATGCTTTCCCATGGTTATGATATGCATGTACCATAGGTTATCCTTGTTTGCATTGTTTTTAATATGCCTTACCATACCCCTCTGTGCTTTATAATGCTTCCCTATGCTTTACCAGACCTCTCTGTGCTTTATTACATTCCGCAATGCATTTACTATGGGGAACTTTTGTAAGAGAAAACGCAGCAACACTCACATTTTATTGATTAAATAGATGCAGTATTTAGATGTCTTTAACATCAACTAAAAAAATAAGACCCTCAATTAAAGAAGGTAGCAGTAAAATAAACAAAGAATAAAAAGGAGTGTCTTTCTCAATGCATTTTGTGTTAAGAGGATATGTTGGTTATTAATGATATAAAAACACATTTTGTTTATTTATTTTAATTTGCTTGCTTTGTTACTTGGTAATGAAGATACAGAAAGGGTTTTTCAAACTGCATGCAATATTGGTCTGGACAGCATTCCTCTTGAATGAGCACACTCAGATTATAAGAAGCAGTTAGCATGGTGCAGTGTGTGTTACAGAGCACTCAGATTATAAGTAGCAGTTAGCATGGTACAGTCTTTGTGTTCCTCCCCAGGCACCTTGTCCCCCCGTTGCTAGGCGCTGGGTTGTTGCATTCTCTCGTTCTAGTCATTGTCCCTGACCTGCAATCCATCCACTGAGTCCAGCAGCTCCACGCTCCATGTGTGGGATCTGCAGCGAATACAAAACCAGAGGTGCTTTAACCAAATTCATTTTTCCTTGAAAAAAATCAAAACACAAACTGTAATTATGTAATTTGATGCATTCTAAATCAATATTTCTTCTTCTTCTTAAAAAAAAAAAAAAAAAGCAAATCCTTTGTTTTGGCTACAAACTGCTGCAGCCTGTTTTGAGGACAGTCATTAGACTTGTTCCTGTGATCAGAGCAGTGAAAACTGAGCTTTATCACCACTGTGGGAAGGAAAACACCAAGACATTTTTAATTTTTTGGCCTCAGTTTCTTGTTATATATTGAGGCGTCATAAATGGGCTATATTTGCAGAATTCACAGTTGCATTTAGATTTAACTTTAATGGTTAACAAAATAAGAGTAAGTTATAACTACGTAGTTAAAGAGAAAATTGAAATGACAGGTACAAGCCACTTATAAAATCTCCAAAAAAATTAACAAGTAGCGTGTCCTCAAATGAGGACAATGGCACTTAATGGGTTAAAAGCTTATTTTCTGTTTACTTGGTACTAAAATAATTAGAGGGTGTCAACAGATAGGTGGAGTAATAATAACTGTAATAACGTGGAGCCCCACATGGAATTTAATAATGAAGCAATTCCATTTACCATCACTGGAACAAGCTGCTCAGTGTTCCTGTGCTTCATTAGCCTAACCAGTTACATGGTTTGAGGAGGTTTAATAAAAAAATAGAATAAACCTCTCTCAGGTTTAATGCTAGTTCATTCCAAATTTGTGAAGGTAAGGCAACATTTTCCTCAGTGAGAGCTGAGAAATAAATGTTCCCAGAATTTCTTTGTTTTTGTTGTTGTTGTTGTTGTTCTTGGCTTCTAGCCTTTCTTTTTTCATGTTATCTCAAGGCAGTGCCCACAGTGTTAGTGATTTATGTTCTATGCAGGTCTAAAAAGAAGAAGGAGGAGGAGGAGAAGAACATGACATACTGGAAGCAGTGAAGTAGGGATGGCCTCAGCACAGCTTTCTGTCAACATGGCCTAACTGTGAATCAACCGAATCTGTGAATTACCAATTAACGAGAGAGCACTCTATCTGATAATCTGGGCTATTATTATTATTATTATTATTATTATTATTACTATTATTATTATTATTATTATTATTATTATTATTATTGTTGTTGTTGATAATATGGTAATGTTGTTCTTGTTGTTGTTGTTGTTGTTGTTGTTGTTGTTGTTGTTGTTATTCATTTAGACTTGTGAATGGAGATTTTGTATTAATTCTGTGCTCTTACCAGTTCTCCTGGTCTCCTCGCAAGCCACCCCATCAAACCCCTGGGGACAAATACACTTGCACTTGTTTCCACTCAGGAGAGGCATCCCGTTGTGCTGGCAGGGGCCGCAGCGGCACGGGTTGAACTCCATCAGATAATCCGTCCATGCTCTTTTCATGTTGTCTATTTTCACATCAATAGAGCCTACGTTACTGAAACGAAGGAGCTCGTATATCGGAAGAATCTGGGGCAAAGGAATAGGAAAGAGTTACAAAGGGTTGCATTCCTTGGGTAACGATTTACATCAGGTGTCTCTAATTACTGTGTATTTACATAGTAGCTACTGAGTAAATACATGTGGACACATAAGTACAATGTTATTATGCATAGTTGCAATGTATATGTAAGTACACAATTGTATCAAAAATGGGTTAGGGTGTGGGTTAGGTTTACACATTAAGTACATTGTAACTATGCATCATAACATTGTAATTATGTGTAAGTACACATGTATTTACTCAGTAACTACTATGTAAATACACAGTAATTAGAGACCCTTAATGTGCTGTAAAGTGTTACCCAATATCCTACACACTAATTTTCAAATGTTATTTATTACTTAGTCAGGGGATCTCATGTATTTTGTAGGGTTGCGACAGCAACAAAACAGCTATGATGCAGTGTAAACCAGCTTACCTCAAAATCAATTAGGTCAGGGCTGTATTTTAAGGACTTCCCCCAGTGCCGGTAGGTTTTCTCATCAAATGCTGCTAAAAGCCCTCCACTCGACTTAGCGTCCCCACCTCGAATCCGAGGTAGCACATCTTTAATGTAACTGTCACTGGAAGATTTAGCTGTTTAACATTAGGGAAAAAGAAAGAAAAGAAAAACATTACATTATGTGCTAGTTGTCCATGTGGTAAAATCTTCCTTTATTTAAAGAGTAAGTAGTGGGGTTCAGAAAAATACAGCGTTATAAGACCCAGAGTTTTGCTACAACTGTTTAAATAATGTACCTGCAATTTTTCTTCTCATTGTTAACATCCTGACAACATTTTACATTCATAGCTTTAAAGTCTGTTTCAAAGCTCTTTTCAAAATGGCCGTTTATTACGCTGGGGTTCGAGATCTGTCCTCTTAATCACTGCAGGAAGAACGATAAAAAAGTGCTCTTTTTTTCTATACCACATCATGGATCGTTATTGCTGTATTACCTGTTTGACAATTTGGGCAATAATCCTTACACTGTCAGTGCACTACAGCAGACATTTTGAAAAGAGCTTTGAAACAGACTTTAAAGTTATAACTGTAACAAGTTGTCAGGATGTTAACAATGAAAAGAACAATTACAGGTACGTTATTTAAACAGTTGTAGCAACACGTGGGGACGTGCAACGGTATGTTTTTGGGAACCCCACTACGTACTCTTTAAGCTTTTACCAGCCATTGAAGCCTGGAGAGGATTTGTATTTCAATACAAGAGAACGGCAGCTTCTCATTGAATTGATATAAAGTAAAAATCAATTCAGGATATATTCAATACTGGTGATATAAAAAAAAAAAGTGCTGATTCACGGTTAAAAAAAATTAAGGCTAAGTAGGCCCTACCGGTATCTATGTTTACTTCTTTGAAATTGAATAGTAATCATAGGCTTGTTCATATAGAATTACATTTCAATAACAGACGTATTATAATGTGTAACCATTATTGTTGTTGTTATTATTATTATTATTATTATTATTATTATTATTATTATTATTATTATTATTTGGGCCATTCGGGAAAAAACAGGTTTGCATAAATACATACCAGTATTCATTGATCCATATTTGTGGCACACGTTCCCCTTGACTGACAGTTTTGATTCTACACTCGTATCTTGTATGGGCATAGTAAGTCCTATTGATAAGCCAAGGCACCCCCCTATCTGATAGCCATTCATTTCTGTAATACAAGTCAAGTGAAGCACAAAAATTATAAAAAGTTATATTACACATAAAAAATACAAGAATTACTTGCAGCTTCCACTGTTTCTCTTGCCTTCTGCTTTAATAGTTTTCAGAGTAATGTTACCTCTACAGACACACCCCAGTGCAGTGCTAATACAGTATCATTGACTAAATGTACATCTGCTCAAGCTTTTCCTTATACCACATAGAAAAATGCTGTGATTTATTACAGTAATACACAGGTGATACAATAAGAACCGCTCCTCACAGTGTATTATTATTATTATTATTATTATTATTATTATTATTATTATTATTATTATTATTTATTAAATTGACTATGAATTATGATGGGCTGAGCAGTGATAAAAACTGATATTAGGTAATTTCATTTCAAGCTTGGAATACGAAATTTTAAAAAAGGATGCGCATATCCTCTGTTTATGGTGTGATTTATTCATTCATTCATTTTAAACATAATTAATTCATTTTTAAACATACCACTTTTCCTCATCACTTCTTTGTCGACAACCAAAATGTACTCAAGGACTCCCCCCATGGTCCCTTCAGTTATATAATGGGTTCCGTAATTACTGATAAACTTCGAGTACATTCCGTAATTGTATTCGTCTGGAAGTTCCATCAGAGTCTGGTACATATCTTCATCCAGAACTAAGCCACTGCTCCTCATTTTAAACTGAGCAGTCTGAACCTTGGTCACCATTCTCACAAATCCAAAATTCTGGAACACACAAAACAGAACAGTATTTGAAACAATGGGCTTATTATAAATGATATATACTTTAGAGTGACCAATCATTTTATCCTCGATTTTCTAAACAATTTGGAATGTCCAATCATTTGTTCCCCCTCATCGCAGCAATTCCCCCACACAGCTCAGAAGAACTGAAGGTTCAGTGGGTGTCCTCCGATCCCATGACCAAGCAAACTTTTACACCCAGGAACTCAAGAGCGGATGTCAGCGAACTACCAGCCTCTGGAGGACAAAGGCTAGCCCTGCAGATGTCCGCCTGAGCTCACAGGGCGACTGGCCGGTAGGGTCCGCTGTAGCACGATGAGGAGAAGCAGTCCCTGACTGTTTTGCTTCCCTAACCCGCAAGACTGCCAAGGTCAATGCGATACCCCCGCCGGAATCCCAGCACTCCAGTGACTTCGCTCAGCCAGGACGCGAACCTGCGCTCCTGACTATATGACTCACCCTGCACATCACATCACCAGTTGAGCCACTCGGGGACCCCAGAGCTGGATGCTTTTTAGAGCATTTTACAGTACCAAGAAATCCAGCTGGATTGCATCAATCGGTTATATTTAGGGCTGATCCCAGGATAACCACGGATATGTGGTTGATGCAGTCCAGGTGGATTCCATGGGGCTGTAAAAGGCTAAAAAAAAATCCAGTCCTGGATCATCCTCGGTTTATAGGGTGATCAAACCAACCTCTTAGTCAGCTATCGGAGATAGCTCGTTGAAAATGGTTCATTACCTCATCAGGCCCATTTCAAGTTACGTGTGCTACAGATTGGGTGTAACACATATTTTTTTTAAGTTATGCAGTAAATGCATGTACAAAGTCTAAAGGATGTGTTTCTCTCTGGCGCTACTGTTAGGCATCAGGGTCTGGCTCAAGTTTAAAAAGGTTTCAAGTTTAAACGTCATTGCTACATGTTTTTTTCCAGTAACTTAACGTTTAAACTAAACTCTGAGGTATCAGTCCCTAAATCTATTGCTTTGTAGATTCATTTGCTGTGTTGTTGATACCCAGTTCCAGAATGTTTGTTTTACCTTTGTGAGTTGGTTCCTAGATTTGTGCTTCTTTGTGAATTCATGGCACAGGTAAAAAGTGTGTAAGTGTAAACGATACCATTTAGATTATATCAGTAAGAATATATGTGGAATCCCTAATATTGCTTCATAATGCCATTTACTTTAGATAAGAACATCATAATAAAGGACTTGTTCCCAGGTTCCAAAAACACAAATAAAATATCTTACTTTCTCTGTGTATTCAGATATATTCTTTAAAGACATATATTCTCCTTGTATAGACCGTCCACCTTCAACAATAAAAATGCCAACTGTCATTGAAGCATGGAAAGAGAATTCCTTTTTCTTAGCATTTAGGAGCCCAGAAACATCCTCATAATACTCTGAAGAGAATCCAGAATCAGCCTGGGCCTGTAAATTGGGGGAAAGCAGAAATGCACACTGAAAAAACAAGTAGCATACTGTACAGCAGACCTGGGGACAATTACAATTGGAATTGTGTAATTCGTAATTCATTGCAATCACAATGTAATTGTAATTGTAATTTAGTTAAACCTTAGCACACATGCGTAATTGGAATTTTAATTCTACCTTATAACTGATTGATTACAGTTCAATTACACATTAATTTGTCATTCGATTATCGTTCTTATATTTTCAACCACTTTTGGTGGCCCCATTTGTTTGAAAAGTAAATGAAAGTTATATAGTATGTTATACCTGTGGTTATTGCTTGTGTAACAGAATTAAAATGTCTCACTTAAAAAAAGGGATGTCTTTTGGGATGTATGAGAGAAATCTTAAACAGGCTTGTTTGTTTGTTTGTTTGTTTTTTTGTTTTGTTTTGAAGGTTTCAAGGTTGACCAATTCCAAACAGCACAGCAAGCCAGCGGATCACAGAGACATAACCACATAGACAGTACACTAGCTCTGCACACGGAACGCTATGAAATGCAGCAGCAACAAAGAATCAGCTAAATTGCCAAGTTTCTGCAAAAATATGAAGTCAATTATTTCATACAAAAATACTAGCCAAAGAGGTGCAAGAGCAGAACCACAGCAGTACAGCTGTCCTTCTAGTCTGCATGCTAATGAATACAATATGATGTCACTTGTGCCTGTGGCATGATTTATATGTTGTAAGATTGAGGCAGCCAGCTGATGAAGTCTGAAGCCATAAAGTGTCCATGTGGGGGGTTATGAATATTAAAAGCTTCCACAAAAGGCCACTACTTTGTTATCAGATCAGGCTTTTTTTATACAACTTACCATGAAACGGTAGTAATGGAAGTTGTGTGGTTTCCTGTAATACTTCTCATCCTCATTGTAGTACAACCGTTCACACACGGTGTTGTACCTCAGCTCTCTCCAGTCTCCATTATACACATATTCACAGAATCCCCCATAGTATTTGGGGTCAATGGTATTGTATGTGAATTCCTGAGTCAAAATGTTATATCTATAAAATAATAATAATAATAATAATAATAATAATAATAATAATAATAATAATAATCATAAGTTTGTTTTTCAAATCTTTGGTACACAAAGGGCCCTGCTTAAATAATCTAAACAGCGATGGCATCTGCAGAAACTCCAGGTTACAATGAGAGAGTCAAAGCCTGCCTGTCCAATCACAGCTAAAGGAAGTGTGAGAGGTTAATCTCGTATACATGCATACAAGAACTGAAACGTTTAGGTAGCGAAATAAAATATGCACTGCTTAAAATCACATTTGTTTCATGTGTTACAGTGTTAATACACTACAATGTTTGTTTTGTTGTTGTTGTTTTGTTTTTTTTATTAAGTAGTTTTTATTTGGAAGTTTTTAGTTTTAAACAAGTTGTATTTACCCACGGACGGCGTTTTCTGCCCCTGGAATGGGGAACAGCTTCTTACAGAGGTCATAGTCGTCCTCTTCCCTCTCGTCACAGCCTTCCTCGTCTGACTGGTCTCCGCAGTCGATGTCTCCATTACACCTCAGACGGGTGCTTATGCAGCGGCCTGGAATGGAAGACAGCTTTAACTTTCACTGCTGATCCAATCGCTGCGTCAGGCCAGGGGCAGACAAGCCTTTGAACCATTCTTTGGTTGCGACTCTGTTAAATATGTCTTCTGTATATGTAGTAATAAACTACAACAAGTTGCATTTCAAAGGGTATCGGGTTTGTGTAAGAGATCACGTACATCGGGTTCCATGGAAAACTGTCCCTGTGCCACGTCAAATCTGCAGTACACCGAGGTACTCACCGTATACCGCAGTTATCATGCGGTGCAGCTTGAAGTGCAAAACCAATACTAATACTTTTTAATGGTTAAAGCAGGTAATATGTGTGTGGATGTTTGGAATTCATCACTAATAATATGCAATTATAATTTAATTGTAATTGCATTGCATTTTATTATTATTATTAGACTAGTTTTAATTGTTTTTTTTTACAAACTGGCTTTTTATCTTAGTTTTTCTAACGTTACAATTAAACTGTATTATTTATTTTTTATTCAGATTTTATTACATTTTTGTTTTGTTCCATTTCTACAAACTATTTTCTTTTTTTTGTATCTAGTTTTTCAAATTTTGCAATTAAAACGCCATTTTTATCTCTTTTTAACTTCTGTGTTATCAAATACTGTATTCGGCTGTTTTTAATGTACTGGTTTAATTGTTCGTGTGGATGTGTGAAGCGCTTTGCAATCCTTGTGATGGAAGGCGCTATAGAAATCTAAATTGTTGTTGCTGTAATTGTCAGTACCTATAGTAAAGCTTTAGAGGCGATCTTGGCACATTTGGGTGGCTCCATATGACTGCCATACAGCTACCATTGTTTTCAGTTTTACAAGGGTAAAAACAACAACAATATGGTTATAAATACAGGTAACCCTAAAGGGCATCAGAGGTCAAACATTCATCTGGCAACCCTGCCTACAGTAGAAAGTCACGTTACCTGTTTCCACACACATAAATTCTCCCTCCCCGCATGTGTTGACCTCTGGGCACTTCTTCACTGGAGAGCAGATTCTGTCATCCCACTGCACCCCGGTACACTCCACACCACTGAATTTTGCCGGCTGTTGTAAATACCGGTGTTTGTACTGGAGTGAGTAAAAGAGATAGAGATGACAACAGGGTCTGGCTGGAGTGTGTTTATTGTTAACCCCTGAAGCACCAGGGTCTCCCCTAGGAAAAGCAGCTGCCTACAATTTCAAAAATAGCACAAAAGCAGCCAGAAGCAGCCTTTGTACTCTCTGCAGAACTGCCAGATGTTTCTTCAAAGACTTGTCATTGTAAATAAAACGTTGCCTGTTTGCTGCTGTTTCTACCAAAACATACCATGCCGTACTGTACCCAGAAATTTAGGGAAATTAGTTTTCCTCTGAAGGACTGCTAATTTAGATGAATTATGCAAAAAAAATACGATAAGCAAAAGATATGAAGAAGATTTTTCTTGATTTTAAAAGAAAATGGAATTAAAATGCAAATGGTACAACAAAGACAAAGTGTATGCTCAAGGATCGTGATAATGTCCTTTCATTCATATGTCTTATATATCTGCAGTAAGTATCTCCTGCATATCTGCTTTTTTCCAAAGAGACTGCTTCCTTTGCTTGTTGTTTCTGTGTAGGTCATTATTTACATTATTGGGTCTTCTTCTGAAAAAAGTCAGGTCTAGGGTTGTGCAGCTGTAATTTCCATCCCCTCTGTAACACTGATTTAATATAGAGAGGTTCCATTTACTTACTCAACATATCCACAGTTCCAGAGGTGAGAGAAATTATTTGTTTGTTTATCAGATCAAATCAAATTATAGCTGCAATTATTTGTTTGTTTATCAGATCAAATCAAATTATAGCTGCAATTATTTGTTTGTTTATCAGATCAAATCAAATTATAGCTGCACAGCCCAAATGGTCATTTCTAATATAACCTGACTTAAAAAATTCAGTTTTAGGAGTGTGGCTGGGATGAGGCCTGCCCTGTAAAGCATATTTTTGTGATTGCACATAAGAATGTTTTTTTGTTTGATTAGCTATGACAGGGCTGGGAGATTAGATTCTCCTCCCGGTGTCAATTGAAGAATTCACAATCAATTAACCCTGGTCACCTGCCTTTAAAAGGGGGCTGGAAAGCCAGTCCTTTGTTCTTTGTGGTTTTCTTTTCTTTGTTCCTGTCCTTGTCCTTGTGTACCAGTGAGAAGATTCATGCCAGGGTGGACAGCCAAGGAGAGTGAACTGGATGGACCAACCACGATTCTCACCGCGTGTGTAACAGGGATAATTGCATAAACTTTAGGGTAGGGGTTAATTTAGGGGATTTTAATCCCACCAAATTTAGTTTGTTAGGGAGAAGGTTCCTGGAGCGGGACTTCCCTTTTAGTGGGAGCAGCTCTTGGCCCGTGTTTGGCCACCTTTTTGTGTGTGTGTTTTTTTTTTTATTTAGTAGTCGCCAAATGAGTTTTTTTTTTTTTTTGTTGTTGTTGTTTTCTTCCCAATTTAATAGTGTCCAATTATTATTTTTGTTTAGTTCAGCTCACCGCTACCACCTCCATGCTGACTCGGGAGCGGCAAAGACAAGCCCACGCTGTCCTCTGAAGCGTGTGCCGTCAGCCAACTGCTTTTTTTCACACTGCAGACTCACCATGCAGCCGCCTCAGAGCTACAGCGTCGGAGGAGAATGCAGCTCTGGGCAGCTTACAGGCAAGCCCGCAGGCGCCCAGCCAGTCTGCAGGGGTCACTGGTGCATGGTGAGCCGAGAATACCCTGGCCGACCTAACCCTCCCTCCCCCAGGCAGCGCTCTGCCAATTGTGTGCCGCCCCCTGGGAGCTCCTGTCCTCGGTCGGCAAAGGAATGGCCTGGACTCGAACCGACGACATCCAGACTATAGGGAGCATCCTGCACTCTACGCGAGTGCTTTTACTGGATGTGCCACTCAGAAGCCAGGCCACCTTTTGTTTTGTAGCTGTTTTTCTCATTTTGTTTTCTTTTGACTTTTTGCCATGTACATGTTTGTATATACCCTTCCTCACTAGGTATCCCTAGTGAGGAAGGACAGCAGTGTGGAGTAGTGGTTAGGGTTTTGGACTCTTGACCGGAGGCTTGTGGGTTCAATCCCAGGTGGAGGACACTGTTGCTGTACCCTTGAGCAAGGTACTTTATCTAGATTGCTCCAGTAAAAACCCAACTGTATAAATGGGTAATTGTATGTAAAAATAATGTGATATCTTGTAACAATTGTAAGTCGCCGTGGACAAGGGTGTCTGCTGAGAAATAAAATAATAATAATAAATACCATTGCTGGTACCCTAGGGTCAGCCACCAACCACTGCAACTGCCTGAAACCCCTTGTAAATAAATAAAAATTGGACGCCTGAGCAGCCTTTCAAAATCAAAACCCTCTGGGTCTCTCTCGTCTCTCAGCGTATACCCACACAGTAACACAACACCCCTGTTACAAGGAGTCTTGTCAGAAGCAGACCCAGTGGTTGAAAAAAGAAGCCCAGTAAATAATGATCTAAGCAGAATCTGCAGTAGAGAATTGTACGAAACACAAATAACAGCATCTTGAACAGTTTAAAAATATTCCAAAAACAACTTCACACTAAGGCTTATGATGAGACCTCTATCCATGGCAGAGTCAAAGCCCAGCATGCAAAGTACATTCCACTGCACCCTCTACAGTCTGCGGCCGTCATATTTTCAAACCTCTCATGTGCTTACAGACCTTCTTGTAGTTTTCTTCTGTTCCGCTTATTATTATTCATATCACATCTGTACTGGTAAAACAAAAAAATCCTAGTCTCTCTCTTTTCAAAGCTTCACGCATACAGAGAAGCTCCCCACTACTTCACAGCTTGCTCCACATACCCGCACCCTGCAGGAACAAATTCAAGTGTGGAACCAAGCAGTGCGGGTAAGTGCAGCAGTTGGGAACACATTATATACTGTCTCACACCTGTGAAGCTTCCTGTCAGGCTTTAAACAATGAGAGACAGTGAAACACAGAGCCAAGTGAACCTTTTTTACGGCCCAATCTTTACTGCAACGTTACATGTTGCAATTACTTTGTGAACACTGCAAAACTTAAAATGCTGCCCACATTCTCACTCTCTTACAATATGCAGAGAAGCAGGCAGATCAATGCACGGGGCCCACATTGGTTAATCAGATGATTGCTTGCACTTCTAGATATTTACAATTTTGCCGTCACATGGGGAACAGGAAGTCCAGGGTGACCATGGCCCCAGGGAACAGTCGACAGGAGTGGGGGTGAGGAGCCCTCGGGTCTTCCTGACGGTTCCATTCAGACCCCTGCAAAACAAAAACACATTGACATGATGTTAAAACAATCTAAATATAACAGGTTCTTGCAACTGTGAAATGCAATAGTTTTAACATTAGATGTAACACCGTGACAAGAAGTATCATGTTAGAATTCATCAACAAAAAAATAAATGATCTTTGCTATTGTTTTAGTATGCCTATCCGTTGCAGTAAGCACTGACATCTTGTGGTTTAAGATACCCAATTAGTCATTGCATTGTCTGAATGTACGATTGCTAAATAAAGAATGAAAGAAATGTAAATGCTTCTGAATTTGCATGCTTTCTTTTCTTGTTTATTTGTTAATTATCCCGTGATGTACATATTCTTAATCTTTCTGATTTTACCGTTGAGGATGAACGCACGGAGCAAGCCTGGGCAAGATGGAATTTCTATATTGAGGCAAGTATAAGAATGACCACTAGGGGCATGTACCAGTATATTCCTGAAACAGTGTGTGCAGTCTCATTACAGAAGACTGCCCCAAAGGTAAAAACTATTTTATTAAACATGCCACATATCCATGAGTGCAGAACCATTAAGAAAGGATAATTAATATGATACCATTAATAAAGGATCATTGATATGACACCATTAAGAAAGGATCATTAATATGATACCATTAGTTCAAAATAAAGATTAGCAACACGTTTAGTAAAGTAGTGTATCATTATAAAAATTGCTATGACTTCCTTTACATTTATCCCAGCTTCTTGCCATAGCATTACAAGCTTTTTGAACAAGTGTGGGAAACAATATCTATTTCAAAACTGCTCAACCTGCAACCTATTCATCTGGATAAAGCAATGCCTGTATGGTAATCAGCACACCGGTGATAACATAATAAATCCACTTTTATTAAGCAGTATTTATGGAAACCCCTGTGTATGGTTCCCTGCCACATCACACTGTAGGGACAGCTGGTTTGGGCTTTTGCCTCGAGCATAACCTACCAATACCATACATCTATACATTTGTATACCTTTAACTTTAAAAATACTTAAAAAAAAAAAGAAAGCTTTTCCAAAGTGAAATCAGAACTTGGTCCATAAACCTTAAATCACCCATACATAATGTACCATGTACTGTAAAACTTATTTTAACAGTGGAGTCATTTCCAAGGAAGCACGAGAAGCGAAAAAGAAACATCTCTATAATAGCATTAATTTGGTAATCTGACAACATACATTATGCATGCCAAAGAAAAGACACAAATCCTTAAAGTGCTTTAAAGTACCTTGTAATCTGAGTTTAATAAAGCACACATCCGAGAAAGCTTGTTATTTAACAGATCTCCCCGTACCTGAGTTCAGCGTCGTTCCAGAATGTATTACGAGCTTGGACCAAAAGAAAATGAGTTAAACATATTACACAAACCGATGAGATGATAAGTCTATTCATTATTTAAAATAATGGAACCTGTGTAACAGCCCTGCTGTATCAGAGGTGAACTGAAGGCACTGGGGGTCAGCCCTTCAATCCACAGCAGCTGAATCAGTACAGGGCGCAGTCAATCATTTGCGGAAGGTAAATACTTCTGAAATGTAGTTTCAGCAGAATGCAACTTTTCCAGTAACACTGTTGTTTGGGCCAAACAGCAGTTAACCTTGAATCGGAAACTACATAGAGGGAGTAAACAAAATTCAGTAAAGAGCAGGTTTACTTCTTCAGGATTTCAGCTGCTGTACAAGTCAACTAAATCATTGTAGTTAGTAGAACCTGTAGAAAATCTACTGGCAGTAGCCTTTTTGAGGTTGCTGACGACCAATTCTACTGACAGCCAAGTAGACTGCAGCCATCGGATTAACACCAGGGACAACGAAAGGGAAATATTGAGATTTTATTCTAAATTTAAAGAAACTGAAATCAGTGGATATGTGAAGAGTTGGTTTTGTGCAGCTACTGGCAACAGTGAAGTCAGCTGCCTTAGTGTCAGTAAAAATCCGACTAGAGCATTGAAACATGGTTAATTCTTTTAAAAGGACTTTTAACCCTAATCCTAGCAAATTAGATCAGTTTTGAATGTATTATTACTTTTTTTTAATTAGTTTATACATTGGTCAATAGCTTATGTATCAATGACCTTTTAATGAAAAACGACCAACAAGAAAGCAATCTATAATAATAATAATAATAATAATAATAATAATAATAATAATGGTGCACCACGTCCTTTATTTTATTTTACTATATATATATATATATATATATATATATATATATATATATATATATGTATTTATTTATACAAAAGATTTGCCCATTGAGACCAAGGCCTCATTTACAAGGGGATCCTGTTAGGCAATAAAACCATTACTTAGTCAGTAGCCTACACAAAAGAACAACAGAAATAAGACACATCTCTGTGTTAATGTGGACTAAAGGAAAAACAATGGGAAGAGGCTCTAAGCAATTCCTGAATACGATCTCTATAGCCAGAAAAGGAGAGTGTGTCAAATTCCTTCTTCATACTTAAAGAGTTCCACATTTTTGGGAGCTGATAGGTGAAAGATAGTTCTCCCAAACATGTGTGAACCCTTGGGGCTGCCAAACTAACAGAATCCTGAGAGCGTAAACTATAATAATCAATAGCCATGGATGGAGATAATATGGATTCTGGAAAGGTCAGGAAAGGTCAAGGAGAGCTACGAGCCTGTAATCGCTAAACAGTTATCATAATTTTTCTGTTTAATGCTATTTTAAAATGATACCCAGTGATTACAATGTAGTAAATACCATTAATCTTGCAAACAACTGAGCAGGCATACTGTATATTGTACCTGTGCATATTTAAACAATCACCTACTTATAGCCCTTCAGTCCTTATCTTAGCGCTGTATGTTAACATATGCTGTCGGAAATCAGGTTTGAACCTCACGGGACTCCTAGGTCCTAGTCTGAGGTAGGGTATAAATATATTTAAAAAGAAAAAAAAATCCTGTTTGCATGTATACTCAATAAAGGAATTCCTTTTTGAATTATATAACTTAATGTCGACAAAAAAAAAACAGAACTGAAAGGGTTACAAGACAAGAGAATTTCAAATACTGTTTTCTAGTTAGGAGTATGAGAGGCCCTGGAAAGGTGCGTTACAGTAGTTGTGTTTCTAGTGACACCTACTGGTACAAAAATTGTACTTTTTGGGGGACATTGTTATAGAGTTAATAATGTAGTCGTACCCTGCATTGTAGACCACTGCTGGCACTCACTTCTATCTCTGATTTCATTTTGAAGCAAGGCATTGTTCCAGTAAGGACTTTAATTACTTAAATGAAAAGCTTGGTTCAGTTAAGTAGGTGCAGGGTTATGCACTGCGTCATTCAATGATAAGGCCCAGGACAGGAATGAGTCTCTGACATAGGTAAGTCTGTTTTCAAAATATTATATAAACACAACAGCACTGGTGTAAACATACACAACTGTTCACTACTTACATGCATGTTATTAAACGGGAGTATGCAGTGCTGCTGTTGTGTAATAATAAGGAAACAAAAAAAAAATTGAAAACTATGACTGGATTCCACATACCAATCATTTTCACAGAGAGGAACTGTTTTCTTTTTTGTTTTTATAACATTCTTATCTAAGGATCGAACTTTGTCGATTGAACGAGTACGTGCACGCAGCTGTACCTCTCACTCAGGTGAGCTCTGCGGGGGCGCGCACGAAAGTGTACTTTTTAAAAGTCGGTATAGCACCACTGTTTGAGGAAATAGTTGAAAATAAGTGTAACATAGTGTAACATATCCGGCATACATTTCTGGTAACAAAACAAAACAAAACAAACAAAAAAATCTAATTTAAATGGCAATTAAAATCTGAAGAGCATGTAAATTTACACCGTTAAATTACTTCTGCGCACACAAGACGTACATAATGGAACAGGTGAGTTATTGATCAAACTGACATTATGAGAGCGTATCTGAATAAGCTTACACTGAAAGTGAAGTTTTGACCTGGGAATTTGTATTTTCTGTGCGTTTTTGTATAATCAAGCTGTGTTCTGTATTTGATTTTGATTATAATCGTACACTGTAACCAGCAGTATCAAACGCATAGTAACCTGCAGTATTATCTGTGTTTCACCAGCAAGTCGTGTGTTAACTGTTCTTTATAGTATTAGGCTACTAAACACTACTACTAAATTCAGACACACGTCTTTATCAACGTCTTTAACTAGTATAAAGTAAGAATGGTGCTTATCGGGTTTAAGTATTCAGCCGCTGGTGTATAATGCTAGTCTGCAATGATGTTGGCTGGTGTGGGAAATTCAATGTCTGTAATGCTGACCATATAAAAGCCAGCGTGTGTGTAACTTGTGTGAAATGTCTAAAACGAACATACAGAAATAGAAAATGCTGGGAAGAATTTTAAATGTAAAGACAGCTGAATATATCCGTAGATAAGAATGTTGAAGAAAAAAACAAAACAAAACAAAACCAAAAACCATTTCCTCTCTGTGAAAATGATTGGCATCTGGATTCCAGTCATAGTGTTCGATGTTATTTGTTGTTTTTTCCTTATGTATATGTGTGTGTGTGTGTGTGTGTGTGTGTGTGTGTGTGTGTGTGTGTGTGTATCTGTGTTTGTGTGTGTCCGTGTCCGTGTGTGTGTGTGTGTGTCTGTGTCTGTGTGTGTGTGTGTTAACTTAAAAATGACATTAAGTGGTTAAGCTTGACTAGATTTCCAATTAAGTTGGCAAAAACTAATACAGAGTGCTTTATTTATGTATTTATTTTAAATAAAGTAACTCTTAATAACGTTAAATCTGAGAATATAGACAAAGGTCTTTCTATTTGTGAACTTCAAACATAATTTAATTGACCCTTCAGTGTATAATTCAAGGAAGGAACTAGCAGTTTAACCCATTTCAAGTTTTACTCATAGTAAAACCAGGAATAGATCAAACTGCTATGCAATAGGAGTCTTACTTCCATCCCTGTAATTTGAATGCCCATTGCATAGCAGTTTCAGCCTTCAAGCTTTCAGTGTGAGCTTTAGACACACCTCTGCTTTTTAAAACAAAGCAATGCACCTTTTATACAGTACAGGTAACTTGCAGTTTACGCTAATAGGAAAACCTAGAAAAAATGCATCACACTGCTACGCAAAATGGGAAACGTAAATGATTCCCTGTCCTTGTTTGATTTTAAGGATTTAAATGTGTCTGTTCAATTAAATCAGGAGGAAGTGAAAGACTTTAAAACACTACGAGCCAGGTTCCAGAACAATTCCGATTTTCCAAAGAACAACCTCTGGAGCAGACCCCCTCCAGCAGTGAAACTAAAGCCTGTGAATCTGCCTGAGAAGCGCCTTCCTCCTCCGCCAGTGAAGAATACAGGAGAGGGTCTCTCTCCTAGGACAGTCTGTGATGAAGTGAATGAAACAGCTGGACCAGGCAGAAAGCATGCACTGCCTGTACAATCCAGCACTCTGCCCTCCACCAAGCCTCTACCAGATAAAACCGTGTTAAAGTGTACGGGAGCCGACACATTTAAAGCAGGGGTGGTGAGGGAGGAAGGAAAGGATGAACAGTCCGCAGCAGACACCTTCAAGCACACTCGAAGGCTGTGGGAGAATACCTTATCCCAGCACATGAAAAGGCCGGATCTTGCTCAGCTGAACCATGGTGGAGTAAATAAGCCCTTCTCAAGACCCCACAGCACTGTGTGGGAAGCAGCGGGAAATGGATCATCATCGCCAACTGTGGCCAACGTGGAAAAGGCATATTGCCAAACTAGAGACTTTCCCCCTGCAAAAGATCTTTCTAAATGCCCTCCCCCTTTGCCTCGTAAAGATCTCATGGAGGGACGTTCCTGTCCAGTGAAGGAACAGACTGACATCTCTAAATGCCCTCCCCCTTTGCCTCGTAAAGATTACATGGAGGGACGTCCCTGTCCAGTGAAGGAACAGCCTGACATCTCTAAATGCCCTCCCACTTTGCCTCGTAAAGATGTAATGAAGGAACATCCCTGTCCAGTGAAGGAACAGCCTGACATCTCTAAATGCCCTCCCCCTTTGCCTCGTAAAGATCACATGGAGGGTAGTCCCTGTCCAGTGAAGGAACAGGCAGATTCCCCTTGGAAAGCCTTGGCGGTGTCTTTACCTGCTGACACCAAACCTGCAGATCCAGACCTGGGCACTGACGGGTCACTTTATGGTAAGTCTCCCAAAAATAATCTTCTTTACACAACTGAAAATATTGATCCAGGGCTCGTAATGGAACATAAAACAAGCAATGTCCATATCTTGGATCGATATGGACAGCTGGAGCCTTGTCACATATTCTAAATCACTGCGCTGCCTCACAGAATTTAAACTAAGTATCGGTAGCCATCTTGCTTACACTCACAGATGTACAGCCTGTAACTATGAAACTGAGTGACCAATTACCTGGAAAAAATCCCAAAGCCGTAAGTAGACATGCCGATTTGCTGTCTTTATGCTCGCTCACCCCGACTCTGTCACTTCAAATAATGTATTTTTGTAAACGCTAAAGAAAAACACAAAAAGACACTATCCACCTCTCTCTGACACAGATCTTGAACAAATTGCTGAAATCCGAGACTTCATTTAATTTATTTTTATTCCTCACATTTGGTCTGCACTGACAGGAAGAAAAAAATAACTCAGTGCCGTCTCTACTCCACCCTCCGGTATATATTTTCAATGGCAATGTGCACACTATCAAGAAAATGATTTACTTTCTTTTACATGTGTTAATTGAATTAACTTAGTGTGTAGTTCAAAGTTATACATGCGACTACTTTATTTGGCGTAAGGATATTTAATAAAAAACACTAATGATTTATGCTTTTTGTTTTCTTCAAATTCACTGTTTTACCTGGATAAATACAATAAGGCCCAGCTGGGTGTCCGTATACGTTGAATATACAGACTTCTCTGGAGTTGACGAAAGCATTATCACCACCTTCTCTTTCTGCTTATTATACATGCATGTATAGTACAGAGTTATTCAAAGGCCAGGTAAAATAAATGTGCCTAAAGCTAAGAAAACCATGTGGAAGAGGGGGCTGTGTTTGTGAAGTGTGGCGTCTCGCTGCTCTTGATTTTTTCAGAGGAGCAGCCACCTGTCGTTCTGGAGTGTAACGAGGCTCAGCAACCAGGTGGTGAATCCAGAGGCCACACTCCGAGGCGGAAAGCACTTCCCGATGTGCAGTCGCTAGGGACACCACCAAAGAAACCAACAAGGCCTGCACACGTGGATCTCAGCCAATTCCGTAAGGCAACCAGAGCAACCAAAGCCCTGGGTGGTAATCTTATGGTTATTCTTATGATTGAAGTAATGGGGAAGCTAATGATCTGGGAGCAGAGTCCCTGTGAGAGCAGTGCACATTGCTAAGCAAACAAGCTGTGGACCGAAGTTCACAGTCTGTTGATCTGTATGGTTTTGTAATTTGTGATACATGATTTACTGTATATTATTGATTAAATGCCTCATAAATATGCCAGCAAACAATGTGCCTGGTTGATTTATAACTTTAACTTATCTTCCCTGCCCTGCCCCTCTTTTTTGGTTCCTCAAAATTCTCTTCATGGTACACATGCTAACTGCCTTGCAAACTTTTATCTCCTAGTATCCTTTCAGTTATGGATACACGATTGTAAAGACCCTCTATATGTGTGCTTAACCCCGTACCAATGCCAGTAACCAAGGTCACTGTATGCTGTGCTGTTGTGAGTACTGTTGTATGTGAACTAAAAACTGGTAGTGATTTCAGATAAATATCTTTCTTCAAAGTGAAACAAAAGCTCGGACAGCAGATGTGAAGCACTGATTGAAGAGTGATTACCCTGATTTACATTTTTATAAGTAGTATTTTTTTTTAATTATTATTATTGAATGATGTATTGCCTTTTTTTGCTAGTCTCTTCAGAAATGATCACACCACCTTCCAGGGCAAAACCTCCTGAAGACTTTGAGAAGAATTCACCTCCAAAGTAAGTTTTAAAACCATTGCACTAAAAACATGACGAGGGGGAGAAGTCATTACTTCCTGCTTTTCTGCTTTCCTTTTGTTTGTTTTCTTGTGGCTTCCTGGTCTTGTGACCTTTCAACTCTTGACCCCATCTGCAGAGTTGAAAGGTCACTATGTCAGATGATTTCTGAAGATCAGGAAGAATAACAAAAACAGACATGCAAACAACATGGCAGCCAGCTAGATTCTAAACAGAACTCAGAGCCATTCCGAATGATTGCAGCCATTCTGATCAGGTAAAGAGGGGTTACAAAGAAACTAGATTAGAAAGGCAATTGTAGTTCTATGTCCTGTCATACAGCTGTGTGCTTTTCACCTGTCCAGTAATGATGCTGTGGATCCTGGAATTTATGAGGACTATGAAGGAGATGCATTGTATCTAGATGTAGAAATAACTCGACTTGAAAAGGATGCTGAAAACATCACAAGTAAGACAGTTAAGCACTTTTTGTTTCCACAATGTCACTAGTAAACATTATTACACCACAGTTAAGGAGCCACTTGCTTTGTTTAGTAAGAGAGAGCGCTGTATCTGGCAGGCATAGGGTTTTCAATTTGCATCGCAATGCATTCTGTCTTACCACTTACCTGTCTGGGGTACCTTTCACAGCAGGACTACACTTACCAGAATACACTGGGGTGTGAGTTGAACGGTCCCAAACTGTCCAAGTGTACATGAAGTCATATGGTAACCCTACACAGGCAGGAAAAATATAATGACATCTTTATAGTACTCTTGCAATATCCTAACGGGAAGGTGGTGGTATATTCTTTAGCTAATGAAGGTGTTGAGGTAGTTATATTGTATTTCTATTAAACATTATAATGCCTAAAAATGATAATTGCCTTTAGAATGTGCTGCATTCGTTATTTCTAAGCAGTGATTAGAATTGTCATTTCAGTACAGCCCACATACAGGTTAGATATGTGGTGTTTTTATGCTTAAACTTAATAGAATAAATAATAATAATATATACAGTTATATTGAGAAAAATAATGACATGGTGTAACAAAGTAGAGACCAGCTCGTTTAACTTCCTTCTCCCTCCTCTATTTTACAGCTACTGAAACTGGAATCCAAGATCAGGTCAAGGTAAGTGATAAGGGAAGCATGAGCAAGTCAATACAGAGACACACAGTGCATCGAACAAGCTTTGATTCATTTACAAATAAAGGGGTACCCAATTACAGTGGCCTTGTGGAATATCTAACCTAGCCCTTGAAGCAAAATACTTTAAGACATTTAATTGTGGGAAATGAAAAGAAATTCTATTACTGGTATGTGTGAGCTCCCTGATTAGTTGAGCTAATAAAGTAAAATACGTACAGCATTTCAAACGCTGCACACTTGGCACGCATGCCCGTTCTATTTATTTCTAGAGTCGTCTGTAAGGGAAAGTTGTGGGTTTTTAAAAAAAAAATTTTTTGGGACTATATCTCTCAGCACACACAGACAGACCACATAGTAGAGTTTGTCTGCTCCTGAGGGTGGGGTTGCTTGTTTCTCTGCAGCTTTTTATTATAATGTATCTGTTTAATCCACTGGCATCCATGCACTAAATTCCTTCTATGGAACCAGCTGGCTTAACCATCACACTATTCCTTTTTTTCAGGGGAGGGGGTACTGTTCTGTGTATAGGAGCAGCAAAGTTAGTGTTGTCTTTCTTCCTGAAAATTGCAGTGTATATCGTGGCTGTTACCTTTGGATTAGTGGAGACGGTATAATCTGTTTGGTTTTATCTACACAGCTGTTATGGCATGATTTATGTTTGGCTGAGCTTCTCATTTTTACAAGCAGACAATGACCTTTGAAGCAGTTTGCGATAAATAGAAGTAAACCCCCTGGTTTAGAAGGCGGTTAATTAAAACCACTTTTGGCAGCGATGTCCTTTTTGTGCCTTGCAACACTCCATCACTAAATCGTTTTTTTTTTCTATTTGCTTTTGCTGTGGCTTTTAATGTCAGTATAAATCTTAAAAGCCATTCAACATCTTCAGCTTTTTCTACATCTGTGTTTGCAGAACTCAGCTGAAAAGAAAAGCTTCTTGTTTGAAAAATGCAGGTAGGAGGTTTGATGTTATACTTTTTACTTCCTGTCACTTTTACATGTAGATATCTGTGTTTTTAGAATTGTAATGTCCATTTAAAAATTGACTACTGGATTATTGTGCATTTGGTGTTGGAGGGCAATTGATAAATAACACATTGTCAAGTTCACTCTAGAATAGAGCAGCACCGAGCCAACGCCAGCTGTTTCTGTTTGTCTTTCTTCACAATAATATTCTGCATCTCCTGTGTAACCGTAACCCTACCACATGCACATTATCAGCAGCAATGAACAAGCAGTGAAAAAGAAAGAGAAGGAGGAAAGGCAACACCTCGAGAAGGAGAAGAAGAAACAGAAAGAAAAAGAAAAGAAAGAGAATGAAATCAAAAAAAGGTTTAAGGTAAGTGTAACAGAACCGGCTGCTGCTGGCACTTTGAAGCGATTCTCTTACTGTGCGGTTGTATTCATTGCTTACCTGGCGGTGAATTATTAAAATGACACCTTCGGGCAAACCATGATAGGTGTTAGCAATATTTATATCAGCTTATACTTGAGGAAAAACCATTCCAGTTAGTTATGAGCTTCAGTGAAAATGGTTCTGCGGAGAGGAGGGGTCAGAGCAGTCTCTGTTCTATATCCGCCTGTAGATTACCGGATTGGAAGAGATGATCTACCGTGTGGAGGTGAAGGAGGAAAGTAAAGGAGGGAAGAATGACCTGGCAGTAAAGCAGGGTGATGTGGTGGACCTCATCAGGACCACTAAATGTCCTCCTGGCAAGTGGCTGGCGAAAGACTGTGACGGAAACTGTAAGTGATTCAGAGCAATCTCGTTTTTTTATATTTCTTTTGACATTTTCTTCACATTTTTTCCCATTATTTTATATGGGAGAAAAAATGGCATCCTTGTATAAGGTCATCATACATTTGCGTCTTCCATGTATCCCCATATAAAGACTAGAAGACAGTTTTTATTATCCATCCCCATATGAGGACGCCATGCATGAAAGGGTTACCAACCAGTACGTTCTTTCTGCTGGTGTCACAGACCCCGGTTCTTACTAATATTATATAATATGATCTTATGTTCTTACATTCTTCACTCTACAAAACAAAACCTCTCTCCAATTTCACTTCCAAGATGCAGGGGTTGAAATCTCATTTTAATTAAGCTACAGTGTGTGTATTAATAATGCCAATGTCCAATGAAAGCTTTGTATACGGCAGTGAGGTGACACATTTAAAGAAGGTTTTCTGATTGTTGTCACAGATGGCTACATCTCTGTAACAGCCCTGGAGATGGATTTTAAGGGAATTCATGAAATTGGAAAGAGGGTATCAACAGCAATGGGGCTCCATCCGTCTGACACAGAGGAAATCGTTAAAGGAGACAGGTAATCTGAATATCATGTTACATAACATGTTAACCATTTCATCTCCTTTACAACGCAGCTGTTGGCTCTGGCTGGCCTTTGTTTTCGGCTATTTAGTTTTTGGTTTATTTATTATTATTTTTTGCAGGTCAACACCCTTGTTCAATTCTATTTTAGAGACATCAGATGGCTGTAAGTAAATAAAAAAAAAATTAAACTTTGAAGCAAAGGTATGATGTACTTTTTTTCCCCCTCTGTAGCTATACTCTTTCAGATTCTGTTGAAGACATTTGTAAGTATTACACATTTACATTGTTCTTAATTCTTGGATTTAATAAGGTAGAAAATGCATTATTAGGTATTCAGGTGTATGAGATATCCTATCTTAGTATTACATTTTAATTGTGGTGTCAAAATAACGCAACAAACATATGCATTGTTACTTATTGCATTAAATAAGTGAGGATATACTTTCAAAGTACAGGTGAACTGTTTTGTACTTCCACCTTATTTAGTACAATACAAATAACATGATCAGGAAAATAACTTTGTTAAAAAGATGCTGGTAATGTATTGAGTTCCATCTTCACAATTACAGAATCTCGTGCTAGATGCATGTAGTACAAGTTAGTACAGGGTAATTACAGTGTTATTACATGTGCTATTTACCTGTATTGTGAAGCGTAGCCATTAAAAATTAATCTAGGGGTACTCCACTAAAACAAATTGAGACTGGGCACAGAGTGTGGAGAGATACAGGGGTGCGGACCGCTACTTGAATGCTTTGTACGAACAGGAGTGATGCAGTGATCTATTCTGGATTAGAGTGTATAAGGGGGACCGTTGAGTTACCTTATCTGCACATCTTTTGCTTGTTCTGTATTCTGTTTTTGGCAGTTGACGATATTTATGATGACGTTGAAACTGAACAAAAGGATTCACAGTAAGTTTGGAATTGTATCTCCATTTGATGACTGTCTGGCACCCAAAGTGAAGCGAGTTCTGTTGGTCCCTGATCAGTCTATATTTCCACAGCTGTATTGGTTGCTGAAGGCTAACCACAAGGGGCACCTTCCCCACTCAGACCTTTAATTTCCCTGGTACTGGAAAAAAAAAAAGAAAATACAATTGTAACAATCCATTTGTTTTCAGAAATTTTGATATATATATATATTGATGTTCCTATTTTGCATCCTAATTTAAAATTCATATTTTTACCCAAAAGTTTCTTAACTGAAAAGTGTTGAAAAGTACATACGTCACAGCTTCATTGGTTACCTTTTTGTTTGACTTTTCAGAGAGAAGTATGAAAAGCCTAAAAAGTTGGCAAATGTTTTTCTCAAATATAAAGAATACATTGAAAAGAAGAAAATGGAGAAAGGGGGATTTCCTGTGGAAGAAACTGAAAGGTAAATAAGCCTAGCCTGTCTACTTTCACACCTTTCTTTAATAACTAAGACACACTACCGCCTCATTACTTGATAAGGGAATCACAAACCAGATATTTCTTTCAAGGTTTCCATAATTATTGAAATTGATGAACAGTCTTGCAGATTACAATAAGTATTTCAATAAAGTGTGAGTTTATAACACTGTCATTCTTTTTCTTTCATGGGTCTTCCAAGAACTGAGGAAGGAAAAGAAAGTAAGTGAATTAAAATATGACATTTTCTGCCAGTGTGATTAAACAGTTATTAATGTAATCAGTTTTTTTTCTGACTTAACAGACGATATTTATGATGATGCTGAGATGGAAAAGAAGGACTTGCCGTAAGTTTGCAATGATTCTCTGAACAAAAACATCAGTAAACAGCTAAGTGTTTCACTGGCTTGTCATTGAGGTAGTGGGAGGGTGAGTTCCAGCACTGTGGCACCAATTGATTTCAATTTGACAGAACAAGTCTTTATTGTCAGCTTTATAATATCACCAGCAACCCCCTTCTTCAACATGTAGATCCATAGCGTAACGAGCAATGCTTTGCGATGCCCTGCCGTTACGGATTCTGTCCTGTCCCCTGTCAGTGAGATGAGATGAGGTTACAATTTCATTCCAATCTGAGACCACTGACTGAGACCACTGGCGGAGACAAAATTGTATTTGAGGCTGAAAAATTGAAAAATGATGAACCAGTTTTTGTTTGTCCATGTAGGAACTGCTCTGCACTCTTCTTATCTATTTACCCTTTTGTTTTCCTGAATTAGAAGCAATAAAGTGGTGAATATTTTCCACAAAATTAAAGTAAACAAGGAAAAGAAGAAAGAAAAAGGTGAAACTGAAAGGTAAACTTCAGATTCAGTTTTGTAGTTTTGAAAATAATCTTATGTTTTAGCAAACGTGTATTTGCAAGTGCAGCAGATAATCCTGGAACATAAGATGAGCAAACTGCTTTTATGCAGTGTAGTACCAGATGTCATGTTTTAAATTGAAAATACACGTCATCTGCCAGGCATACTAACTATTCAAGCGTGCTTCTGAAAAGACTCCTCAAGCACTGTACAGCTGCTCATGCTCCAGTGCACTGTGCAGCACTAATATGTTTCCCCCACCTCACTTCCCCCAGATCAGCCTTGCAGTCTTTTTTTATCTAAGCTGCAACCCCAATAGAGAATAATACAGAACACACATACTAGGATATTAAACAGATAAGAAATGAATTATTAATGAAGTATGCTGTTAATGGAATGCTCTTAATGGAAATTAATGCATGGATGGTTTGCTGCACTGCGTGTCTTGTGAAGTTAAACTCATCAGGCTTTGGTCATGGTGTTGTATGTCAACCATAATGAAAGTACAGTCATTGTGATGAGTGGATTCTCCATGTATGAGTTCGTTGCTGTGACATTTCCTGTAGAGCAAGATGTCTTTTCACTTTTTCTTTTCTTTTCTTTTATGTGTCCCCAAAGAGCTGAAGAAGGGCAAGGTAATCATATTGCAATTGATATATTTCTGTTTTAAGATTTGATGAAACATGGATTTATCTATTTTATTATGTAAGTATGTACATATGTATTTATTTATTTATTTATTTATGTTTTGTTTGTTTATCTTTGTCTAAACCAGGAAACCGATATACTGATGTACCCTCACCCAACAGGTATGTGTATAGATAGATAGATAGATAGATAGATAGAGAACATGCTTTAAATCATAATTTAATACCCCTGTGGTATTTTAATAGTTGTTGCCCCTTTTTGTTTGATTGATGCTCCATCGTTTCGTGGGAGTTTCCGGAGAACTCATTTCTTGTGTCCTGTGTTTTAATGCACAGAGAAAGGACTGGAGGCTTGTTCAAATTCAAAAATCCCAATGCAGATGAAGAGAAGTCGAAGAAAAATACATTTTTCAAGAATGAGAAGGAGTTCAGGCAGAAGTTTCAGGTTTGTTTTTCTGTAGTGATCTCTCAACTGCATTTCTGGAGACCTGCTGGCATCAAGAAAGCATGTTTCTTGTTTTCTAATAGGTTTTATACACAGAGACAGACTGAGGCCAGCATCCCCACTTTCCTCGTAGACAAAACCTTGTTGGAGCGATCCCTGGGTCTAAAGCTGAGGGAACACGAAGCTTGGAACTTGATTTCAGGGGACTAGGTTTCAGGCCAATGCACGGCACACCAGGGGAGACTTGGGGTTTGATACAATAAAGTTGCCTCAAACTAGGTCTCCCGATCTCCTGGAACCAGGTTTCAAGCCACTGTTCCTGAAAAAGTGGCTTTAAGTCCCATCAGCTTACAGGGAACATTACTGCACTTATCGTAGAATTTTTTTTTTTAGAAATGCTATGCTTTTTATACCTTTTTAAGTATTTAAATTGTATATGTATTTCTGTTTCAGTACACCAAGGAGATCGAAGTTCAGAACACAGTGGTGGTGAACAGCGTTGTTGTGCAGAATTCTCCCAGTGACCTCAATCTCGCTATCAAACCAGGAGAGCAGCTGGATGTTATCGACGTGACCAAGGATGACAAGATTATTTGCAGGAATATGAGGGGCAAATGTAAGTATTCCTTTCTTGATTCTCCAAACCGTGCCAGTTTACAAAAAAAAAAGTGTCTCTGTACAATGGGGAAGATTTTCTTCTAGAGCAGTTTCTTCATGCGCAACTACAGGAACTAAAAAGACGCAATTAAATGAAAAGGACATTTCAGATCGTGATCTACTAGTGTGATCTGCTGGGTTTTGATCTCATTTTGAGCAAACTGTGTTGTGTGCAATTCGAATGATGAGGCAGGTAACATCACCATACTGGTGCCAACAGGAACAGTATGGCACAGCTAGATCGACAGTGGCACCACCCACACAAACATGTTTTTGGGTTTTTTTCACATTTTAAAATAAAGAACAGTGCTCATTTTAAACGCATCTTAATCTGTATTGTCTTGATGTATCATTATTTTATAAGCTTAACTGAATTTAGATGATTTCATTATTTTAAATCTCTCATATTGCAGATGGCTATGTCTCTATAGAAAATATTGCCTGCAGGTAAGCTTTGATGCCAGGGTTTCTTGCTGACCTTTGCATGTATTTAATCTGTGAAAGCAATACTGCTTGTTTCAGCTGTTTTTTATTTAACACTAAGCCTTTACTTGCTTGTATGTGGCTTTTTTAATCACATGAATGTCTGTTCAAGTCTTGGAACTCCCCTGGTTCTCTCTGCTAAATATTTGGTTTAGAATGTGATTTATGTTTATTAATACTATATTTGATCTTTGTTTTTTATTTTTCCTACAGCTAGCAGTACTCAAGCCAAGAACCAATGAAAAATATTCTGTTTCCAAACTTGACTAGCTCATATGGTGCATGTGATCTGTGCCAAAGACTAAAGCAGTTACTGCTGTAATTATGATCTAATGAGTAATAATGGTAATTATAAACAACATTGTGTTACTGTTTTTTTTGTTTGTTTAATAATAGATCCAATCACAGCATAGGTTACTAAGGACCAAAAGGACATTTTCACACTGAGAAACCAACCATCACATTTAGAGGTTTTCTAGCAGTCTCATATAGAATCGGTTCTGGCCCTGTGAGTGAAGTAGAAGAAGAACTGAAAACAGCCACATTCATTTTTATAATAAATATTTATTAAAGTGCAAATAATCATAAGAGCAACATCACACAAAAAAAAAAAAACACCTAGAACCAGGACTCCGGGGAGGCAGCAGTGCAGTGGTACAGAAAAGGCTCTTATCTGGATCAGTCCGAGACATTTGTGGCTTTCATATAAGCTCGGCTAGTCACAACTGGGCTTAACTAGACATTACAGATGCCACAAACTGTCCTGTAACTAATTAAGCTCATTGTGAAGCTGGGAATGGCCTGAAGTGCACCGCGGTGGGAGTCTTATCTGTTACACTGCAGGAGCTGGATGATTATCATGCATACCAACTAGAGCTTTAACCAATAATAATCATAATGTTAAAAACTTCACAGTTTGACACATTGCCAAAAAATATCGTTTGAAAAATAAATACATAAATAAAAAAATATATATGTTTAACTGGGGTTTTAAGTGTTAAAAAAAAAAAAAAAGTGGCACCAACAACACAGAAGCTAACATGTTAGCTGTATCAAATAATTGATTTAGATACAAAAACTCAAAATGCAAGCTTTGTAACAGTGTTCTATCAATTGTAATAAATTGTTACATCATCAAAGAGATAGAACTGTGTCTCTAAATAGTTCATATTCAGCAAAGAACAATGCAACTTTATGGCTATATAAATACCATGGAAAAAAAGATTTGGTTGGTGCCACATGAGAAGTAAAGAGGTTTGTGTAATTTTCCATATAAATCAACTGTTGTGCATCCCAATGTTGCACAACAGCAAAGAACTCTCAGAATCCATCGCTGGGGCATTCCTGTCGGCCGGTCTGTAGGTCTGCCAGGTCATTTGCACTGAAGTAGTTTACAATGCCCAAACTATAAAAAGGTTTGAGAAGAAAAAGAACCATGTAGACATGCACAGTACTAGATGAATACACAAACTGGCTTGACTGTAATGATAGTACATGTCATAATACAATGAATAAAAGGCACTGTACATGAAACTAAAATAAATTGGTTCAAGTGTTTGTTTGTTTTTTGCATTGATTACAAAGACATTGCAATAGCTTTAAACTTTTTTTCATGACATACAAAAACAAAATATACAACATGGTGCAAATCCACAGTAGCCATCAGTGGGTGTGCTGTCTTGCATACAGTGCGAACGGTACAGGGAGACTAAACAGGAAGCACAGATGTTCATCAACTGTAGGATCAATGGCTGGAGGTGAACAATGCCAGGAGTTCCCACAGGGGGGCACCAATGCTTCCTATCACCCTGTCCAGTCTGTACTGAACAGACCCCCGATTAGCACTAGTCATGGACTACCTTACCTAAGGTGATCAAGAAAAGTTTTTAAATCAGTGGAAGAGTCCTCATAAAACAACACATTTTTTGTTAAAGGTTTAGTGAAAAACAACCGTTTATATTTTCGTTAAAACCTTTACAGCCGTAGTTGCTCCCCTCCTGCAATGTGCAGCTGTGATTCTATTGCACGCTGAGCTGCACTGCTTACTTCTCTCCACCCCGGCACAGTTAGTTTGATCGGTGAGGTTAAATGAACAACAATCAATGCACATAAATGAACAACAATCAATGCACATAAATAAATAGGTACAGTACTAAAATGAGCGTCTGTAACAATGAGGAAAAAATAAATGTACTTTTAAGGCAACTTCAGTGGCTGTCCTTGGTTTTGTATTCCTGTACACTTGAAGCAGAGGACGCCTTTAACTTTCCTGGGGCAGATCCGAACCCAAGCTTACTGTGTTTGCCAGGGTTATCATCACTGATATTTTGACTTTGTGAAGTGTCTTGAGATTATTCCCTTACAAGGTTCCAGAGAAAGGTTCTGTTTGCTTTTGTAATATAAGCAATGCACAAGGGAAAACAGAACACCCAATCTGTCTGGGATTTTGTTGCTTGTAAAAAAATGAGATCTGAGAAATGTCTATCCGGGAGTGCAGTACCAGTAATGCATGATGATTGAGAAAGAGCACAGTAAAGTCTACTGTTATGCACTGTTACCACCGCAATACTGTACGCATTGCAGATACAGAGGCACTCTTAACACACTAACTGGAATGTGCATGTTAGTTATTTAAGTGAATACCCCCCTGACAATAGAACAAAGTGGTTTGGTTTGCATACAATCAGACGACAGCTGTTTTCAATTCAAACCCAGGACAGCCTCTGGAGGCAATAGATTGTAGCAGCTACAGTAGTAGTGATTGCTTCAGCACAGGGAATTCTAGGGTCTAGAACTCAAGAGGGTCATCAATTGCCATGCATTTGCTTCCTGCGTCTGAACAGACACTTCAAATGCAATGCAACCCCAGCAGTGTATCATTCAGAACTGCATTTCCATCTGAAGAAGTTGAAAGCTCATTATTTATCACAACCAGAACCTGTTTCATTTATATACAGTAGATAAATAACATTAATGAAGAAGCTGCATACAGATGGATTGTGCAGCAAACCGTTTGATTGAATGCATGTTTGATTGACTTTACCAAGTACTGATTGCTCAGGTAAATCCATTTAGCCTCCACAAGTCTACTATAACAGGCAGAGGGCAGACTGGTATTACTGCGACAGTGTGGACACTGGAACACTAGTGTCAGCACTCAACTGCCGAAGATGGAAACACACGTCTCCTGATCTATCCCAGTACAGTGTGTCAGGCTACCATACATCAGCTATCAATTTATATGGTTCAGACTCCAAGCAAATAAAAATGGGTAATAAAATAGGCACAGACACTTCTTAGGTCTTACAATATCCTCTGGGGGCACTGCTAACATTGAAAGTACCGCACTGTCTTTAAAATTATTGGCTTGTATTTGACATATGTTTGGCAAGCCAGGGCGAATTTCATTATAAATGAACAAATAAATAAAATACCTTTTTTTTCCTGTTTATGGAGTGAAACCTCCATTCTCCAAAGGAACCGGGGGTGTTTGTAAAGTGGATTATTGAGTTTTGAAAAGTGATATTGCATCACAGTCAGTCCAACCATTCAACTGAGATTCTTCAAATACCAACCCGTAGACCATGTGGCCACTATCTATTGAAACACTGACCCATTGAAATAGAATATAAACCTCAACTAATTACTGACACACATTTAAAATAATAATAATAATAATAATAATAATAATAATAATAATAATAATAATAATAATAATAATAATAATAATAATGTAGAGTCAAATAATGCTATACAGAGCAACAGACTACAATCCAAAACATCATAAACAGTATTACAAATCTGACTACAGTATTAAATCCTATCTGAGGTATCTCAAATAATGGGCAGAGGAAATCAAGCTCTCCAGGCATGCTAGCATTGCACATTTGCGATGAAACTGAGGGCATTGTGCCCCCTTGTTGAAGTATTGTACTGTATTTGAGTAACTGTGCTGTACGGCACATGAGATTAGGGTGGAAAACTAGGAGAGATTATTTTAATCTCTACTCAAGCATTTTTATATCTCTGCTTTCCATGTGCTGTTAATGAGCTGTGTTTCCTCGTAACCACTCATGCAAAACTTGGATGGGTGAATAGCAAGTCCCATCTTAACTGAGAGACGGAGAAACTGAGTTTGGGTTGAACTGATTGTCTGCACTGTAGATAGAGAAAACAATAGGGTTACTGAGCATCATCCCATGTACAGAAAAGCAATTCCATTATTTGTTTTTGTTCATGTATTTTTGGTTTGGCTTTTCAAATGCCTACAATAACGTGTTGTTAAATAAGTGATCAAATAAATAAGTGATTGAATATAAAAACGATATTCATTTATAATAACAGTATTTTAAAATTAGAATATATAAGATGTGACTGAACACTTTATTTAGTGTTACTAATTTCATTTTTTTTTTAAATGGTTAAAAAATGTAATTAAATTAAAAATCAAGTATAAAACAATGCGTGGGCGTGGATTTGTCAAACACAAACGGGTCATATCACATACTCACAGGACTCGCTAGAAAATCTAATCAAATAAAAATTCCCGTTGCTATAACGCGGATACAGACACCATCGATGGTCCTGGATCCCAGCTAGCGAGCCAGCATGGTGATGATACTGGCGCACATCTCAAAGAAGTCCATGGTGTGGCTGCCCTGGCGCGGTGTGATGGAGGGGGTGCTGCCTGTGAGCGAGCCCGTGAGAGAGCCTCCGAGGGACAGGCCGTCGCTGGCCGCTGCGTCGAGGCTCAGCCGGGGTCTGTGGAGACCAGCCAAGGACCCGGAGCGCTTGGGGGTCGACGAGCCCGACTTCTGATCAATGACGTCATCTGAAATCGTTTATCAGAAAACAACATACGAGAGTGAGGATGTGGAGAGCAAAAGAGAGAGACAGAGAGAGAGAGAGGGGGGGGGGGTGGATTATACAAAGAGTGTGGATTATACAGAGTGTGAGGATGTGGATTATACAGAAATAGTGTGAGGATGTGGATTATACAGAGTGTTGTGATGTGGATTATACAGAGAGAGTGTGAGGATGTGGATTATACAGAGAGAGTGTTGTGATGTGGATTATACAGAGAGAGTGTGAGGATGTGGATTATACAGAGTGTTGTGATGTGGATTATACAGAGAGAGTGTTGTGATGTGGATTATACAGAGTGTTGTGATGTGGATTATACAGAGGGGGAGGGATTATACAGGTGCCATAGTTCATCAGCCTCATTCACTGCTTCATTCTCTAACTAGGTGTTTGCAAGTTCAAAACCCACACTGCTGCAACATGCTTCTCTCCCCTTACCGTCGATGCTCCTGAAGTCCAGGAGATAGCTGCGGTTGTCGACCTGGTACAGTTGCAGGCTCATTTTCACAAAGTTCCCTGTCACAGGATTGTTCCGTCGCACTCGCAGGTGATACGGATTCACCACCTGGAGGTCAAGTTTCAACGTTATTTAAAAAGGAGGCCAGAGGTCACGAAAACAAGATTAGTCTCTCAAATTAACAGGGAACCCACAGCAAATGCATGACCTTATAGTGTAGTCAGGATCCAATATATATACTGTATATATATATATATATTTTTTTTTTTTTGTGTATGTGTGTGCATATATATACACATATGTTCATGCATTCCTGTGTATACGTAGAACACTAATGTTTGTTTTCCCTTATACTCATACTCAAATACTCCGTACTAAGGTTCCCTGTGGAGCAGGTGGATTTTATGGAAGGGTTTTGTTTGTCCTGTTTTGTGTTTAATAAAGAAATCAAATAAAACATCCACATCATCATCATCATCATCATCATCATCATCATCATCATCATTGGCAGCAGCAGCAGCAGCATCAGCAGGATGATCTACGAACCTTCCAGTCGTACTCCAGCTGCTTCAGGGCCCGGTACACCTCTGCCATGATGTCGTAGGGCTTGCTCTGGCTACGGATGCCCAGGTGCCACTTGGCCTTCTTGACTGTCAGGGGTTTGGGCTTGGTGGTGTTGAGGGCGTCGAGGGGGCAGCGTGCCTTGGGGCTGTCCGCGAGGAGCGGGGGCATGCGCTCTGGGTGGGGTTTGATGCCGGGGGGCAGCTGCATGCTGTCGTCCATAAAGGAGCCGGCGGGGGGGCTGGAGGCCAGGTAAAACTCGCTGGCCTGGTTCATGATGCGCCGGTTATCGATGATGAGGTGGTACGCCACGGACAGCTGGTCCTGGGGGTCCCCGCTGTACAGGCTGTTGCTCACCTCTGACTCGGTGCACTCAAACTTCTCGCACACCTCCCGCACCGCCTCCTCGTCTAGCACGTCGGTGTCGTAGGCCGGGTCCTCAGGGAACAGGTAACTGGGCAGGTCCTGCTTGAACCACTCGTCTTCCCTGTGAAGAGAGGAAAGGGGGGTCGGTTAGTTCAGGTGCATGCTTAAGTCCATATATGTTTACAGACGTAGGTAAAAAAATATTTTTTTAAATTGCATCAGTGTTAGCACTAGCCTTCTTTGTTACCAGTCTGGCCTCAGTATGCATGAATGGGTGTTTTTAATGTTATGCATACACAGAGAACATGGGTCTCCTGTCATTGTGTCTGTTTATCTGATGGGGGCTCCAATAGGACATAACAATACGGGTCCTTCTCTCCAGTAAAGCATTCAATATTTTGCTGTATATACTGGCAACAGAAATCATTCACGCAGCTAATGGAAATAGATTTAAAACTGCAATCTGCACCACTGTCAGAAGCATCTTAATTTAGACCCCAAATAGCAATACCACATTCCCAGAGATAAACTGATACTGGGGTGTTGGATTTCAGTACCTGATGTCTTTGATGGTGGCTCTCTTGAGTGGGTCCACCTGCAGCATCAGCATTAGGAGGCTTGCTACTGAGCGGTTCAGGTATTCGGGGATATAGAAGACTCCTCCTCGGATCTTCTTGAAGAGCGTGGGGACGTGATCATCATCGAATGGCAGCGTGCCGCATAGGAGAGCATACAGGATGACCCCGCAGCTCCAAATATCAACCTCAGGGCCGGCGTATAACCTGGAGACCAGAGAAACAATACATCACGGTGCAGTCCATCAGCTGTGCATGCACTTTAAAGAGAACCAATACATCACGGTGTAGTCCGTCAGCTGGTGCTTTTTGTACATTACATTCCCAGTGTGTTTCTGTCTCCAGTTCTCACCTGCCTGAGATCACCTCTGGAGCTGCGTAGTTGGGGGAGCCACAGCTGGTTCGAAGGAACTCCCCATCTGACATCATGTTTGAGAGACCTGCAAGAGAACGGGGTTGAAGGAAATGTCAGCTTTACACATAATTCACAATGCTCAATGCTAAAGAATGCTGTAAACAAGGTTCATCATCACAATTGGATAAGTGCTTCTCTAGATATATGTATGCATGTACAGACCTCCTTGTATCCCCGGATTCCGACACTTATTAATGACAGTTTCACACAATTTGATAAGCAGTTGTCTAGATGTATTTAAAACTCATCCCTGCCATGGGATAAGACACCACTACTAAAACACTGTTGGTTGTCATAATATTAGTATACAAAGGGTCCAGTGTTATCTCAGCAGCAGTATTTAGATCAGTTGCTGTTTGATATGCATAGACCCCCTTACATAATATTTTATACATGTATTTGACTACCCTGGCAGTGGTGTCATTTTTTAAGCAGAAGGATGTGGACTTCTTCACTTCAAACCACATGGTCAACGACACAGACAAATGAATCACTGGTTCCACACAATAAGACAGTAATCAGATATGTGCAGTTCTAGGGTATCATAGAGCATCCCCCCATCCCCATAACACGCTCTGCCAAACAGCAACCAACACTCAAAGTCACCTAGCTACCCGTGGGCTGCGTGGCTTACGCATTCCTCACATAGGCAGTCACATACCAAAGTCGGCTACCTTGGTGTTCTTGTTGGCATCAAGAAGGACATTCTCTGGTTTCAGGTCACGGTGGACCACCATGTGTCTGTGGCAGTAATCCACGGCTGAGATTATCTGCTGGAAAAGGCGACGTGCTTCTGTATCTTCCACCTAGCGAACAGAGAAAGCAACTGCAGCGTCAGTCTGCTATGTGAATCTATTTCGATCACTTCCATTCCAATCTTCCACTAGCACAGGCTGTTGTTGAAGCTGGGTGCATAGCGAGTCCTTTTTGGCTTACCATTGTGTTTACATTCTCATTATAGCTATAGCTGCATGCACACAAGCTCCTTCCTAGCCACATGCAAGCTCTGTTTTAGCTTGCAGAAGCAAAACTATAATGTAAATAACCTAACCATAACTGCAAAGTGGACTACTGTAACTAGCCCTTTAGGACTGATGTCCAATACATATACGAGTTGTTGATAGTATAATGCACACTGTAATACTATAATGACTAGTAATACATCAGCAACCCCTTCCACATGCTGTTCACTGGACTCCCAGTGCAATATGGAGGCTTAGAGATTCTTACCCGTCCATGTTTACAGATGTAATCGAATAGCTCCCCTCCAGACACATATTCCATAACCATGAAGAAGTCGGTGGGTGTGCTGATGACCTGGTATCTTAAATGAAGAAGGCTCTGGTTAGTGTCACGCTGTTCTGCTAGGTATGGATTTAACTACTGGTGTGTGTCAGGCAGCAGCAGTACTCACAGTTTAATGATGTGAGGATGGCGAAAGAGCTTGAGGTTCTGAATCTCTCGTTTGATCTTCCCCACCACATCCAGGCTTCGGATCTTCTGCCGATTCAGGATCTTCACTGCAACCTTATGACCAGTCAGCTGGTGTTCTCCGACTAATCAAGCAAAGAAAAGTTGTACAACGATTACATTCCATAATATCATCATAATAACTTCCATGGTTCAGGACAAACCTCCATGACACAGACTCTGTAAAAAATGGTATTTGTTTCATGTTTATGAAGTTCGGTCAAAGTTGAAACATTGGGCTCAAATACACTTGATTTGAAGGCCCGTCGTCCGGCCATTTGGACGAGACAATAGACCTCTTGTGAATACCATTGGTTTAATTGGAAAAAAAGGTGGTGATTAGTTTGCGGTTATTATCTTTTTTTAAACAAGTCATTGTAATTTGTAAAGGCCATATACTGTACTCAATTGCATGAATAAAAATCATTAAACCATGATTACAAAAAAAAAAAATTCTGGAGAAAAACTGCTTAATCCAAATCCATCCATATCAATCAAAAAGAAGCTTAAGCAAATAAATGCAGCTTTACAACAGACGTAATAACATGGCAACGTTATTGTTTTGGAAAGGCCGTACCCATAAGAGTGTGCCAGGCAAGTGAAGGAAAGTGCTCTGTGTGGTAAAGAATGGAGCTGGGATAAGAAGGGGTGCAGCAGAGATTTGCAGAGCTGCAGGCTACTGTTTGCAGCCTTTTGTGATGCTAATGAGTGGGGGGGATCCTTCAGTACTTTTCCTTTCCTTCCTTGCTTATGTTAGTAACATTTATATTGCTTAGTAAATGGGGAAAGCGCTTTTTTTTTTTTTTTTAAGCAATGCAGAGTTACATTGCGCAGCTACCACGGTACTTTCCCCCACATTAATCCCAGTATTCCTCAGGCTGTGCTATTTTCAGCCTTGCCTTTCCTAGCTGTAAGAGGGCACTGGGTTTCAACTTTGCCTGTAGGTTTTGCACTGTAATCACAGCACCTACATTAGAGCAGACCTATCTATATGACCCCTTCACTCTGTTGTAGCTGCTCCACGAGACAAGGTGTACACACAGCAAAGCAGAGCTTCCGCCGTACTGTGGGGGAAGGCAGACATTTCAAATGCAATAGGAGAAGCACATTAGCAAACCACAAGGGCACTTCTATATAGTGCTAATAATAGCAGGCAGAAATAAGAGCTGCTGCCAAATATTCTTTCCTTAACACAACATAACACACGCTTCACGATAGAAATGCTCTGTAGCGGCTATCTAAGATAAGCTCTGCTGAATCATATGGCAGGCAGCTAGAGAAGAAGAGGCGCTCTGAATGCAGGTGAAAGCACCTTAACACCGACTTACTGCACAGAAAAAACAAAACGCACAGTACTGAATACAAGAACCACGGCTGAGACATTACTTGTTGACTTGGAACCCTGCAGAGACTATGTACATTTAACTGCACTCTCTGGTAAAGAATAATGCTGCAGCTTTGGGCTGGTAAGCACAGTCTCGTAGCCACACAATATAAAGTGAAAAACAAAAACAAGATCAACACTGCTCATGAGGTCATCAGCATGCACCTGTCATGGCCTTTTCCCTGGTTGTCAAGGTCATGCATATTGCAGTATGAGTATCTGTAGTCTAAACCAGGATTTATTTTTCCTCGTGTTTTCATTTTAGTGCCCCCCAAATGTTTAGGTCCGTCATCGGCATGCCCCATGATGACCCAGAGATAACAACAGCGCGGGGGTAGAATTAGTTACCTTTAGGGGTGGTCTGGGGGGCACAGCCCCTGCAAAATATTAGTTTTAAAATGTGTTGAAGTCAGTGAAAACTTATAGAAGACGACTGATTTATTATTGTTATTTATTTGGAATTAAATATTGCAATTCAATTGCCAAATAAATATTGGGGGGGGGGGGGGGGTTGTGTGTGTGTGTGTGTGTGTGTGTGTGTGTGTGTGTGTGTGTGTGTGTGTGTTCTGATAATAAGTACAGGTATATAAACCACGCACTGTAGAACATGCACAATTTAATTAACCGCACTTTAATGAGACTTATTTATACACCGATGTGTGTTCTTCTGTTCTTGTTCAAGGTCAAAGCTTTTGCTACATGTATTATTTAAGAAAAAGTGCTGCAAATCCTGAACGTATATACTGTTCCTAATACTGGTAGTGCTGGTAATAAACGCTCCTCTTACTGGTACAAAACCAGTCAATGCGAGGCAGCTTTCCACCGGTTCTGTTGATCTCTGTAATTGAAAACAAACACTGTGTTATTTAAAAGCTTTAGGCCTAAACAGAATGTCAAGGTTTTCGTCTGTCACCTCTCTGCGCACACTGCGTCGCCACATCAAACGGGTCACATTGATAATATGTACAGCAGCTGCAGCCGAGTCGCACCTGAGATGTGTGTGCAGACTAGCAAGGAAAAAATGTACGCAATGTCACATCAAATCCCAATTCTCCAACGCAATTTAACCTATCCGCTTAATTTAAGACAATCTAGCTTCTCTCAAGGCTACGCTACACAAACGACGTAGTCTGCAACCGTCACATTTTAGTATTATAATCCTTGTTAATACACGCGGTATTACACTTTGGCATGCAAATACAGCGTAATAAACGAAAAGCGCACTTAACTCTTTACTTTTCCAAAGGTGCCAACTCCCAGGGTGTCTCCGAGGACGTAGTGTCCTATTCTAACCCTGCCTTCGAGCTTCGCTTTCTCAGCCATTTTACCATTGGAACCTGTGCGGAGTCTTTACCCAGAGTGCAGAGAGAAGAGAGAGGAGAGTGGAGCGGCAGGAGCGCACACTTGGGTAGTGCTTACACTGCGCCAGGCAGCTGAGGGTTAGAAGTGGAGTCCGAGCTACAATACTATATATGGTGAGTGTGTGTCATGCAGGTTGATTCTAGAACGTCGAGGTAACAGTGCTTCTCTGGAGATTCTGAATTTGGTGACGTCGGTTTTGTGAACGTTCAGGTGTCTTATTATGACCTCATATACTAAGTACTGAGACACGTATCATGGATTACCCTTTGGAAAAATGCTCGTTATTTATAAATGTAACAAAAAGAAACAGTACTGAAGTGTATATCTTTTATTGACAAAAGTTGAACATGTGGTGGGTTCACCTATAAAAGTTTACCGTAATAAAAAGCATGGCAAAGTGTAATATAGCATAGTTCAGAGGTATGGGATGGGCGGTTGGGGGTGCAAAATCACTGGAAACTTGTATAAGTGCTGTTGCATTTTCTTCAGACTAGCGCCTCAGTTTCAGAACCTGTCCGGAGCAAGTTTGATTTTACATGTTGTCCACATCAGAATCATTTTGATCAGTAAGCGTGTTTATAATAACGTGCCTACGTCTATTATTATCAACATATTAACATGAGTATGTTTGATTATTGAGGGCAGCGGGTGATTTTGACCTCATCTGCTGTTCTATTTTGGACAACATGGAAAGGCTTAAATACATCTGCTTACACAGTAATGTGCATCAAAGCAGGTATTCCTTCCCATCCCTGAGAGTCACAAGAAAGGACACGTTTTCTTTGCATAATTCTTTATCACTGGCTTTCAGTTCCAGACGCATTCTCGCTGGATTTTATTTGTCATATCTACTGCTAGACACTAGATGGCAGCAATGGCTCACGGTTACTTTTGAAAGGGGTACTTTATCCATCAGGCACAGAATAGAGGGGGTGTGGAGCGGACAGAAAGTACAGCTGTACACTGGTCATAATAATAATAATAATAATAATAATAATAATAATAATAATAATAACAGCAGCAGTAGCAGTATTTTCAGAAGGACCCCCTCTCTCACACACACCTATCCTCGATATTCCAGTATTTGCTCATTTAAATGTAAGAATTCAGTCCTAAACTGAAATGTGGGTTCTTGCTGGTTGTATACTGTTAAGATAAAAAAAAAAAAGTTGCTTTCATGCACTTGCTTCAAAGTAGTGTAGTCTGTGTTTTAATTTCATTGGAAATGTTAATAAATAGAATGAAACAGAACTCGTATCTCTCCTAGTCCTCTGAACTAGTCCTAGGGCTTCAGACAACCATGTAAACCATGTGAAGAAACAGCTTCAGCTGTCACACATACTCCAGCAGCTTGTTCCACAGATAAGGTTAAGTATTTACTAGTTTTTTGACAATTGTTTTTTTTTTGTTGTTTGTTTGTTTTTTACCCTTTGGTCTCTTTAACCAAATCTACTACTCACACAGCTATCGAGAAACCCTCTGGGCTTGGCTGCAAAACAATGACATCATAGAAAGGTTACACTTTTGATAATGTTTTAACACATAAAGTACAGTACCCTCCCCTCCAACACGTATCGGGACACTGGGTGGAGGGGTGGTGTGTCATTATACAGTATACAATAATATAATTTACTCAGCGGTATGTAAGTGGAATGCTGTCTTTGCTAAGAGGTATGTGTATAAGGGTCTATTTTAATAATCTTGAACAGCAGTGGAGCTAATACAATCATCCTAAAACTCATAACCCTGCTTTATTACAGCCCACTGCGTTTGTATTGCATGTACCGCTGTTAGGGATACCAGCAGGATTCATCTATCATCACAAGCATAGGCTTATCACACCTGCGAGATTGCTTGTTAAAAAGAGGGGATAGAATCCTGTCTGCATGCAAACACACGTTCTGTTCTCTTTCGTGTTCCTGCTTTTTGGAATGAGCACCTGTTTATCTTGGTTATTTCCAGATAGCATTGTGCTGAAGAGTGCTTCTGTGTGAGAGATAGGTGGCACCACCAGCTAAGGTACTAGACTTAGCCTAGCTTGCCTTTCACTTCACTGGAGGTCTTGGTTTGAATCCAGACGCTCTGGTCACTAGTTAAATTTGTTTGTTTGTATCAGCGCAGTTTCACCCCCCCAGGGGGAATAGTCCATTACAAAAAGGTACTGTACAATCTGGCACAGAGCAAGGGACAGGGCTGAATGGGAGGCAGGGGTGTGTTCAGGTCAGGGTTGAGATGAATGGAATTACAATTCCTTATTACACTGTGACAGGATATACTGTATCCCCCAGATAGCATCTCATTAACAGAGATGAAACTGGACTGAGTAGAAAAACACACACACACACACACAAACCCATAATCACTATGCCACTTGTATATTCTATTCTACAGCACAGTTGAAACTAGATTGAGAGAGAGAGAGAGAGAGAGAGAGAGAGAGAGAGAGAGAGAGAGAGAGAGAGAGAGAGAGAGAGAGAGAGAGAGAGGCTCATTATCCAGCTAATGAATCTTAACGTGCAAGTGCCTCGTGCGAGACATTCACACTTTGAGAAATAAATAATAATAATAACTTTCACTCCGGTCTCCTCGGCTGATCAGCGGACTTAAAACTGACAACTTTACTTGCCAATCGGTGTTAACTTGTTGACTTGTTGGTTGATTTTCAGGACTCCGTGCGCGTTATTATTAGTTCTGACGGTCAATTTAACGCGTTAACATGCTAACAACACGTTTTCTGAAAAGTAATTCCAATTGTTATTAGATAAATTGTTCAAAGTAAAAACAGAAGACTGTAAATATTGATTTAGTGTTCTAAAAAAAAGCACACTTTAAATAAAACTTAAACTAATGTGTGTGCAGAGACAACAGTGTTTAGCAAGAATGCATTTCAGCCTCAAGTGTTTTGTGTTGTTAACTTGATTTAATAGTAACTTGGGATGTTATTCTCAGAGTATGAGCATGCAGCAGATTTAACAACAGCTGGGCTTTGCACAATGAACTTACATTATTATTCTATAATGTGAAATATGTATAGGGTGCCCAAAATGTATTTATTCAACCATTATTACATTTAAATGTATTTATAATGAACGTATTCATGGGATCAGCTTGTTTATACTTATACATTTTAAATATGAATACATTATTTGAAAATATTTCATAATCGATTTATAAACAATAATACATCAATCATTAACATTATCAAAATATATTCATATTTGATAATGTGGAATAAATTCTCTTTTGGTTGGTAACCGAATATGAACAACACATTCTAGAATGTCAAACGAAATAATAATAATAATATTAATAATAATAATAATAATAATAATAATAATAATAATAATAATAATAATAATAATATTACATTAAATGTTGCTGTGTCTGTTATTATTGATTCATATTTACAGTGCAGTAATAAAAGTAATATTATTTTAGGGAGTGTTGATTTCAAGAAAATATAAAGTACAGGTTCGTTAGAGATCACCCCTCAAAAAAAGAGTACACGCCTATTATTAACTTTTGTACTGCACTGTGTGTGTGTCTGTCTGTCAAAGCTATCCTGAGCGTTCTGCTACCGCTGAAATAATGTATAAAACCTTCCCGAAAAAAGGGGGCTGAACCTTAAGACTTGGGGGAGGAGGAGAAGATGAAGAATTCATAAAACAGGAGGAGCAAGGCGCACTGCAAACACAACCAGAGGCGCTGCAGTCAAATACATGCCTTTCTTTACTATCAAAAAGTCATTTTCAGCACCCATTCACTTACAGCTAAAGTGAATTTAATAAAAGCCCAGCACACCTACAACGATAAAAGAACGGCACAGCAACACGTTTAACTAAGCTGAAGTTCTTTTTTTCAAAACGCTTCTTTTTTTCTAACGGGAGTTTCAACAAGACTGGGAAACAACGCGGAGTTTTACTGCAGTGAACATTTACAGAAGTCTCCTGTGCTCGACAACAAAAGTCGCTAGAGAAACAACGTTCTTGCTTTGTTCCTCTGAACACACACGCGTAGTTGTGTTGCTGTTGTTTTGTTTGCGGTAAAAGAGGGGCGCGCTCGCCGCTACATTTTAGTTTTGTCCAGGATAAAAACAACAGCACAAACAACAACAACCAAAAAAAAACAAACCTAAAACCGTTTTTAAATGCAAAACTACAAGTACGACAAAGCAATGCCTCCAGAGACCAGAAACGGTGGAAATCCGACATTAAACAACAACAATAACGGGAAAGACAACAGCAAGAAGGGCATGCTGGTGTGCCTCGATCTCTTCTGTTTGATTCTGGGTGAGTTCAACAAATGCAACGTTGTTTCCCATTATTGTGCGTGTCATTAAACGGTCAGGACCAACCAACAAGATGCGGTCATTTTCTAAAATGCTTTATTTTTTATAAATAAACTGCGTACGGATGTTTTTTTTTTTTTAATTACTTAATTTATTATTATTATTCTTTTTTAACTGTACGAGTTTAATTAATGTCACCGTGTAATCTTGTTCAGAAATCTGTGGTATACTATGGAAGTTTTAATTTTTGCTCTTGCAGCTAAGATGTGTGACAGCAACTCTATCGATCGATCCAATTCCATGCCACATCACGGATTTCTGATAACTACATTTGCATGTCCGAGAGTGCTGAACTTCCCTTGTTACAGTATTACAATATCTTGTTGCAGTGCAGCTGTACACTGGTGCATGCTTTGTTACAATAATAACAATTTGACAGGGGTGAACGTTTGGTGTCATTGTGCGAGGTAATAGCAATAAATCATCCCTCATTTAACACGTTTGCTGACAGTAGAGACATTGAGATTCCCATGTTACATTTTTTTTAAATTCGAGAAACTCGCTGTTCATCTTTGGCGGTGCAGGTTTCAGCACTTTAACTTAATTCCTGGAAGTTGATTACTGTAGTTTTGATCGGGTCAAAAGGGCACATTTACGTCGGCGAAAGTTCTTAATCTAACGCAAAGTGTGCGGAGTACCATCTCCGCCCAGTATTTTGACAGCGCGCTTTGGCAAGCACTGGTTAATGCTAACAGTATGTAATTGCATCACACGAGCTGTTTGTAGAAGGATTTAATCTGTCTATAAAGACAAGAATGAATATATATATATATATATATATATATATATATATATATATATATATATATATATATATATATATATATATTAGTACCGGTATCGTTAACCGCAGAAATCAGCTGGTTTTACTTGATGAGTAGTAATAATAATAATAAAAAAGCAGTTTAGTATGTGCAGGTAAAATAATAAATAATCGTTTAAATATAAAAATTTATTGAAGAATGTGTCTTTATAACAGTCATTTAGAGATGTCATCACAGACATTCTATCTCAGACTTCTCTGTGTTAGAACCCCAGGCTTACCCATGCTCAAGTGCTTGCCCATACTGGGAATAATGTAATTTCTCTAGGAAGTAACTGTGAATGTCATCTCTATGTTGGGCCTGTCACATTTGGTGTTAAGTGTGTTTGTCAGGTTTATAACATTTAGTTAAAAAAAAAAAAAAAAAAGATTAATTCCTTCTCTGCCCAAGAGATGCAAATCATGCCTTCTGTTGTGGTATTTATTGAAAACAAAGCACAGAACTTGGGTACAAACAAAAAAAAAGCCACAATGTGGCTGGCAGCGTTTGATTTTGGTTCCCTCTATGCTGGGAACCGGATTCCTGGTCCACGATGTTTTGAATCACAATGGTCTTTGCAGCTGCTTCTGATTACCTGCTGCAGAGATTTCGTGAGGCACAGCTTTGCAAATTCTTGTTTATGTTCTTCTGCGAATGGGGTAGGAGGGATGAAGACAGGCTGTTGAGGGGTTCTCTTAATCAACAGAGTATTCTCTTAGATACTTAACCCTATGTTTTTCTTTTGATGCCAAAACACAAACATGTTACATTTATCAGAGCCCTAATGAATCGTGTGCAGGTCATATCTAGTTATTCTGTTGTCCAGTAGAATAAAAAAAGAAGCAACTATTACAGATGCATTGAATACCATTTTTTATAATAAACCATTTAAAAACGTATTTACTGATCCAGTATATCCCTCGTACTGTCCTTCAAAGAGGTGATTATACGAATACTTAAAGTAAAACGCACATGCAAACAATTTATTCAGTAAGAGTGAAGTCATATGTATTCTCAGTTGTTTCTCCATCAGTACAACTGAGAATACATATGACTTCACCCTTTCCGGATAATATTTACAATAGATGCTTCTATTACTGCTTCTAGTGTATACAGCAGCTACCGCTTTGAAGCTGTGGAAGTTATTTTAGCTAACCTGACCATTGACGTTTACTGTGGGGAAACCCCCCAACAAAAACACTTCTTTCAAATGACTGTATTGTGAACTTCCAGTAACTCCTTCACTTGTGTCTTACTGTGCAGCCCATTATAAATCTGATCTTGGTGTTGTAAAGCAGAGGATCCTGAGGGTCCCTGAAATACTTCCAACACAGTGCACCTGCATACATATATGACGTACCAATACATTTGATCTCAAAGTGGCAGTGGTCCATGTAAGAAGGTGGTTGCTCACTACCACGGAAGAGGCTGGGAACCACTGCTGTAATGAAAGTGGTCTCTGCCCTCCAAACCTCATTATTGGGTGTTGTCTTTGATCTCTGTTGATGACGGCGGGGTCTCCAGCAGACCCAGCACAGTTCATTTTAGTGTTTGCTCTGGGTAGCCGGCTTCTCCTGCTGGGAGGATTTCTGACACCGGGATCTGTTAGATGTTTATTACCTCGGAAAGCTGATCGCTGGGGTTGAGTTACTACTCCAGCTCCACTAATGCCTTTCACCTACAGGATCATTGTGTTCGCTTCTTTCTCCCGCAACACAAAAGCAACAGGGAACTCATTCAAGCTTGAACTGAATCTTGAAAGCAGGTCAGAGTTGTTGTGTGATATATTCCTGTAAAGTTTGTTTACAGAATATATCACCCATTTGCCCTTTCTACAAAAACTTAAGGTTTGTGCTGCCCCCCCCCCACCACCCACCCCATCAAGGGTGATACTTAGCAACATGTTATTGGTTCAAATGTGAGTACTGTACCCAAGTTTAATATGTTCCAGAATTAAATAGGTACAAGATTCTAATAACTAACTCTGACAGGAAAGGGATTTTAAACAAAATAAAACCAACCATTTGGTTGCTAAAGCAACAGTTATAAAGTAGTAGCAGTGAACATAGAAAGACAAATGTGCCTATGGTCCATAGTATCTTTTAAAAAGGGTATTTCCAATGCAGTTTGCAGTATTAATGAAATAATCATTCAGAGGCTTTCAGTGCTTATTTACCCAACTGCAATTTGGAGATTATAAGGAACTGTAATTTTTTTCTGTGTATGAAGTTTAGGCTACTTAGTGGTTTAAATCTTCATATTTTTTTCAGTTAAATTATTGTCCTGGTAATTTTTTATTTTTTTTATTTTTTTTAAATTTAATGTTTTAAATGTAATTCTGTTTCCTGGTTGTCTAGCAGCTCTCAGAAAACACTTTCTCATTTTAAGCTGTGCTCAGAAGAGTTACTGTTGCTTTCACAGCCCCATTCTATAAATATTTCCCACATTTCTGACATTCCTCAATTCCAGTGGCCAGGGACCCCTCTTGATGTGACATCTGGAATAATTTTAAAGGGGGTATTTCAGGAAAGGCTGGTATACTGTAGGTAAAAACAAAAACAATGTCTCGGTCTGGACTGAGGTGTGGCCAAGTTTGGTCAGAAATGTGAAACTTTATTGGTGAGCCTATTTCCACTGCACCCTCGCTTAATTGCTGGATAATTGCTCGGACTGTAATCCGATACAACTTTCTTCAAGGAGGAATTCAAAGGCTTTAATAGGTTTATAGACCCTTAAGCGCTTGATTTATACATCTCGGCATTGACATCTGCAGATTTAGTGGTCTGATGGCTGAGCAAAATGTTGATATCAAGCCTCCAGCTACTATGAACAAGACCTTGTTCTGCTGCAATTGAAATGAAATGCTTCACATTTTAGGAGGCTTGGGTGGCCAAAACGCTGTATGCATTGAGATCCGATATGGCCATAGCTACACAGTGCTGCACAAAACCACAGCCTCTTTAAAGAGGTTTCGTTATTATTATTATTATTATTATTATTATTATTATTATTATTATTATTATTACACACACCACTTATAGCATTAACATCCGAATAAGCTTATGTGCTGTGCACGTTATTTAAATTAGACCTAATTCTGACTACACTGTCCACACCGTCCAGTTAGGTTGCATGACAAAAGGCTGCTGTAAAATTGCAGCAGAAATCTCTGAAACCTGTTGAGCACGGCTCTGTACAGCAGAGTGGTTCCTGCACCGCTTTGCAAACTAATACTCCCAATACTAGGACATGTAAAGGGTGCTGGAGGGGCCGTGCTCTCTTGTTTTATGGGAATGTACAGCTAGTTTTAACAGCTAGGTTTCTTTATGATAATGCATGCTGCTGCACGGTAGTGCTGTGTGCTCCTTCTCTAACACATGGGGACTCACATGCACTTCATAAGCAGCGTGCTGGTTTAAAAAGCCTTTGGTTTTGAGGTTAGTTAGAACATGACTAAATTATATACCTACAGAGATTTACAAGTGAAGAAGCTTTACTTAACATTGTAATTAAAAAGGCATTTACAGCAAGTATATGGGATGTTTGTATGTGTTTCCTGTTCCGCTGGTCTGTAAGGTTTACACCTCTGTTTATTTTGACCTTACTAGATACTGGTGTATTCAGGATTCTGAACACTGTTGAGAATGAGCGTGTCTAGATACCAAGGAAATGTTACAGGTGACATAAGTGGTGTTCCAGGACCACATGTTCTTAGCGCAGCTAATCGACATGACCACGGTGCAAAACGTTGCTTTTTAAAATATATCAGGTATCCTTTGAAGGCACAGGTTTCTTGATTTTAGATTTAATTTCAAATCAATTGTTTTACATTGTGCCTTTAAAAAAAAAACTCTATACACCACACACTAAAAAATAGCTTGTTTTAAAAAAAGGTTGATAACCCTCTTAAGGTTTTAGAAACTGAAATGCACTCAAAACTTGTAACCAATGTAAATGTCATGGAAAGTAAATGTTGCAGCGTGCTTTATCTACTATTTATAAGACAAATAAATAACTGCTCTTTAGGGATATGTTGCAATTTCTTATTTTTCTTATCTTTTTTAACATGGTTAAATCGGTTGTTTTCCCTGTGTCGATGGAATTCCCTCCTAGTTGACCTCTAGCCACCTGTCAAGAACTCAATTTTACTCCTAGATTTATTTATTTTGTTGCCCACACCATTGACCTGTGGACAGTAACCCCTTTCAGCCACAGAAACATGAGGCTAGTGGTGCAGATGTATCTGGGGAGAAAAAAAAAAACATGACAATAAAGATCCAGAGAAATCTTTACATTTGGAGAAAAATCTGCTAAAAACCCAGACTTGACCTTAAAGGAAGTGGAAAGAAATTGTTTGGCCGGATTGCAAAACGAATTGTTGCCCTTTTCTGCCTTTGCTTGCAAAAACCACAAGCCGACTCGACAGCATGGTCTGAAAGGTTGTGTCCAGAACAGAGTTCAGTACACCATGAGCAAAGCAGTGTGGCTAAAGTGAAATCGGCAGACCCTGGATATCTTCCTCTTGACTGTCAACGATCTCAATGAAACTAAAGGTACACCATGACAGAAGAATTAGTTTCCTGGTGTTAGTTGATGAAATGCTGCAAGCTAAAGATAACTCATTGCTGATGCTTTGACAGTGTGATTCAGGAGTTGACTCAGCATCCCTTAAATTAGTAAACTGTCTTACCCCTTTGGGATCACAGCGGTGGAATTCAGTCCCCTGAACAATAACTCAGAGGACAGTTAGAGGCACATCAATGTACACAATGGATTCTTTTGTGTCGTCACAGATAGTGAATTACCTACATTAGCATGTGAAAATAGCCCCCATGTTGCTCTGCCTTTAGCTCAGATATATTCATTTCAGAGCAGCCACTGCTAATCACTCAGAACCTTTTATTAGAGTGTTTCTTGCATGGCATTTGCAACTCGCTCAATATACAGTGTGCTTTTGCATGTGCTGCAGCAAAACTGAATGTAGCTAGAAAGATCAGAGCCTGTTCATTCTAACAAGCTTTATAGGTAACATAAAGGAAGGACGTGTGTGTCTGTGTTAATTTTACATTAAGAAATCTAAACATTGTTTTTTCTCTGTATGGCATGCATGATTCACATTAACGAAAGCATGAGCTACAGACAAAGGCTTATTCACCTGTGTATATATTTATTTTCTGCTTTAGCACTTCTTGGCAGTGGAATGTCTGCTTTATCATATCAGCAGAAGCTGAAAAAAAAGTTGTATATTAAAGGGTGAAGGTGGTGATTGTCTTTCCCAGCCCATGTAATGACTCTTAATTAGTTTATCAATGGGCTGTGCACCTTGTCAGCAGTCCCAAGCTAAAATGAAGGCAGGACATCCCTTTTTACATCAGTCACTTTAATTAAAGCAAAGTTCTTCTTTTTGGTTTAGAGGCCCCTGGGTGCACCCCCTTGCTAGTGGCAATAAGCAACATCAATCATCATCCTTCATGCAATTCTGGTTAAGTTGTGGTAAAAGGGAGTTACCACGAAAAAGGAAGTGGCCACTTTAGTTTCCCACCTTCACAAACATAATCACTGCACAAGCTAATGTGCTATTGTTGCTAAATCCACTTCATTGTTTCAAAGGAGGTCACTTTCGCAAATCATTAAACCCTGCCGTTTATTTATTTTGATTAAGCCCTGAATGGTTCTGTGATGCATCACTGGTGACAGCCATTGTTATCATACAATCTTTACTTTTTCTTCTAAACAAGTGTTTTAAAGCACCACCTGTTCGCACTGTCCATTCCCTTAGCTGTTTGCACAATCACGTTTTGCAGCCAGTCAAGAATATTGAACGCTGTGGATTATTTCATCTTAACAATCTACTAGATTCAGGAGCTGAGGCCCTAATTTACCCAACATTTGGGACATCCCAGACGCAAGCTATTGTCCCGCTTTGCGATTGCTTGATTTCTATGTTTTTTATGTTTGCTTCTGGAAGCTTAGCTGTATCAGAGGAGCAAAGTGTCATTATCCCTGCTGACCACCTGGGTCTAGGTATGTGGGGCTCGCATACTTCTCCCATTGTAAACCAGGCTAAACCTAAGGTGAACCAAGGGTTTTCCCATAGCTTTAATTGCTAAACAATCATCAGAGCTATTTGAGCAAAGGTTTTAGCAGAACGATCCTAGATTGTTAAGAAGTGGTTGCACAAATGCAGACATTGAATCTGAGCAGCAGGTCTGTCGATTGATCCATTTGTTGTGTTCTCTGACCCACGATTCATAATGTGGCCCCTGTATCAATGAAAAGAATGTAAAACAGGCACACAGGAATTGTATCTGATGTTCGTTTGCCAATTTCCTGTAGACATTACAATATATGGTTCCCATTTATAAATTGACAGATGCAGACACAGTATTTAGAAACACACGTTTTGAAAAATTAGTTTGTTACGTTTTTTCATCCCAAGAAGGCAATACAGCCCAAGTAGGCATACTGTGTTTTTTATCACTTGATAGGGCAGGTGAAGTAGCAGCTCTTCTTGCCATGGTACAGCATCTCTGTCTAGTTGTCTTGCAGTTGTAGAAGAGAGCTGTTTCACTGTACAGATCTGTATCTGGATACAAAGCATCTACTCACAATTGCTCTTGTGGGGGTTTTTTTTTTTTTGAACCCTAATTGTAATTCTACCCACAAAGCCTGTAGTGCTTTGGCAATTGTAACTGATTTTCAAAATCACTCTAAGCATTTTAAGTAGACGAATGCAGTGGCTTTGTATGAAAGATCTGAGGCATTCCTTTTGGATGGGCTGACCAGGATAATTCCATAATTTTTTTGAAAAGTGAAGTGCTTGCTTGAGAACTGTCCTTCTTTTCAGATGTGTGTGTTTTTTTTGTTTTTTATTTGTGGCTTTACAGATTTAGCAGCTGAAAAACAGTGTCAATTGAAGGGGATTTCTTATGTGTGTGTGTTCTGAGAACTTTCTTAAAACAGTAAATAAATAAATTAATTATTATTATTATTATTATTATTATTATTATTATTATTATTATTATTATTATTATTGTTAAGACAAAGCAGGGTTTTAATCTCCAGCCACACACAGACAGAATTGCATGCTGTCCCAGAATAATTAGTTTCAGGGTCATGAACCCTCTGGCACATTAAGTGGGAATGACCATATAACCGAGGAGGCTGCCAGCTGTTCCTCACAGTAGTAAAAGTTGCAATAGACTGTACACATCTCCCCCCCTCAGTACTGCTTTAACCCACTCAGTGCCATCGTCCTCATCTGAGGACAGGTTACTTTGTAATGTATTTGGAGCATCATTTTTAACTGGCATCTTACCTGTTATTTCAATTTTCTCTTTAACTCTATTGTTATGATAACATACTCTGGTTTTGTTAACCGCAAAATTTAAGTCTAAATGCAATGTATCAAATGACATGAAAACAGCTTGTGTTCTGATTTTTATTTTTTTTTCAAAGAAAAATACATTTCATACTTAATGGCTTTATAAATACATTTGACCCCATTTTTTTGAAGCACACACTGCTTGACACAATAAAAACACACATTCTTAATATCCCCTAAACACACAGTACTTTATCCAACAAATTACACTATTGTTATCCTAAAAAAAAAACTTCTATTTTACTTTGCTTGTGGACTAAAGGAGAGAGTTTCACGAGTATTGAATTTCTACTCTGTTTAAATTACTGTACGAGCAGAAAGTTTCATTAGTTTTAATTCTTGTATAGTTGAACACACACACTCTACTGGTTTCAATGTTTTATCTTGATAGTTAGTATTATCCTGTTTATCTCTATTGACGTAATAAAGTAGGTTAAATGAAATTATTAAAACCATTTTCTAAAAATGCTAAATCTCTCACGCCATTTCAAACAAGATTAAAGAGATCCAGTCCCGTTCTAATTGAACGCTTGATAAGACTTTGCTTGGCGTGCTCCTCTGTAGTGTATTATGTATTTTGATTAAAGCTGCAATTATTATTAAACTGCCACACAAGAAGTAGTGCTGCAAACAATTCGGAGTCATTTCGTGAAGTTTTTTTTTTTTTTTTTTTTTCTTGAAATGAAAAAGTACTGTATTCCCTGGAAACCGTTGGCGCTGAAGTTCTTAGGGTTGCGAGCGATGATGTTGCAGTGAAGAGGCAGGCAATCACCTGCTCAGCAAAGGGACTGGAAAGGGGGGGGGGGACAAAGACATCTTTCACTATGTCTGAACCATGCAAGAGTTCAGGTTAGTGAAGAGTCCTGGGTCTTAGAGGGTACACTCTCCCTCACTGGGGAATGTCCAAGGCATTTCAATTGAAGGACTGGCAGCATGCAGTAATTGATTGAGGACTGTTCTGCACTCCAAGAAATATTCTCTCACGCAAGTCTTCGTCTGGATGGGGAATACTGCATAGAGTTTACAGTGTCAAAAATAAAGAACTAAATACTTGTATAAAAATGAACCAAATGTTGCAAAGGATTATGTAAATATTGAATAGAGATTAATAGATCAAATTCTTTGGTAGAACTTTTGTATCTACTCAAATCTATTTAACAGTTCTTAGGCAGTCCAATTCTGTTGGTTGCAGCATTCATTAGCATTGCATTATGACTTGGCAAACATTTAAAAAATGATTAGTATTAAGCCTCCGTGTGCTACTGTGCCTAAAACAGCAAGCAGCACTCTAGATCTAACTAAAGGGAATGCATGTGGATAGATTGTGTAGATAAAACTGTACAGAGCTGTATCATTAAATCAACACAACCACCTATAGGGGTCTGTGAACGGGTAGCTACTTTTTTTTTTATTTCTATTACAATATATATATATATATATATATATATATATATATATATATATATATATATATATAATATATATCTTTGTAAGCAAATGTTTTCATGACTGGACTGGCCCTATATCCTGTTTAATGTATTGAGAGAATCCAAAAGGAAGGGACTGGCTGCCTCCCACCATTATTAAACATAGAATGAAAGTGTTGTCTTTTTTTTTTACCTTTAGAACTATGCTGTGTGTTCTATGCACGGAATGCCATTTAGACACAAGCATAAGATGTAATGAAATTTTGACAAATCCTTACCAGTGATTTTTCACATGTGATTTGTAAGAAACAAAACCACAGCTCCTAACCATACCCCTGGCTCAGCCAGCTAATAAAATCAATAAACACAGAGGCATTCGAGATCTAGCCAGTGTAACACACCCGTTTATAATGGTTTTTAAGATTCTGTTTGTGGGAATTAATCTTGGCGGCAGAATTCTCTTGCTGGTGTACCAGTGATACAGCTCAGCCTTCCTTCTGGCTCGTGTGTTTATCTGATTCAGTGCTTTTAGTGGTTATGCTTCAACAAAGCCGTACTTTGTCCTGCCTGTGAGGAGTGTCACCTTAGCATTCTGTCACACAAGCACTGGTTTCCTGTGAAGGGCAAACCCTGCCATGCATTCCAGTGAAGGTGGTGTAAACCTCAGGTTTAAAAGGCCGCAAAGACCAGCATGTCACATCAGTCCAGCGCTCTGTCCTGCTGAGTAAAGAATTATCTTTTTAATGGAGTTCCTTAAAACCCACCCACTTTCAGCAGAGGGGTGAGAGGTCAGGGCCATAGCAACATTTAATCTGTGGGTTTGGGTGTAGAAGTTACCATCCACTCTCCCATAATCGCAACATGGATTCCTCATGCTAATCTTCCTACTGAGCCTGTCTCTCCGACATGCGGAATGTGACACAAGAAGATGCAGACGTCTCAATCTGCACCACCTTCCTTGTCAGGACTAGGCGTCCTGGTGATACTTAACACGTGTCCCTTCTCCTCGTTATTCCCTTTTAAAGTCTGTGAAGTTTACTAATTAATGCACATTTCCCAGCTTCCATTCCCTTAGTCTCCCTTTTGTTCGGTTTTGAGCTGTTGGTGTGCTTAACAATAAGCAAAAACTGACAAGAAACTTGTTGGCATACTGCCAATTTACAACCCAAAAAAATCCCAGTGCTTCTCAGCAGCAGACACTGGGAACTAGTGTAATACAAAGATTGCCATTGATTAATGTAATTTAATGATGATAAAGAAAAAAACAACATTTAAAAACGAATATGTCTCACAAATCACTATTTTGTAGCTTATTTTTCTGGTGAGATACTTGTCACAAATAGAAAATCTTCACAGTTTGTCAAAAGCCCGATTTTATTTATTTATTTATTTATTTATTTTTATTTTTTATTTTTTTTTAATTTGTGAAATTCATTTGAATTGGATTTAAGAACCAGCTCTAGGAAATGTCATCATCACTGGGGAAAAAAAGGTTGAATTGTTTTTAATTTAATGTAGAAAACAACAGAAATTGGGCAGAGGCCCTTCATATCTTTCACAAACATAAAATGTTGCAGTTAAGCACATTCCAACAAAATGCCAGCCCTTCTGTGTGTTTATTCTCTCCATTCCTAGCAACTGACAGGCTGGATGGCTTCTGATCCGTGTTACAAATAAGGGTCTCAGTTACCAGATTCAGGTCACATGAGCAGCTGAACCTGCCCTGCTAGCTTTAGAGGAGCTGAGATCACTGCACCCATATACAGGTACAGTACAGAGCTGAAATGACACCTCGGAACAGAACGTGTGTGTGAACGCACAGCCTGCAGTGGGACGGGTAGACAAAGAGTGGCCATTTATTGCTCATTGTTTCTGTGCAGCTGAAAGGTGAAAGGTCATATGGATAGTGGCGTGGTGGTGGGAAGGCGCCCTGTTGGGAAGCTGGTTGCTTGGAGAAAAGAGAAAGGGTTAAACGTAAACTCACACTGAAGGGTCACGGAAAGGGAGAGACTTGAACAGAGTTCCTCGGGTTTAGTGCACCTCTGTGGAGGACCTGCATATCTGGTCATGTTCATGGCCTTTTCCTTCTGAAGGCCTGTGAGGTCACCGTTTGATCCATGACCTGATTAATCAGTCATTGTGCTGTCGGGCAGGGATGTGAGAAGGATGTCTGGGTTAATAGACTGTCAGAGTTCAGAATGCCATGTTTCCATTGCAATGTTTTTTGTTTTGTGTGTGTGTTTTTTTCTTCTGGAGAAAGTGTCAAAGAAGGAAGAATAAAAAGAGGATATCCTAACAGGGTGTTACAAGAATAGCATCCAGAGACACAAACATGGAAAAACAAATGGTTCAGCTAAACTAAAACACGGCCACCTAGCTTGAAATTTGAATTCCAGAAAAGTCTCAGAATAAATATTCTTCTCTTCTTTTCTTTTTGTTTCAGTTTATTCACCCCCCCCCCCCCCCCCCCCCCCTTGATTTAAGGCGTTAGTGTAAACTATAACAGTAGAAAAAGTACTGTTTGCTGATAATGGGGCATTCTTTGGTCTGAAGGATATTTATTTTGGCTGTTTACTCTCTGAAGGGTTTCTCGGTTCACATGCTCCAGTAACATTGCCTACCCCCCCCCCAGTGGCTGGTCTGGTCTGTGAAAGAAGGCTGTGCTGGTCCCCAGTCCCCTGCACACCCGACAGTTGCATTGTGCAAGAACCTGGTTTGCATGTTATCACAGAACCACACGCACAGCCTCAGCCGAGTTCCAACTCCACAAGATAAACTTCTGCCAAAATCAAACTTAATTTCCCAGATTTTATGTGTTTCACTTTTAGTATTCAGCATTTTCAAGAGGCATGACCATCTAACGAGCGGGGCACTCCGCTGCTTTTGAAAATAAACTTTAATCGTGATTAAGAAAAACATGTTTCACTGTCTGACAAAGAGTCAATTGCATTCGGGGGGCTGATAAGCAAATATAGTAATTATGCATGCTGAAGTTTTATAATGTAAATACATACCGTACTGTAAATGCATTGATGGTTGAGTCTACCCGGTCTAGTCTTGTTGTTTTGTTGCTATGCAAGAGCTCATTTCTTCAGTGTTGCCTATTTTGAAACGAGCTGTACATGCAAAGAAAATCCAAACCGCCCCATGCTTTTTCCCTTTTAACAATATTTGGTTTAACACGCATTTTTACTACATTAGGGTTGGTTCAGCTCTAATTATGGCACTTGCATTATTCATTTTTTTCATAACAGCAGGCGTGAGGGGACTGATTTAATTGAAGCACAGAGGATGAATTCACAAAAACACAAACCCAGCCAACATTTCAGCTATTAGGTCTGGACTTCTTCATGGCAACCAGCTGGTTGTCGTTGCTTTCTGTTTGCTATGATTTTAGAAGTTTTTCTTTCGCATGTATTTCTCCGACTCCGTGTTTGTTGCAATAAATACCACAGTCTCAACACAAGTGTGGGGTTGATTTATCCAAATGCCTTAAGCGACTTATAAATTATAGTTAAGTTATATATTTGTATTCTTCTAGTTTACAAACAGCAATGCTGTAATCCATTGTTTGTATAAAGGGCTGCCTAGTTGAGCCTCCCTATTTTTAAACCCCCCACCCCCCACTCCTTACACACACACTCGTTTCCCACTCCTCAAAACGCTACAGCTTAAAAGCCTTGATTTGCGGAATCTCTTTAACATTTTTGTTGGGTCTGTGTGTGTGTGTGTGTGTGTTTTGTTTCTGTGAATTACACAAAGACACTTGTTGTTTTCCCCTTTCAAGAAATCTTAACATACCAGGCAGCTCTCATGGCAATGCCATAGGCGGATAGAATGAAACCGCGTTCCCTGGCATTGTGGCTTCTGTTCGCAGAGGAGTGGGGCAGAACAGTGGGGCTTTTGTAAAAAGAAATCACAATGCGGAGAAAGGGGCTGCCATTCCCTCAGGCTGCTTGGACCCTTTTTATAACGTCCCTTTCACATATTGTTCAACAGCAGGGCACTCCATTGTTGCTGAAGGTCTCATAATGGAAGTTGGAATTGGCCTTTATTTGATTCTTAAAGGGACAGGGTGCACTTTGATTTGCTCGCTTTGTTGCCTGTGCTGTCACTCTAGGGCACTACAGTTTTCAGTGTGAAAACCCATCGTTATTTCATTGAGTTCCTCATTCTGCAGTCCGGAGCGTACCGTTGTGCTTGTGAAACTCTCGCCTCTACTGAATTATCTTTCAACCTAACCACTTCATTTGCATCATCATTTGTCAGTGGATATCCAGCTCTTGTGATCTGAATATCTTGACGCACAAAGCAAGCGGTGCCAGATGAAGAACAATCTTGGAAGTGTTTGTTTTTAAGATTCTAGAAGTTTCAGTGTTAGCCGATGCTTCCAAAGTATTGCTATATATTAAATTCTGACGGTGTGGAATTCATTTGAATCAGAAAAAAAGCACTCAGGGTGTGCATTGATTAAGATATCAATCAACTACGTTTATCCCAGGTCCTCTCCGAGCCCATCAGACAGCATGCAGTTACATAGTGCATAATGTTTTGCACCCATCTTCGTGTTTTCCAGTTCTTTTCTGTGACCCCTGCAGTCTCTGGGTTTGAGTTTCATTAGAAAGCCACGTTCTCTGCTATATTTATGCAGGTGGCAGCCTTCTGATCCTGGCAGACTTTGCACAAACACATAAATAATATGCATTTGTATTTATTAAGGAGCATGAAGGGAGTAAGCAGAGCTTAACCAGCTGCTATATGTATAGACGATCAAAAAGCATAAAGCTAATTTGATATTGTGTCCAAATACCCGAGACTGCACTGATGAAATGCATTGCTTATGTTTTTCAGTGCAGTGTTATTGGACACCACTCGCTTAGCAGGAATGTACTTTCACATTCATAGTCTTATACTTCTCTTGATTTAGTTTATTTTTTTATACTTTTAAATACGTCCGTACCACATACCAAGATCTAGGAGATGCCTCAAATCCACTTGCATTTAATTGGTTTGGTTAATTCCCCCAATGAGCATCCTCAATTAAACCTGTGATTTGAGAGGGAGGAGACTTGGTTTTCACTGACATCATGTACACTGTTAGTATTAGTGAAACACATTCCTTACAGGTACAGTATAGTTTACACTGGGGCCTTGATATACTTCAGGGTGTTTAGCACAGTGTTTGTTTTTATCCTGTACACTTGTTACAATGTTTAATTCTTTACAAAGAAACCCATAAAAAAATAAACATTCAAATAATCGGTTAGTTAGGACAGGACAAAGGAGCATACAGAAATTAAGTCAACACTGAAATTTGACTGAGAAGGGGGTGTTGGTGGGTATAATGGTCAGTGTTTCAAGACCCCCCTAAAAGATTAGCTCTGGCATTGTACGGTGCTGCATCAGGCTGTTGCTGTTAGAGACTGTTTCAACATCTTGAATGCCAAACATCACTGAAATGGTCGTTCTTTGTGTCCTCCGTCTCTTTCACTGCCTGTGAACCTGGTGCTTGCGAGTCCTTCTGGGAATAAAATGCCACAAAATTGTGTTGAGAGAAAAACAAAAACATGTGACACAGATTGTCTTGGTTGCTGTTCTCTCTAGACCTAGAATTTAGGGTGGTTAACATTACATGTTACTGGTAAATTGGCATAACAGAAGAACCTCAGTGTTTTGTTTAAGTAGGTTCAGATCTTGGGAAAACACTGTTTCTTGGATCTTTCGTTTAGCAAACATACACATCTGCGTGCAACTTGTCATCAAGTTATTACAGAAATCGGACGGTAATTGAAATACACTAAACCAACCCAAAACAAGAATACAACTGTTTTTCCATTTCTCATTGTAGATTAAATATCAATACTGTATTACAGCCAATTACTGATCCGCTTCTGAGACTAAACTCTTAATACACAATGCATTGCTAACTGGATGCAAGTCCCAAAGAAGTAAGCAGTGTAAGATCAGAAGGATGTAAGAAGTTCCTGCAGGAATGATGATAATCCTGATGATGCTTGGCCTTGAGTTTCCATGTTGAAAGCTACGCCTTTCTAGGCTCCAGAGTTTGTCATCAGGTATAGATTGTTCCAAGATGACAATGAACGTGCGGACAGATCAAGCTGCTGTTGGTACTTATCTTGACGGCAAAGGAAAGGTTTGAATTGAATCCAACCCTGGTGCCCACAATCCCAGCTGACAGAGTAAGGTCATTGCAGAGTTAATGCCACGGACGTCCCTGAAGTATAGTACTTCGATACCTCTACCTATTTAATTTTAGTTAGAGATGGTTAAATTGAATAAAGACCGTTACTGTTTTGTTTAATGTTTTAATTACCAGAAGCACATTACACATTCACAGCTTGACGTTGATTTAATGCACAGCAACATTCATATATTGCACTGAATGTTCGGTTATGCAGTTTTCTTGTGTTATAAGCAGCAATGTATTACAGTGCTTTGCACTAATGCTGTCCTATAAGCATTGCCAATGGTAAGTTAACATGATGTTTCATTGCTTGTTTGCTCAGTGGGTGTTGAACACACCCAGCTTCCCCTTCTTTGAGATAGAGTTCATCTTTTAATTATTCCCTATGTTTTGCTCTGAAATGAAATGTCTCCTTTGCATTTCCCTGTAGCTACAATGTACACTCTGTGGTCTCGTGTTTTTTCCTTGTAACCTGATTGATTTATTTTGTTTTGTTCTTGTGTCTCTTCTTTCACTGTCTCAATAGCTGGCCTCCCCTTCCTGATCATTGAAACTAGCACTATCAAGCCATACCAACGGGGGTTTTACTGCAATGACGAATCAATCCGGTACCCGTACAAAAATGGAGACACCATAAGCGACGGACTGCTTTCTGCGGCCGGCATTCTTATTGCTGTCCTTTCTGTAAGTCTCTTTTCAATGTATTTCACTGCCTTTTTGTTTCAAGATGTGTTCTGGCATTATCTTTTTTACTTTATTATTTTAATACAAGTAGCAGATTACAAAATACATTTCCAAAGCCTGAAATAAAAATAACATCATAACATTGACAATGATACCAGAAAATGGCATCATCACAGAGAGTACCACGATTTTTCAGAACAGATCTGATAATATTTATGTAAAATATTGTTTGATTTAATCTGGAACTTTTTTTCCCCATCTACACCTTTTATTACCCATTTGAAGAAGAATGACACTAATGTTTTCTTTTTTTGGGGGGGGGGGGGGTGGGGTTCTGCTGTGTGTGCCTCTGCTTTCTGTGTGCAGCTGTCTTTGTGGTACTGCAAGTCAGTTTAATACTTACAATACTCACAAGTGCACATTAGAAATGTCTTGAGTTGTTCTTTTTTTCTGGTTTGGTAACTTTATTATTAAAATGAAAAGGCTAATAATAATAATAATAATAATAATAATAATAATAATAATAATAATAATAAGGGCATGGGGGGATGCTTAAGACTGCAGCACTCTGCTTATTGAAAACATATTTTGGAAGCTGCATGTTTAGTTTATGTTACAGCTCTTGCTGTGGTATCATTTTTTAAAACAGCTGTGCTGAATTAGACACCCCAGTGGCTCTCATTCCCGATAATGTTCTTTTTGTTTTGCGCTTTATTGATCAGTTGCTTGCTGTCTGTCGGATACCCTGAAACTGCATGCACCTGTGCCCCCTGCTCTTGGGGGAGGCATTCTCAGTTACACACTAATACAGCCCTGTTTTGTTCATGTTCACAAAGACCACCAAAGAAAGAGCATAGGGATTATGAAATCATAGGGTTCGTTAGAAGTTAAATAGTCATTACATTTTAAGCGTTACTAAAAGAAACGCACGTTTCTGTAAAAAGTTTTGCCTGGACTTCTTCAGTCCCATGAATTATAGGAAACCCTTCCTGTGAACAATAGCTGTATAGCACAACACTTTTTGGGTTACTTGTTCTGGTGGCCCAGGTGATGCCCCAAGAGCACCTGGGCGCACGTTTTTATGCCTGCCTGCTTCTTTGAAACTTGGCTGGCTGAAAGGTCTTGACCCCATTTGTGCATGACCACCGCTGCCTGGTAATCCAGCTACAGCGCTGCTTCTGTAGACCAGCTCACATAACTCTACTGATAATTGGAAACTTGAAGATGTTGGAGAGTTTAATATCTATATGGTGACCCACAGTGCAGTCACATACACAGCCAGGTCATGCTTTCAGTTTCAACTCTCCTTAATTCTTTTGAGTTTCACCTTCTCGTTCCATGTGTCAACCTTAAACCAAATAAAAAGGCCAGCCATTGGTATTTGAACTCTCCTCTAATTAGGTGCTCATTGTCAGATTAACGTGGTGAGGATTATTACCCCTGTATCCACATAGTTACCTTTGTGGACTTCATTGTATGTTAATTATTTAAAGACCCTGAGAATCCTGCAGTACATTTGTAATCAAATGGGTTTACATCAGCACTATTTCAGCTTGCTGGGTTAAAGACTTCCTGTTTGTTTTGAATGATTTTTATTTACCTGTCCCACAGCACAGCGGATGAGAAAAGATTTGTATACCTAAGCGCACAAACAAATCCACTGCAGAATTTTAAAACCTCTCTTGATTTTTGCTTTCTAGATAATCATTGGGGAATGTTACCGGATTTGCTACCTGAAAGAGAGCTCAAGGTCCTTCATTAACAACCTCTATGTTTCCACCCTCTACAAGCAAGTCGGGGTCTTCATCTTCGGCTGTGCCATCAGCCAGTCCTTCACCGACATTGCCAAAGTGTCAGTCGGCCGCATGCGCCCTCACTTCCTGGCAGTGTGCAAGCCAGACTTCACCACAATCAACTGCTCACTGGGCTACATTGACAACTACAGCTGTTTGGGTGACGAGAGCAAAATACAGGAAGCAAGGTGGGTCTGTCGCTTGTGTTAAACTACTTGTAGTACATAGCCAAACAAGTTTAGCTGATAGACCAGAAAGATCGAGCCAGCGTACCCCAGCAACTTCAATACATCATTTTAAAATGAAATTATTATTATTATTATTATTATTATTATTATTATTATTATTATTATTATATATTCATACTTTCTATTTCTTTCCCTGCAGGAAATCCTTCTTCTCCGGCCACGCCTCGTTCTCCATGTACACCATGCTGTATCTCACAGTAAGTCCTCTCTCTCTGCTCGTAGACTCCCACTCTCCCATCTGCTGAACTCTGTTACCGTTTGCGAAGCTTTAAGGATTTGGAAGAGTGCAGCTCCCCAGTGCTCCTGCTCACCTGTGCTGTGGGGGTGGGATCCAGTAATCCCTTGCTGTAGCTTCACTCTTATGCATCCACTCCTTTAAGAGTTCAGTTTTGCCAAAAAATGACCTTAGACAAGCATCTGGTCCTGCTGTATTGCCATGTGTGTGTTGAGAGTACTCAGTAAAGTTACACCCCTGCCAGATCAGGATCTAAACCCGCCTGCATTATATTCCTGTTATTTAATGTACATACAGCAGATTCAAGATATTTTAAGCAGTAATATTTTATTACTGACTTGCTAACTATGAAAGAGCCGCCAAGTGAAACCTGAAACTGTAATAAATATTACAGTAACCGGAAAAGCGTACTATTATAGCAGTTAAAGGCTAAAAAATATTGAAAATAAAATAAGGTGTGTGGAGTAAAAGTTTAAATATTTTTTTTAGCTTAAAGTAAAAAGAATTCCAAATTGATTCCTCTCCAGTATACATCTCTTACTCCACTTACCAGACAAACTCCCCATAGACCCGAGAGAGGTACTTGGGTTCTTCAGAAAAGCAGCCGTCGAAAGGCTAAAGGTCAGACAAAAACTACAGGGTCATCCACATGAGAGTTCCAGCCGGGTTTACAAGCCACCTCGTCTGAAATAGGTGATTTACAAAGCCATTGAAACAGAGTCCCAGCCTCCCCTGCACGAGTGGCAGCAAGCCTGCAATAACTCAAATGCTTTACTTGCTTTTAAAATACTAATTGTCGGCTTTGGAAAGCTGTGGCATTCTTCCGGGATGGGGCTGCTATGAAACGAGCCATTGTTTTCACTGGAGGCCCCGGAGAATGATGAATGCATTTTGCCTGTAATTTATCCTATAAAGGGATTCTTGTCACTGGATACTCGCTAATGACCTCCCTGCATTCGGAGCTTGTTACTGAAAGACAAAAGTGAAGATGACAGTAGTGATCGGGCTCACTGTCATTAAAGCAGTGTTAGCATCTACTTCCTGTCTTGCAGAAACAGAATAGTATTGTCTCTTCCCTCCCTCCCCGTCCCCATATCAGCTATATGGCTTCTTTTTTTCTTTTGCGTGTCTCTTTGATTTGAACTAGTCTTGTGTTGTATTCGGTTGTAAAGCTGTATGTAAATGTATGGTGTTTTTTTTTTTTTTTTTTTTTTAAATTGGGTCTTGCACTGCCTTTCCAATACATACATTTTGAAATAAGTCACTGCAGATATAACTAGTGCCATGGTACTAAAAGGAAAAGGATCCTGTATCTTCCAATACTGGAATCCCCTTGCTAGTTATTTTAAGTATAGTGTAACCATGATAAGGATGACATCAGTGTGTGTGGTTCAGAACTCATGCATATTGGGTATTTCCCAGCCTTGTAGTAACCTCCAGACAGACAAGCTCACCATTACAGCATATGTCTTTTGGTTGTGGGTGTCTTGACCACACAGTGATGTGAAAGCTTTTGCCAATCCTCTAAATTGCATTTGCAGGAAGGATTTGAACTGTAACCACGCAAGTGTGTGTGTGTGTGTGTGTGTGTGTGTGTGTGTGTGTGTGTGTGATTCGAAAGAGGAACAAGCAACCTAGACTTCTAGAATGAGAATGAGATTTCTAGAAAAAGTGAAAATAGAAAGTCTGGTTAAAAAAAACAGAATGGATTAGACAGTTACTGTAATTCATACTTAAGTTTAATTCTGCTTCCGAAAACTACCTGGAAATTGAAAGTGATATCAGCCTGGGTAAGCACTAGTGATTTAATCCTGGGTTTAGGTTTGCTCACTGTGTTTAGTTAATACGCGCTAGGTGTAAAAAGCCTCTTTCGGGTACTTGAAGAGAAGAACAAAGCAGAGTTCCTCTCCTGCGACAGCCTGTGTCCCCGCAGCACTTTGCACACCACTTGACACAGCTGAGATATGCCAAGGACATGAGAGTGACGCCTGCCCTCTGGTGCGCATTCAAACGATGCTATCTTCTGTAGGCTTTGGAGATTGCCTTTGTCAGGCCATATGGAAGCATTTCTGTCATCACCTGCTAATGGCCGCCTCCCTGCTCCCATTTAATGCTGGAAAGGCTGGAAATAAACATTATGAATAGTTGTTAATGTGCCGTGAAGGGCAGTCCACTGCTGCTTATCCAGCCCCGCGTTGTTGAAGGTCCCATGGCCTATGTGAGGCTTGGCAAGGGCTCCTCCACTTGCTTTTGTGGCCCAGCATTCCGGTACTCCTTATCGTTGACTGCTGTGTGTTCTAGAAAGGCACTCCTGATTTTGTCGCTGTGGTTAGAGACGCAACAGGCCCATGTTATCCCAGGGCTTACACTGTGAGTCTGAAGCAGTACAGTTACAGACAGCTCTGAGCAGTAGTACAAAGTAATTGGGGGGGGGGGGGAGTGCTTGATCATTACAGCTGATTAAACTTTCCGAGCTGGACTCTTTTTGATCCTGGGGCCTGCTTATGTGATTAGGTCCAGTAGGCATATGTTGTGTGACAAGTGAGCTGTAAATCACATTCATTAAGTGGTCTGTGTAAAACTAGAAAGGGGAATTTAAGGGAAGGAGGCATTGCTCAAACATTTCATTTTTTAAATGTGCAGTTCCTTCAGAGATCCTGGCTACAGCACGGGGCTTTGCATTTGTGGGCAGGTTGCTTTAGTGTGTCGCACAGTGTTACTTTTGTAGAGTGTTGAATTCTGGGTTTCATTGCTGTGAATTCAAGGAATGTTTATTATTGTTTCCTATGGGGATTTTAGTGACCATAATTGTCTCTGGAGAGAGGAAACTAGTAATCAAAACTTAACCTAGTAAACAATTTAAAAGTTAGAAATTCTGGCAAAGGGACAGTGCTTTACAGAAGTAACAGCCAGGAAGTTTAAAAGGAGGAGCTTGGCAAATATAAGAAAAGTCTTCTATTAAGCTATAACAGAATCATACACTCCATTCAGACCCTAAATAGCCCTTAAAAAGGAGCGAGGTCTCTAGCTTTGAATTTGTACAATTATCACTGAGAAAAGAGTTCTGCGCTGAAGAGCAGGGAGGAGTGATTATTTTAGAAGTCCTCCTATCAGTTGCTAATTACTAAACAGTCTGAATTGAGATAGCAGGACATGCTCACTTGGTTGTAAAGCCATGGTCCTTTGGGACAGGAGCAGAATAAGAGAATATTTACGGACGTTGCTGAGGGTGAACAGTAACGTTTACTTGCCCTCACATTCCACCTGGCCAGCATCCTGAAACGCTTGGCCGCCCCAGTCTGCAAGGACGGCTGCTTGAAGTGGGTCAGCAGTTTCAAACGTGTTCCTACAAGCATGCTCCATAAATGATCAAAGAGCTTGCTTAACTCCAAAGAACACTTGGGGTCTCAGTTCATAACATGCACTTTGGGTGCTTTGGTCAAAGAGAAATATTACATGTTACAAGAAGACCAACACTCACTTTACATCTTTAAAAAGAAAAAAGATGACTATTTATTTCTTGGTTTTTAAATTATGTTTTAAATCCGGCAGACATGCAAGCACAGACGAGTTGCAGTTAGATGCCTGCATCAGTGTGGAATGGATAACTTGCCTGTCTCTGTGGTTTCCAGTGTGTTCATAGAATTGTTTGTGTGTTTGTTTCCCTTTTAAACAAAATCTTGTTTTGTTTGTCAGAGGAACACTTTCTCCCATGCACACTCCAGACTTACAAGCCTTGGTTTCACCCAGCTTTGTAGCAGAGTGCTTAAAACACACTAATTACAGCCCCACCGTCCTGAACAATATGCTTATCAAGGGACTAAACGAAAGTTGTTGAAAGGTTTCCCACAAAATATAAATCCATTTAAGAGATTCTGATAAAAATAGCATTAACCTTGCCCGCACCCTCCACACCCCTGGCTAGCAAGACAGCTGACAGTGTGAATGAGCTGACACTCTCCCGCAAAGACCCCTCCATCTTCGGACGGGTCTGTCCATGCTTTCCTTTTAGATGAGATGGAGGATCATCGTTGGGTTTCCTGCTGGCCCCTTCCCGTAGCATTCCCACAGGAACCTGGAAACATGCATGCCTACAGATTCCATCGGATGTTGAGTGTGGGATAAATCATAAAAGACAATGGGTCTCTGTTTGACGTCATGAGCAACTTGTATCTGGAGCTGAAGCTTCTCTGTCACGGCACTTTGCTGATGAGGAGTTTAGACCCGTTCAGATCTGAGCTGCTTCATGAACACAGTGAACCCCCTCTCTCTGTAACACTGTAGCCAAAACAAACGTGTTGAAATGTGATAGAGAAGTGAGCGCTACAGTATAAAGATCAGCAAACACACTGGCCTCTGTTTGAATTACAAAGATAGGTAACAAATTATAAAACGCAAAACACAACTGTAGTCCTTAGTTGTTTCTTGTTCGTTTTTAAAGTAAGTTTTTATTACTTTAAGGAAGGAAGGAAGAAGAATAATGGGCACCCTTTGCCCTGTCTTCAAAGTACTGCTCTTTCAATCAGGAGCTGAAACTGTAATGAGAATTTTTACTTTTTGCACTGCAACGTTGGTTTCTGACAATGCAGAAAATAAAATGTCTATAGCAATGTGAACAGTAATTTCCAGTAATAGAAAACCACTCTGACTCAAGTCCAGTCCCCGCAGGTTTTTGATTGCAGAATAAAAGCAAGACACAATGCAACAATGCAAGGCATGTTGCGCTGTTCGTTGCATGGCCGGCATTCTCATGTGTGTGTTCTGTTTTTGTTTTTTATTCCAGTTCTACCTGCAGTCCCGGTTCACATGGCGAGGAGCCCGTCTGCTCCGTCCACTGCTCCAGTTCACCCTCATCATGATGGCGTTCTACACTGGCCTGTCCCGCGTCTCCGACCACAAGCACCACCCCACTGACATACTGGCAGGGTTTGCACAGGGGGCCCTGGTGGCGTACTGCATAGTAAGTACAACAAACCCTCCCCGATCTCCAACCCAAAACAGAGGGGCTGGATTGTTTCATTATTGCTCCAGAAATGCATCTGATCACTCGGTGAACCAAGTCATAAAACAGGGTACGCACTGGTTCTGTCCATGAATGGGATATGGCATCTCTAATGGCAAAGAATACTAAATACAAGTTATATCACTTACTGTTGAATTTTTTTATTTACATATACAGTTATGGCCATACATAATAGTTTTCTGTCCGTTTTTCGTTAACCATATGGAAAACTACAAAGCGGTATGTAATTCAATATATTAACGTAACATTATTCAGCAGGTTTCATTTGACTTTATGAAGCAAAATTAGTTAATTATATAAGGTGATGTAAAACCTTTGGCCATAGATGGATAGATAGATAGAAAACAGAGCAGTATGTTCCTGATTAGTCGCTGGCTGTAGCAATGAACTTAACCACAAAGTGCACTGGCAACTAATCAGGGAATTTATTCCTCTATGGAATCCTAATGTTAGCTGAGTGTAGAAAATAAAATCCACACTAATTAATTGCAGATTGCTTGGAACAGATCAGCAACACACGAGATATTGACAGCATTTCAGTCGTAACAGTATTGCATCTATGATAGCCTTTCTGTGAGCTGCTGGACAGATAGCTTGGAGAACCGCAGCGCACACCTGTGTCCTGAACCTGCTCCACAAAGGGCTCAATTGTGATTAAGTGAAGGCTAGCAGAAGCCTGCTATATGCCGCGGGCATGTGTGGGCACTGCTGAAATCCAGAATCATTCTGTAAAGTGTTAGTGTGTCAGAAATCTCATGAAGTGGCTCGTTTGTTAGTCTTTTCTTTATGGCTTCAGGTCTTTTTTTATTTTGTGTGTGTGTGTGTTTTTTTTTGTTAAACAAACTGGTTTAGTTAAGATGCCTTGGAAACGAACCACACTGCAGAAACTCTATCGTGAGGGGAGGCCAAAACAAATGTGGAAATTGTTTGCTAAAATCTGTGTGCTTTCACCGAGAGCTCTAAAGTATATAGATTTATTTAAGTTGTTGCTGCTGCCAGTCTTGGCAGAGCTACTGTCACTTTGCCCATTTTTTTAGGGGGGCTTTGGCAGTAACCTCCTGGTCTTAATAGCATGGAAAAATTAGTTTCTACATTTCTGGAGCACTGACAAAGTTTTGGGGTCAGCGTTCTAGTTTTGAGCTTATTTTTTTTCTTCTTTTGAAGAAGAGAAAATGAGGTATGAGAATGTTATTGCAGCCTGTTAATTGTGAGCCCGTGCTTTTGTGTCATTATGGTCACAAATGCACAGTTCAGCTTGGCAGGCGTGGCATGGATTTGGTATGACGTCTGCGACTGACATATGATATGTTACAAATATTGTCTCTACCCGCTAGTAGCAGTAGTAGCAGCTTGTTGACTAGACAGGCCATGGTTTGCTGTGACCTTTTCACTCAAGCTGGCTTATTGATTCATCAAATAAGTGATTGTAGGTCTTGGATTAAATCAGCTTTTTATGTGCCAGTAAACTATTTACATTCTTTATTTTTACTAAGTACCAAGCTGTAAAAAGTTATTAAAGCATAAAATCTAGTTTACCAGCAATTAAGCTTAAGTTTCTCGCAGCATATTTGAAGTATTGCCGAACTAGACTCCAGACCATTAATGGTTTTATCTATGGTACAATTAAAACCTTGTGTGGAGTGAAAGCTGGTCCCCAATATTAACAGTTATTTGAGGTTGCCTCCAGTTACAGCAATCAGACTGGCATCTCTCCACAATTTTAGAACCAGCCCATAATCACGACTTCCAGTCTGCCACGGTAATGGCCCCATGTGGTTCTGTGGCCGTCAGCAGCTGCTGTTCATTCTTCCTTGCTGGGGATGCATTTCCCTGGCGTAGAGATCCATGCACCTCTCATCACACTTGCATACAGCATGTAGATGTATCAAGAGAACCACTCACTCATTGAGGATCAAACATTGCTTGGACATTCACAGCACAAGTTTGCGATTCCTCTCTACAATCTCATTGAGAAATGAGTCTCCCAAGTCTTGAGCGAGAGATGCTGCTACAGCACACATCTGTGGAGTTACATTACATTACTGCGTAGCTATTGCATAAGTCGCACCCAGATGTATTCACTTTAAAAAACATGATGAATCAAATAATGTATTGCAGTACATTGTGTGCTTAGCCACAATTGTGAAAGATTGTTAGGGGAAAACATTTTGTTGAAGACTGTGGATCTAATGTATTCCGTTCCAGTACAGGATAATGGATAGTTCTGGAGCTACGAAGACAGGTTAAAATAATTAAAGAAGAGAAAGAAGGGACTTGATTGAGGTCTTTAAAATCATAAATGGTATCAATAAAGTTAACCCAAGACACTACAAGTTTAGCACAGAGAGAACAAGAGGGCATAAAAGGAAGCTTAGAACAGAAGGCAGGAAGCACTTTATTACACAGTTGTATGAAATAGGCATAGACTGCGGGAATGCTATAATAATAAACATCTTCAGTAATGTCAGTTCACAGGTGGCCCTGTATACAGTAGCAATTCATTAATACATAGATACGGTAGGGAAGGTCATTGCAGTCCAGCAGGAACTCTTTGTTTTTCAGGGCTCTAGATGCTGGGATTGATTCCTCTGTATTTCCTTTGTGCCCCTGGACAGATGGCATACTCTGTACTGTAGGGGCAGTAGGTGGGTAGAGTTGATACTAGCAGTCATGGGCTTTTCCTGCAGCACAGTGAACAAGGACAGTGTCTAGGAAGCAGCTGTGTAAAAGCAGGTCGACATTGGCCTTCTTTTAAATTGAAACCCTGAGCTGAAAGGCCTCCGTGTTTCCTGTCCTGTGCATCCCATAATTCCTTAAGAGTTTATTGTCAATATAATGTGCTAAGTAGAGGGCTTCTCCCAAGATGAGACCAGCAGGAGTTAAGAGCTCTTAAGTGCTTAAATGATTATCATGAGTTTAATCACATTTTTCTTCATTTATGTATTGATTTGATAAAGGGTTTGCTCCAGCATCGTGTTCCTATCCCGTATTGATTTAATAAAGGGTTTGCTCCAGCATCGTGTTCCTATCCCGTATTGATTTAATAAAGGGTTTGCTCCAGCATCGTGTTCCTATCCCGTATTGATTTAATAAAGGGTTTGATCCAGCATCGTGTTCCTATCCCGTATTGATTTAATAAAGGGTTTGATCCAGCATCGTGTTCCTATCCCGTATTGATTTAATAAAGGGTTTGCTCCAGCATCGTGTTCCTATCCCGTATTGATTTAATAAAGGGTTTGCTCCAGCATCGTGTTCCTATCCCGTATTGATTTTATAAAGGGTTTGCTCCAGCATCATGTTTCTATCCCGTATTGATTTGATAAAGGGTTTGCTCCAGCTCTATGTGCCTATCCCGTATTGATTTAATAAAGGGTTTGCTCCAGCATCGTGTCCCTATCCCGTATTGATTTAATAAAGGGTTTGCTCCAGCATCGTGTTCCTATCCCGTATTGATTTAATAAAGGGTTTGCTGCAGCATCGTGTTCCTATCCCGTATTGATTTGATAAAGGGTTTGCTCCAGCATCGTGTTCCTATCCCGTATTGATTTAATAAAGGGTTTGCTCCAGCATCGTGTCCCTATCCCGTATTGATTTAATAAAGGGTTTGCTCCAGCATCATGTTCCTATCCCGTATTGATTTAATAAAGGGTTTGCTCCAGCATCGTGTTCCTATCCCGTATTGATTTAATAAAGGGTTTGCTCCAGCATCGTGTCCCTATCCCGTATTGATTTAATAAAGGGTTTGCTCCAGCATCGTGTTCCTATCCCGTATTGATTTAATAAAGGGTTTGCTCCAGCATCGTGTTCCTATCCCGTATTGTTATCCCATATTGTTATGCTGGATCTGATGTGTGTGGTGGAGAGGGCTCACCCCTTGTATAGATGATTCATAGACGCGTGCTTCCCAAAACTCTGCAGCTGAGGCCCCAAATTACTCATTTAGAATGAGAAGACCTCTTGTATTTCATTCATCTTGTCATTACGTAAGGGCGGCAGAGGTCAACATCATGATCTAAATTGAAAGGCAGACCCAAGAAACAGCTGCCCTCACTAAACGCTAATTGTATTAAAATGCTGCTGAATTTGAATACGTATTTGTCAGAAAGTCGCCATCCAGCTGGTTATGGTGTATGTATCACGTAATAAAAAAAACACAGTGTTCAGAATAATAACTCTATTCTGCTATGGGAAGAATTTCACAGGATCTGCAGCTTTGCCACACAAATGGTCGGCTCGTACAAGGTCCTGTTAATTTTATTAAAGGAAAGAGAACTCCATTTTTAGTGTTCATTTTATGACAGGCAAGGGTAATGACTTGACAAGGGCGATGGCTTGCAGCAGGAAGCATGACAAGCGTCTTGAGCCAACACACAGACTTGACAAAAATAGACAACCTTTCCGCTTTCTCCATGCATTGTATGTAACTGTAAACACGCAGAGATGAAGGACACATAATAAGAGACTAAAATACATTCTGTGAAACAAAATTCTAAACAGTGTGAAAGTATCTGTGATACTAACAGTGGCCAGTCTCCCACACTTCCACTGTAGCCTGTAAATAAAGAAATACATACATAAATAAATCAATAAACGAATCACAGACAATATCTCCATTTCAATTGCCTTAGGACTTTAAAGAAATTGTAATACTATTGTTCTTTGGACATGTCACATTCGATTAAAAACAAAAAGCTAAAATGTTATGAATAAAATGATATAAAACAATGGCACTGCATGTTTGTGTGTTAAGATTTTTATATATTTTTTCCTGATCTTTTAAAAAGGATGTCATGCAGCACTCAATCACGTTATAAAAAAGAGTTGTCTTGGAGATCCACATTGAAGTACTGAAAGCATTTGTAAGGCACTGTTTCGAACTGGTTAAATGCTGGGATTAAATGCTCAAGGCATGTCGGCATAGCCGGTGTGCTCAATAGGTGGGAGCCGTTACAGGAAGAATAGAGTGCCTGCAGATAATAAATGTCTCAAGGCTTTTTCAAATTTCACATTGTGTCTTTAAATGTCATTTATAAGCAAGAAACCAGCCGAGTACATTGCATGCAGTGAGGAGGGTATTGTAGGAAAAGAGAAACATTACTGGCACTTTTTGCAGCCAAGATAGCTGGAAGCAAAAACTAAATCTTTTTAGTTCTGTTTTAAACCAGTCTAGCCAAGTAGATTTGGCTCTATGAGAATCTTTAAAAGGGCAATGCATACAAGTCGCCCTTAAGGCAGCTGAAGATCGAGCATTCATACATTCATTCATACATACATACATACATACATACATACATAAATACAAACACTCAGTCCTTGTTTAAAAAAAAAAAAACTAATTTGTTGAATATTTTAGTATATAAAAACTGTTAGGGTTCTGTTATTTTCTACTGCATTATTGGGAGGATATCTTGAGGAACAGGAGCAGAGCCCTTAACAGCTATAGAAAAGAAAACAGGGAAGGAACTAGGAAAAACAATCTTGAGATGTTAAGGCTTCAGGGAAGCTGTAACCCTTTCCCAACAATGGTACTTTTCCTGTTTGACCCCACCCCGCCTGTATTGTCAGGTAGCTGTTCCTTCACATCCTGTCGGGGTATGATGTCGTTGAATTCAGGAAAAGCAGCCTTTATGCATCTTTTCCTCCCTCCCTGCCTCTCCCATGTGCAGCTGATTAGAAGCTAGCTTGGTGACCTCTGACCTCTGATGCTCGGAGGGAAGTGGGGTATATTAATGATATAAAAAACCGAGAGAGAGAGAAATGAATGACTAATTAAAAAAGTTAATCTCACCGTCTGGGGGTTGTTTTTAAGATGACCCAGTTCCTAATCTACAAATGCGCAGCAGTGGAAAGATCACATGACTGTTAGAATGGCTCGTCAAGTGGGCAGCAGCAGCGACTCTCATCACTTCCTTCCTTCCTTCAGAGTATTGCTCACTTGTCTGGTAGGGCTTCGTTATCAGAAAGGGCATGTGAACTTTTCTGTTGACAACATTACATGGCTTTTGTGTGTCAGGAGGAGGCCAACTGACAACTGCAATCTATAGATAGACTTTAACATTTTAAAAAGTCAACCAGGTGACTAGTCAATGTGTAAATGTTTCCATCTTAACTCTGCATCCAACAGATCTCCAACTGAAAATTTAAGCTGGCATGACTTTAACAAGAGCCCTGTATTTATTCTATAAGTGTTTGCACATCAGCACAAGAAGTGTGTGTCAAAGCAACCAGGGTGACTTATTTTGTCTAACTCCCAAAAGTCGTAATCTCGTAGGAACTGAGCAAATTGAAGCTTCACTCTACAATCCAGCCCTAATGTCTGTGTATTTTTAATAAAAACAAATTCTTATGTTTTGCAGGTGTTTTATGTGTCTGACCTCTTCAAGCCTAAAACAAAGACAACTCCTCCACCACCACCACCCATTAAAAAGGAGATCCTTCCTTGCACGGACATGATTGAGCGCAACAACCACCACAACATGGTGTGAGAGAGCCTGGGAGGACAATCAAGGGGCAAGAGCTAACAATGTGACTGGTGAACAGCAAGTGCCTGCTGCACTCAAACCTTATCTGACAGTAGAATGTAGGGAAGAGAAACTTTTAACCCACAATTCAAGATGGACTGCAAGGTGTGGAATTTGGAGCCTAGAGCTTGCAAATTCACCTGGAATGGATCTCAACCAGCATATAGAAAGAAAAGCAAATATATATATATATATATATATATATATATATATATATATATATATATATATATATATATATATATATATATATATATATATATATGCATGGACCCAAACTGAGGATGTGCTCTTTCACTGGGACGCAATACACTTTGTGGCCGCCTTGATTTTTGGACAACAAATTCCTTAGTTGTAGGAATGGATTTTTAATCTTTTTTTTTTTTTTTTTTACAATGTTACTAGCACAGATCTATTATCAATATAAAATAACTTATAGCACTATATTCAAACTCCTTGTCGACTCACATCACTCTCCACTATTAAGAACCAAGCTTGTTTATGTATATTGGTTTGACCATGGCAAGGTTTATACCAAACCCAGAGAACATGAATTGAAAGTTACTTTTTATTTTTATTATTTTTAAATGTAAGTAAACCAAGCTGTTGATAGCATAGGCTTAATCCTGCCCATAGAACTGCAACAAACAAACTAAGAATGTAAAAGTTTATCTTTCATCGGCTGTTTACCGTAAAGGTAACCACAGAGAGCCACCTAATGCCATCTTTATAGACTTAGAAATGAATTGGCATATAAAGCTGTCAAAACACATCACAAAGGATTGTCGCCTGCTGATGCTACCTGATTAGGAGGGTCGGGGAGTTCTGTTTAAAAAAAAAAAAAAAAAGCATACAATCAAGTGGACTAAAAGATACTTCTTAAAACCATTTTTTTTTTTGTTTGAGGGTGACGTGAAGTTATCATAATACATCCCATCACAAACAGACCTGTAGAACGGGGGCTGTGCCCTGCTCATATTCTTTGTGCTGAGCTGTGACGTGCCGTGTCTGGGGCTGAGCCCTGGGGTTCGGAGGCACACACCAGCTTCAGGGCATTTTCCGCTGGCAGGAAAAGTCCTGTGACACTCCTCACACTTGCACAGAATTACACGTATTCTAGGTATTCACCACACAACCCCAACTGCTGCTTCGACAAGAACCCGCCTTTTGAGAGCTGCTTGTTTTTCATGACCTGTAGCTTGGTTTCTCATGCGATGACCTGTGACTGTTGAGCAGGTTGACCTGGGCTGTGGGAAAGCGGTGGGCAATACCAGGTTGTAAAGATGAAGAAAAAATACATGTTTTTAATACTATAAGTCATGTACCCACTTGAACCTATCCTGTTCAGCTACACCTGCAGATCTGTTAAGAGTGGTGTCTCCTGCACAAAGACGTTAATAAATATGCAATTCCTTACTTGTAAACGGCAAACTGTGAGTTAAAAAATAAAAAAATATATCTTTCTTGACACAATATTATATGAAGAACAGCTACAGTAGCCTGTACAGAATCTGATATAAATGAAACCAAAAGGCAAGCTGTCAATACTTTTGCACTTACAATTTTTTTCATCTAATTTCTACAGGTTTTATTGGCATTTAAGTTTTCTTTATATACTGGTGTTTTTGTAGCAACATGTTTTTTTTTTTAATATGTTCATATATGTTGCTGGACTACGTCATCATTCACATACAAATGTTTTGCGAGAGAGTAACAGGCAGCCCCGCAACACATATAAAGATCTACAAAAACTGGATTTTCTGTTTTCTGAAAATGTCTTTCTTTTTTTACATTAAACAATGTTATTTCTGTGATTTTAACAATCTGGATATGGTAAAATATATATATATATATATCAAATAAAATGCTAACCACAATATACAGTATACATATAGAAGACCATTAAACACTCAAACTATTGCGCATCCCTTTCATTGTATAGTCTGTCCTCTCATTTCAACCACAGCAAGCTATGTTTTTATATAAATATATAAATAATGTATAGAACACTAAAAATTAACTATGTAAAATATTATTTGTGAACTTTTTTAGATATTGTATCCACTATGAATAATAAAAACTGTTTTTCATGACCTGTGTTATTTACAATATGCTGCTTAAAGGAAGCATTGATTGAAAGGTTTTTTTTTTGTATGTAGTTACTACAATATTGTAGATTTGAGTTAGTCATTTTTAATAATAAAAAAATCAAATTACACCTACAATTGTATTAAAAAAAAACACTTTTAGTATTTTTGTATTGTCTCTTTTTGTACAAAAGAAATATATTAGCAAAATGTGTTTCTGCTAAATGTATTTAGCTATACTACATGTGCTTTTTAAATAATAAAAAAGAAGCTTGTTATCAATGACATTTTATGTATTGAATTTTTTGAGTCCATCACAGTGGAGAAACAGGAGGTTGTCCATATATATATGTATTTATAAACTGTGATAGGTATTGCACTGCCGGCTGGAAGTGTGGTTCATTTTATACTGACACTGTAGTGCAATATATTGAGTGGTGTTCAACCTTCCCAGCAGTTTTTAAACTAAATAAACTTGCTTCTCAGATTCTGTGAAACTTAAAAAAAAAGAAAAAATTCAAAGCCATTTTGAATTATTAAATCAGTTTTGCAATTAATGAAACCCCTTTCAACTGTTTGAGAGTTAATTTGGTTATTCTCATTGTTAACCTTTATGAAAATGTAATGTTTATACAGAAAGTAACTTCATTAGGGCAGTAGTGTGGAGTAGTGGTTAGGGCTCTGGACTCTTGACCAGAGGGTTGTGGGTTCAATCCCCAGTGGGGGACACTGCTGTTGTACCCGTGAGCAAGGTATTTTCCCTAGATTGCTCCAGAAAAAAAAAAAAAAAAACAACAACTGTATAAATGGCTAATTGTATGTAAGATAATGTGAAATAATGTATAATGTGATATCTTGTAACAATTGTAAGTCGCTCTGGATAAGGGTGTCTGCTAAGCAATAAATAATAATAATTAGTTCATTATATTTAGGGCTTCTGATTTTTGGTTTTAACCGATAAAACACCCCCGATACAAAAAAAATGAAATCGGTGGATAGCCAATAAACACCGGAAAGCACCAGAAAAACTGTGGAAATGGGTAACCAATTCTCGTTGACTTTACCAAATTCCCATTAAAAAATAAAACCTACTACAAAAATAATAATAAATACATTTCTCAGTGCTGCTGGGCAATGTCCTGCCTTCCTGACTTGCATCTATCATTGATTCGTTCTCAATACTTTAAACCCACCCCAGCTACTGAAGGGCAGCACATTCCTACATTTCTATTGGAGACTCCGCTTGCAAGATTTAAAACGAGATTACAATCAGGATGGAGGCTTGGTAGCGTGGATACGGAAGACTTAAAACAGAATTGTGGCGAAATGTACAAAAATGCCCACACACAAAAACCCCAGAAGAATGTGCCTGTGACCATAGAGATTTCGTTGTGGAAGACAGCAAAGGAAAGAATGTACAACTTAAGTGTGCAAGTACTGTCGAGTTACTACTATACAAATTTCGACAAAAAAAAAAAAAAAAATCCTCACGTATTTTGAAAAGTAACTGAAAAAAACACTAATTTCATACAGTATATCAAAAACGAAAGCCCCGAAAAAAACGATTTACATAAAACTCGAATTGGAGTATTGGAGTGTATATAATACAGCTGCCTCCTTCCAGCAATGATTCAGTCTTTTGGCCACTCCCTTATTCCTGTTCATACAAATTTAAAAAAAATCTACCACTGGAACATAAAACTCTTTAAAATTCTGAGAATGCAGCCCACCGGGACCCTGTTCTCACAAATAATTTGCATCATATTTCATTTTCACAGCAGTGTGGAGTAGTGGTCAGGGCTCTGGACTCTTGACCAGAGGGTTGTGGGTTCAATCCTAGGTGGGGACACTGCTGCTGTACCCTTGAGCAAGGTGCTTTACCTAGATTGCTCCAGTAAAAACCCAACTGTATAAATGGGTAATTGTATGTAAAAATAATGTGATAAATTGTAAGTCGCCCTGGATAAGGGCATCTGCTAAGAAATTAATAATAAAAATAATAACATGAAAACAGACTTTAAATGTTTTTTTTTTTTTTACTGTTTCATAGACTGCAGCAAAAGTTTGGAAAACTGAGTCCTATATCTCTGAAGTGAGGTACAGTGTCACTGAGTGGTTCAAAGTTAATGATTCTAAAATATGAAAGCACTGCTGAGGAGAATTAAGTAAGTTTGGTAATACTTTACGTCATGTGTCTTTAATTACTGTCTATTTACATAGTAGTTACTAAGTAAATACAAGTGTGCTTACCCATAATTGCAGTGTTATTATGCATAGTTACAATGTGCTTAATGTGTAAATCCTTGTGCATTATATAACCCTAAACCTAACTCTAAACCTAACCATGACCCTTTTCTGATACAATTGTGTACTTACACATATCATGCAAAAACATTCACACATTAAGTACATTGTAACTATGCATAATAACATTATAATTATGTGTAATTACACATTGATTTACTAAGTAACTACTGTGGAAATACATAGTAATTAGAGACAGTGTAAAGTGTTGCGGCAATGCAATGCTGTAAGAAAAAAGGTTTGAAAACGAGCCTGCAAAGAGATACTAGTAATCGTGGTTCTCTCGTGCAACAGTTAAATATTGACTACTGGCCTACTGCTATGCCTGGACAGGTATGGCAGCTGAATACAACTCATCAGTTTGTTCTGTGACCCTCAACAGTTATATTACTCTTTCATCCCATCTTGACAATGAGCTCTTATCAGGCATTGCCTGTCCTAACAAGCTGCAAGGACACCATTCCTGACCCACACACAGTGTGCTAATGTGATTAAAGCACAGTCGAATACACTATTGTATCCCATGTAAATCAGTTTCTATTTTTTTCCGATTTTCCAGTGAAACATTCAATGTACAAATGTAAAGTAACAGATATATGTTATTATAATAACATATATACATATATACTGAATATGGATATAACTCTATATTATATTATCTATTTATGTCTATTAAAATGGATCTGGCCATGTACTTTAGAGCAAACACTAGTTAATAAGCCACTTTTTTCTTTTTTTTGTTGATTAGTTTTACATTTGTGTATTAGATATTTAAAAACATATGTATTACATGGTGGAGTCAACAAGATAACACTGAATTAAGAAATAAAATGATACTGCGTTTTGTGTTGTGTTATTTTCACAACACACGCATAGAAAGACACCAGAATTAAAATGAACTAGCCAGCATAGTGTGTTTGAAAACTAGCAGTGGAGGTGCTTATAGACTTGTGATGCCCTGGTAACTACACTCATTAAATTATATTATATTTTCAAATCTCTCTCTTGGATGATTTTGCATTTCTACACACCTCTGCTTTGGTGACATATAAGGCTTTTCTTTCAGAAATATTCATTGATTATGGCAGCAGTGTGGAGTAGTGGTTAGGGCTCTGGACTCTTAACTGGAGGGTTGTGGGTTCAATCCCAGGTGGTGGACACTGCTGTTGTACCCTTGAACAAGGTACTTTACCTAGATTGCTCCAGTAAAAACCCAACTGTATAAATGGGTAATTGTATGTAAAAATAATGTAATTGTATGTAAAAATAATGTGATATCTTGTAACAATTGTAAGTCGCCCTGGATAAGGGCATCTGCTAAGAAATTAATATTTATTTATTTATTAATTTATTTTAGTTATCCATCTGCTTGAATATTTTTACAAGGATTTCACCGGTTGAAGTCAATTCTGCTGTGCCACTGTGAGCTCACCGAAGTCTTTGACACAGCATATTGCACATTGACAATGCAGGTTGTCAATACTGTCAGCTGCCAAGCCACCCACACTGCCCGGGAAAAGGTCACCAAGGTCCTGCTAAAGCCTGACCCTGGGGTCCTGCTACATAATAACAGGTTGTTTGAGGGGCATGGGATATTGAGAAAAAAACACTTGAGTCTTCTCATGTTAACCTTGACCATTGGCTCTGACTACAACACTGCCAAGGGGCTAATCATATTTGTTCTCCACCAATAATAATAAACTGTAATAAAACAGTAAACATACCCTGGTGTCCAATGTAATTGAAATCCAGGCTGTAATAAATTAATCATGGACTAGGATTAGCGTGAAACCGCAAACAGATGAAGGAATAATTTGTAACTAAATGAGCCGCTAATCCGGAGGATTTGAGCAAAGCTAGAAGCTGTTTATCAGTCTGGGATTTAATCGGTGGGTCGACTAAACTGTCAAAAGAGGAGTGGAAGCCCTCAAAGTCTGAGACAACTTACTGGGTAGGCATCTTGAGGAAGCTGCCGCGGGGTTAGGTAAAGTAATACCCACATAATATCCAATCTAATGATTACCAGAGGCTCTCAGTCATCAATAGACTCAACCAAGCTTATCACAATCATACCTCTCATGCAGTGAGACTAATTAAACAAAACAATCAGGGCCAAACACAGAGGCATAAACAACTGAAGAGACCCAGACTCCCTGTAAATGGGTGCTATAGTGCAGACAGACTTGAATCAAGGTCCGGTTCCTCCCTGAGGACCCTGGGTGTTGGAGCAGCGCAGGTCACAGTGTAAAGAGCGTTGCCTCGGTCTCACAGACCCAGGTATAGGAACACAGCCTTGGCCGGCCCCAGCACTTCCTAAAGGGAAATCATAGACATTCCAAGTGGGACGATAAACTGAGGGTGGAAGCATCCGAAGTGACAGCGTTAGCACTGGGAAGATGTCTGGGAAAGCTGCAATCTTAAATTAAATTAAGGAAAGGCAGTGATATTTATTTAATTCTAATGCAAACATGGGTGCCTCCTTAAGCAGGAAACAGCAGCCTTTCTCAGAGCGTTTGTTCAAGCATTTGGAGATAGCACAAGAAGCAGCCTCAATTCAACAAATATGGAACAAAGGTGTCTTTTTATCTGCGCACTGTAATATCTGGGGGATTGTTTTTAATAGCTGCATTTATGCACAGATGACATTCCAGCCAGGGGAGTTTATTTATATTTTATGGCTGAAAAAATAAATACATAAATAAAATAAAACTTGCTCTGCTGCCCGTCTGTGTTTTTAACCCAGTTTGAAGCTCTTTGATGATGCAGGTGTAATCACATACAGGACACAGAAAGCAAAAAGAACAGCTTCTGTGGAAATTTCCATTTTAAATCCTACTCTGTTTATACACTTTCCAGGTGAAGACATGACAAAATGGCACCTACATTTGAAAACAGTTCACTTTCAATCCAATTATTCTCCCACACAGAAACAAAAATGATGCCAAAGTGCTTTTTGTTGTGTTATTATTCTTCAGGCTTCATTTGAACAATCCTCCCCTAACCCTTCTCTCATTCTTAGTACATATACCTGAGTACAGAAACGTGTCAGCTATTGTTTAAAAAGAGGTCTAAAAGTACCGTTCATTTTGCCAAGGCACACAAAGATCAAAAGTATTCTAGGTTTCTAACAGGACTTTTTCCTTTTGAGAACAACACACAAGCACGTTTTTTTGAGCAGCAATAAAACAGGTTTGCAGCTGCACAACCGCTAATAGCCATCGAACTGTCATTGGGACGGCTTCACATGCCTGAACTGCGGTCTGATTAATAGACTGTGAAAAGTCACCATGTTGCCTGGCAACGTCTAACGTCCCGTGGATTTGGTGTGATTTCTTTAAAAATGAGGTGTGTAAGGCTGGCTTATGGAGAGAAAAAGGAGGGGTGGGGGGGGTGCAATATATTAAACAGCAGCTGTCATATGTTAGAACCGCAGGTCATTCATTAGCTGACTGAAGTTATTATTAGGGTGTAAGTTGATTCTTGCAAGGATTTATTAAAATGCCACACATTTAATTTCAAGCTTTTATTCTCTATTTAAGGACCGCTATTCCTTTTGTGCCTTTCAGCATGTGTCTCTATTTTTCTCACAGGGGCTTGCTTCTCCTATCGAACCCTCGTCCCTAACTTATTTAAGCCTCAATGAAATCTTGACTAGTCTTTGCTGACGCAATCTCAGTTGCAACTTCATCCTTGGCTCTTCCTGTTCATTCCATTGCATGACTTTGTTCAAACCAAGTCCTTCATTATTTCATTTATCTCCAGCAGAGTCAATTACAGGTATCAGCATTAATGAATCCTTCTCTCCTGCTTGACTGATTGATTTACCCACGAACCACAATCCCAGTGACAGCCAGGAAATGGCAAAACACAACCCAGTGAAGGGTGACCAGCAGTGGCAGTGGTGGAGGAATACTCCGTGCAGCCGGGGCAACTGCACAGGGGCCCACGCACTCACAAATTAGTTTCCTAACTTTTTTTCCTCCTCATAACTGTTTTTGCTTGGATGCTGCTATGAGGCACTGTTTTATGATTCGTTGGCATCTCTTTTTCGAACTGCTCGACCACTTGTATTTTAGCCTAGTGGTCTCTCAATATTGCAAAACAATTTCCTACAGTCTTCATGGAAGTTTTTGGGGTACTGTTCAGCAGTCTTTTGCAGTTATATTCTGTGTGCATGATTTATCCTATAGTTTAGGGGGAAACTAGTTAACAAGGGCTGCTGGGGACCAAAATAAACTAAAGCAAATTAACATGCCTGTATTTCTTATTGGGGGGGAAAAAAAGATTTTCTGTGTAAGAACATTTCTGTGAATGTCTGCTAACATTCTGAAAATAAAATATTGTTAAAAACTGAATACTTGACTTGGCATGTTTTATGTTTATAAAAGTATTACATTATTATTATTATTATTATTATTATTATTATTATTATTATTATTATTATTATTATTATTATTATTATTATTTATTTATTTCTTAGCAGACGCCCTTAACCAGGGAGACTTGCAGTCATAAACAAAAATATATTATTCATTTCAAGAATCACAGTACAAGTATTAATACAATTAAGAGCAAGATAAAATACAATGACTTAGGTTCTAGCAAGTACAAGTATATGACAAAATACGATACATAAAGGTTAGACCCACAATAAGGTCCTGCACCAGGGCTCATCTTCCTCTTCCTCCACCACTGAGCAGTGGCTGTACTCTTTGGTGGTAGTTATTTAAATGGTCAAATTTAAAACACCAGAAATGCCTCAGGAGAGTATGGTCTGACAATTTAATGTCGGCAGTTAAAATCCTAATCCTCACTTTCCCTGTGTATCTTTCCAGAGGTTAATCTTGCCACAAAGTCATGTATTACTGAACAATGTAAACATTGGTAAGAATCGCAAAAACATCCTGCTCTAATGTGAATGTGTTCGTGTTTTTATTATTCAAGCCTAGCTTTTAAACAGCTGGAATTCAGAATCTCTCCACTCTAATCCCTTTCCGGGAATTTCATTTTTAAATTGACCCTGAACTGTGCGATTTCCTGTATTCTGCTGAAGATATGCTTTTCCTATGTTTTATAGAATTCAGTATGTCATGCTTTGATAAATTCATATTTGATCAGTTTCTCATCCTTTTGGTCCAACCTGTTCCTTCACATTTCACTGAAAATGTGACTGCATAAAGTACAGAAGGTTTACAGCAGAGAGAAAATAAGAACTTTTATTATTCTTTGATGAAGTTCTGTAGTAATTATATTTCATGTGGCTGAAACCATCTGCTGTGATGGTTAACGGAACTAAACAGCTGTGATAAGTTAGGCCAAGCAAACAAGCTCTATATTAAAACTGTATTCCTTGGCCCCCCTTAGTTAAGATCACTGTACAGCTTAGCAGCTGATGCAGTTTGGGAGTTTGCCCTGACCGCAATTACATGCTAGTACCAGTATAAGTAATCTTCGGTGTACCATGGGTAAAGTCTTCAAAGTTTAGTAACGTACAGGGTAAAAGCCATGCAATGTGCAGTAAATCACTAGCAAGCACATAGTAAACTACACATGTACCATGTAAACTTTTATAAGGGAATCTTCTTGACCTCTTTGTCTTTTTTAATAACATTCCTATATTTTCAACTGCTGTGGCTGAAAAGATTTCATGAGCTGGTTTGGAGTTTAAGGTTCAGTGAGCTAGAATGAAAGACCTTATGTGTGAACGGTGTTGATGTTAACTTGCAGATTATCATTCAAAGTGCAGTCCTTTGAACCCAGGTCAAACCCAGGACCTAATAAAATCAGTGGCAATGCTTTGTGACAAACAGTGAAGTTGGGTCGAGTGGGTCAGATTCTAGACTCATTAAAGTAATGTCACCTCGGATACCTGCTTTGTTCTCCCCACTAATTGTGGGCATTTCCACTTACTTAGTGATGAGCCTCCTACAGTAAATGCCCCAATTAGAAAACAACAGCAACAGCACCTCAGCATATTGCACAGAACTCTCACAGCATGGTGAATGGGTTTATGTGTGTAACATGACCAGTATGCCTGACCATTAGCCCCATCTTGGACACACAGTTTATGATGAAAAAAGAAAATCCATATTGACAAGTTTTCCATTACCCTAGGAAACCTGTACAGTCTCCAATTCCACGAGTCAGTTCCCCGGGGTTGTTAAAATGAACTTTTAAAGCTAACTGCTTCGATCAAATGCATATGTTTGTTTCCATTCAACCTTCTGCTCCTGAATATTTCATGTTGATTCACATCTTGGATTGCTAGTACATTTTTATAAATTCTCTTTTTTTTTAGATGCAGGTGTAAAAGCATATTGTATTGCGTGTACATAGTATAGCTGGGGTAGGTAGAGTGTGAATGTTTTCCATGCGGCTGTGATTTATAGTTAAGAAATGGCTTTTAACATTTTGAAACTATTTTGATTATAGAGCTTTTAACTGCACAGTAGAGTCCTGACTAGTTGATATATATATATATATATATAGTATCCAGTAATATTTGTGATACTTAAACGTCATTAGAGTAATTGCAGAAGACATGAATCAAGCATGTTTTCAGAGTTGAATTAGGTAATGCATTCAAATGGTTCAGTTTCAAATGACCAATGTGTTTTCAATAAACATAGTGCATTAACATAATGGGGATGGAGAGGGGGGGAACAATTCAAAACATATAACACACACCGCCACTTAAAAGCATTGCATCCCATGGTTCTATAACGCTCCCCATATAAACAAGACAATGTGAATCCTGACCAACAAGAACTAGGCTAAAGTTTACAGATGTGGTTTGAGAACTGCTCGTATAGTGGATTAAGTCATCATGCACAGACCTGTATAAATCATCAAAACACTGACTCACAAGTTACCCCAGATGAGCGGACAGCACAGTCTATTCACACTTATGTCGTTTTGTTGGACTGGAAGTAGATGGCCAACACAATCCCCCTCATCCCCCGTCCCTGCCCCCCGCATCCCCTCAACCTTCCCCCCGTCCCCTGCTACAGATGTGGCCTCACAGGAGAGTATATTGGCTTTACGAGAAGTTTTAATGAAATCCTGGCACTTTTCCAGCTTCGGGCCCAATACTCTAGGGCTGACTACTCACGCACAGCAACAAGATCCAGCATCGTTGTAACGATTCCTTCTCACCTACAATCAGAGGCTAATACATTGCAGACTGTGGGTTTCACATGTTTAAGGTAGACGTTATGTAGAAACGCTTCGTCTAGGTCCTTCTTCAGTACTTTAATTAAGAGCTGTACAGAAGTATTTTTATATTAGTTAGGAAGGGGTAGCCCCAGCCTGTGAGAGCTATGTGTGAACAGTACATTTGTATGCTACTTTTAGGATTCATATAGTTTAATTCCAATTGAGCATTCTGAAGTTGTATCGATGTTTTCTGCTGATCTGATCTTCAGTGGAGAGCCTAATGATGTTACTGTCTGATGAAATGTTCTTGAACTCTGACTTTCATGACATCATCTCGGGTAAGTGGCCAAAGTGTCCCCTATATTGATACACTGCATAGAAAGGCCCACTCTGTTAAGTTTTAGGAACTAAGATTTTGTAACTGTAATGAGTTTTTATGTTCAGCTGATATTCTGCAAACTGCATGCCTTTTCACGTGAGCTCATATCTATTGGCCGTTTAATCGCCAAACTTAAAGGACTGCCAATTCTGCAGTACATTGTACACAGTTTGTGTCCATTCTTTGCTAAAGATAATAAAGTCTAAGTGTGGGTTTCTTGATAATGTGAGGCCTTGGTTCATATATACAATATAAAGAAGCTGCCAAGTCATCTTAGTCTTTCTTTTGCTTGCCTGGAGTTTTTAGTAAAGGATTGATCTTTCTGCTTCTTGTCTCTACGGGTGTCCAATATGTCTTTCCAGCTTTGTATAGGGGAACTAGTGTATCCCTTTCAGACTCACAGTCCATAGCTAAATTAAAGCATGTGTTTAATGTGTTTGGCTCAGGGAACCCTGACTGTCGGAGCTGTCCTGTTCTATAATTACATCATTACATGTAACATTCCAAAATGTTCTTCTGCTGTTTAATCAGGGTGTGATTAATCTTTCTAAAACCTGAAGATACCGCATCAACTGCTGAACATTGCACAGGAATAATCCTATATTTAATTGAATTGGTTCCTGCACCCCACAACAAACTTATGGGTTTTGAAGCTTCATAAAGTAGAGTGTTGGACTCTTTGGTAAGCTACAGAGATGGTTGTCCTAACCCTTGTTAAAGTTGCTAATTATTATAGATTTTAGTCCCACTGGCTCTTACCAGTGGTTTCAGTTGGTTTCGGACTAACAAAGAGGGGTCGGTATTTAGTTAAGCAGAAAAAGAAAGTTCAGTGTAAAGACAAGATTGGAATAGTTTCAATACATTGTAAGCAAAACAGTCCAGTGGCTATCCTTTTTGTAAAAGATCTCTTCAAAAGAAAATGCACCTGCTCTTCATCGGTAATTTACTTTTGCTGTGCGATCTGCCTGATTGATCAATGTGTGTGTGTGTGCATGAGTTCTAATTGATCCTGCAAACAATTGCTAAAAAGTAGGGGTCTGATGCGTGCTGACCATTTTTTTGCTGATCTTTTTTTTTTTTTTTTTTTTAATAAATATTAGTTTATTATATATTAACTAAAACAAACTCTTGCAAAAAAAAAAAAAACGTTTGTTAACATGTTGGTAAGTTAGCTGTTAACAGTTAAAAAGTAATACCTAAAATAAATCATGACCAAAGACATCTGCATTGTGTGTGATACTGCAGGTTGAGGCTTCATCCTGGAAGCAGAACCCTGGCAGCTGCTCTAAGGCCAGATGGCTGGAGGAATGTCTCAAGTGATGAGGTTATCTCATCGTCCCAGAGGAGGCTGCTTAACGATCTTTCCAACTAAAAAAAAGGAATGAAATATAAAATATACAAATGAAGAATGCTAAAGGCATTGGAGACAACTGTTGAAAAACAGCTGTGCTTGTAACCCCAATACACACATTTTTTTATGCCAAAGACACAACAGGATTATTCAGTTGAATTGTATTTGGCATATAGGCAAAACGCATTAGCCCCTGCTGAATTACCAATATGGAATCCATTCTACGAGTGCGCCTGTACTTCACGGTCAATTTCACGCTCCCTACAATGGAGTGAAAGCTGATAACAAAACACATTTTCTGCTCATGAATTTTCCCAGAATTAGACTCTTCTCCAGCCCAGGGGGGCAGGAAGTTTCTTTGTGTGACTAACTATTCAAGTTGCCTAAATTGATGTCAATTATTTAAAATTTTAAAATAACAACAGGGGCTTTTAGTTATCTTTACAGGGACCCCGATGGACAAAAGGGTCAGTTGTAGACTTCTGAAATCTAGGAGAAACCAAGTGTGACAGTGAGATTGGCTTTTTTTCCAGTGCATTATACGGTTTAATGGAACCAGGACCTGTGAAAACATCTATGAAACAGATACTCTGTACTGAAGTAGCACATTATTTACAACATCATTTTTTGGGGGGGATGACTGGAGTAACATACCCGGTTCCCTGGTGATTGCACACTCTCCATATTCATTTGTGTTTTACAGATACTAGAGAACCCCTTAACTGTGTTGCAAACTGACTCGGTTACAAAGCAACACGTCAATTTTCACCAGCCGGAAAGAAGAATTTTCCCAGGGACTTAGAATCCTTCTTAAATATCCCAAAGTTTATTGCTTCAAGATCACACCAGGTCCTTCCAGGAAAATGATAATATTACTAGAAAAGCAATGACTCATTCCACACAGAGGTCTGCTTTGCAATGGATGCTTTACCAAAGGGTTTTGTTCTTCTGGTGATTCAAATTACCCTTTTGGACAATTGATGTTCTTGCAAAATATGTTGTTTCATGCATACTGTAATTCTTTAAGTAAAATGTCTATTGGACTATTGTTGAGTCACCTACTTTTTGTCTATGTTGGGCATTAACAGCCTATGCAGACAGTTAGTTATACGTGCTGAAACCTTCAATCAGGAAAGCTTGTTTTAGACATTGAATAACTTCCCAGTGCAATTGGTTTGCTGCGGGAGTAGATAGCAGAGACATATTTATAATCTTCAAAACAATAAAAATGCTGTTTACTAGGTATTCCTCCTACAGTAAATTTGCAGACAGATGATGTCATAGAAGTTATGGGATGACACATTTCTTGGACTCAATTCTTAGAGCACTTGCAACCAAAACGATGCCATAGGTGAAAATAGTTAAAGTGAAGTCGTCTTTAAGTTCTTGTTAGTGGTCTACGAAATTTGCCATTCACACTTTTTACAACCCAATTTAAACCCAGAGAACAGAAAATGACTGTTTACCTCAACAGACAGCATCCCGCTGGTGCTGCAGAGACACTGAAAACACTGAAGAACGATACAGTGTGGCTTGATCTTCAGGTCATCTGTAACGGATAGTGTTGTGTGATACACTGCAGTTATGGATTCTGCCCAGTCCCCTGTCGGTGAGATGAGATGAAATTAAAAGATCTAAAACCACGAATTCAGAAGGATCTTTGGCATTGTGGTTAAGACGCTCACTTGCGGTGCTCGGGGTTGAGAGTTTGCACCCAGCCTCTTCCCTGTTGCACAGTTACAGTATGACCATTGGCCAGTCCTACTTTTATAGCATTATTTGTCAATAGGGTTCACTTTCTTTCTTCTGGGACATGTGAATAACGTACAGTACAATACAGCTCGCGTCATGTGTTCACCAACATGCATCCCTCACACATCAGGCATTCCACAGTGACAGCCCCAGCTCCATGATAAACAGAGACGGGCCAGCTCCTGCCTGTGGTTCTTTTGGCAGAGGTGTATGAATCCTGGGACGCCATAGGTCAGTGTTTCAGTGGTGGCCAGATGTGGATGAAAGGCAGAGAGTGTTTTATTGTTGTTGTTCTAGGAACAGACCAAAGTTTGTGTTCAGTAAAATGCCCACCTTTCCATCGAAAAAGTGTTCCACATGTGGTTTGCATGTTGGCTGACAATATTGCTAGCGCTACCGAATTATCTGCCTTGTACTAAATCTACATTAAGTGGGTGAAGGCAAAAAACTGATGTTTCGTGCATTCATTTTACATTTTATTAGAAGGATGAAAATTCAAACGCGTTAGTTGATAGCTTTCAGCACAGACATAAAGATACTTAATTACACTGTTGAACATTTGTGTTTCATAACCTTTGCTACACAAAGGCCCCATTTAGATCTGTCGTTGTTAAGATCAATAGAATACAGTACACTCACACATACTATAACTTTATAAAACAGAGAGGTGTCTGTCTGTCGTGGACGTTTGCTGCTGTATAGAGAAAATGACGACAACATGAAGCCCAGTAAGATAAGTGTGTAATTTAGTTAAATCAGGAATTTCACAGTCAATTGCATAGTTGCATAGTGGGTCCCATATATGATTCAGACATTTCCTCACAATGTATTAGGTTGTATTTCCATTAACCTTCATTAATGGCTAAGCAGAAAGTCTTTAAAATGTGTTTTGTATCTATTACTGGAAATGCATATATGGAGTTTGCAAAATCCCCTGTCATATTTAATAGGGAAGGGAATGGATTTCTTTTAAGTTTGTTTCAAGTCATGGCCAGAAAGCATCACCGTAAATACAATTTAGTGTAGAGAGCAAAAACAGTGCACGTACATACAGAGGGTACTCACACAGTGATTGTGCAATAAAAAAAATATTTGCATACAATTGAGAGTTAATTGGGTTAAAGACAAATGCAATCTGAAATGACTCTAGGAGGCTAGGAGTGTACGATGAAAGCTTGATGAAGATTAATGCCAAATCAAGGCCGTTATCGTGTTGACCATGTAGAGACTGACAGACAGACAGACGGATGGACACACGCTATTAGTGCATAAGGGTCTGTATTGTTAACATTTTGTGCTTGGCTATTGGTAAAAGCAGCAGATGCCCACAACATTGTATATGAAGGGCTTTATATATCTATCTGAGGTCATCATCAGCACCAAAATAGCTTCTTGTTCTGTACATAACTACTAAAATACAAAGAATCTCATGAAGTCACTGTGAGAGTATGGGGTGCTGGTATGTATATTTGTCACAAAAAGACTTCTTGTAAAGCAATTAGATGAGCAGCGTCCTCGGATATTTCCATAATTACAGTCACAAAAGATCCATTTACCCAGCTGATTTGGTCATTTGTGGGCTTAATCATTGTGATTCAGAAAACATTCCATCCATGTTTAGGATTATGAGTGTAAACTCAATTGACAGAATGAACTGCATTATTCTGGGGGTAATTCAGGGGAGCAGCTGTCCCCCACGCACTGAATTCCATTGGATTTAGTGGTTAACTAGTTTACAGTCTGTGGGTATTTTACTGCAGATTTGTTTTTTCTTTTGTAAATTGAGTGGAGGAGAGCGGCTTTCCAGTCAAACAACCCATCACTCAGTAAAATGCAAACCTCCCATGAACTTGGTTTACTATGCATTCAGAAAAACACATTACTGGCCTGCAGGCTTGAGATTTCAGGTTTTAATTGATAAATACAGACAAAACCTCAAACTAAATGAAAACGGTGTTCATAAGAACAGCCAACGCTACTTATTTTGAAGTTTGTCTGTAAAAATCATCAGTGGGTACAGAAATGATTCCCTCCCTGTAACTTCACACATCTACTAGCGGCAACACTGCTTGATTGAAACTGACATGAAAAAGGCTGCAGTATTTTTTTTGGAGCAGTAATTTGATATATGACTGAGTTTTCTTTTTTTTTTGTCATGTGGTTCTTATTGAATCTAAATCAATTGTTATTTTATCCACACTATTTATCCTAATGCCATTCGTCAGATGAAGTAACCACAGTTGCCACGGGAACCCCCCTTCGCTACTCCTTATTTCGTATGTGGAAAAATAACACTTGTGCTCCCTGTGATGTGTTAATTGAAATTAGGTTCTCTGTGGTGTTTTAATTGAAGTTTTATTTGGTTTATTTCAAGACTGACTGGGAAAAAAGGCATAAATATTGCAAATGTGGTTTACCGTGTTAAAACAAGCATAGAAAAAAATGTGTCATTGCAGGCATCTTTGATTCATTTGATTAAAAATGCCATTGTGTCGACTTGAATCGTCTCCATTCTACTCATCTCAAATCTCAAACCGCTAGAATGCTTTTGAACAAACACCACGTGATCAGAGTCTGTAGCTTAATAAGACTAAGATGCTTTGCCTTATCCCAAGATGGAAGAGATTTAGGCGCCTGTTTAAAATGATTTAAACCAAGGGGATTCGAACCCAGGACTGAGAGACAATGTGTCCCTTTAACCTCTTTACTTCTGAGGCCAGTCTGGCCACCAGTCCACAACCAGAAGCATACTGTGTTACACTGATCCAATTTATACCATACGTGTTGTATATTAAACACAGGGGACAATGTGCACTTTATAAGCTGATTCACCACATGGGTTGTGTAACAGTACACTCTACAAAAGCGCTGTCTTTCTGCACCAGTAAAATAAGCAATTGTCATTTCATCATCTTTTTTTTAACAGGGACTTGGAAATGTCCAAAACTATGAATTAGACACAAGGACTGCATTTGGGGGAAGAGGTCATTTACACCCCATTCATCAGTTAATCAATCAACCCATCAATCACCCAATCAGTCACACCACAACTCAAATAAATTCAACCTTTAGAGACTCTCCCAGAGAGTCCCAACCACCCCTCCCGCCACCCCCTCCCTCCCTCCCTCCCTCCCCAGTCTCCCAGCCTCCTCCCTCAGGCTTGAGCCTCACTCACAGAGCCACACCCAACCAGTTAACTGTAGTTAATTATCTATCCAGCTTGTCAAGCACAGCAAGGTATATCATTGTTAACTAATCTATTTGATTTTGTAATCAATAGCCCATCAATAACCCTGCATCCATGTGTGTTTAGTATTGGATTACTAAAGCCAATCTTCATTAAACACCTATGGTGTGAGGTTGTGCTCCCACAAAATGAACCGTTTTGTACTTTATATTCCAAACAGTAAACCCCTTTGGGAGGTTGGTGGAGCGTGGGAAAAGTTGTGGAGGGGCTCAATGAATCCCACATTTACAAACACCACTGCATTTAAGCACATTAAAAAAATGCAATTATTCTATCTACATAGCGTGAATGTTACACTTTTTTCTTTTTTTCTTTTATGAACAAGTGATCATTCTGAACTAGCTATGCCTTGTACATTCCAGATGTGCACATTAGTAGTAAGTTAACTCTTAACAGTGACACGTATAAAAGTCCTCTGTAGTTTAAATAATGAGTTTCCTTTCTTGCATGGTATAATTTGAAGGGTGCAGGTGCCAGGACTGCACTAAACATTTTCTCAGATCAGAAATCCCACAGCCCATGTATAGTTGCATTCTGTGTCTGATTGACACAGGTGTTACATACTTTAGTTTGCAAGCAACGAGTTTGCAATAAATAATACAGGGTTGCCTGAAGTCGTTGCCCTCCTGGGTTTTAATCCTCCCGCTTGCTTTCATGTGTTGTCGCTGTTCTGAGTATCCCCAGGGGAGGGGCCACACTTTGTTCTCAAAAGAGTAAAAACAAACAAACTTGATATTTACTGTCAGACAGGATTCAGTGGAGTTTTAGGCAAGGAGCAGAAGGGGCAGGTGAAAGGTCATGTGTTTTTATTAAATGTGTCCCAGGGACTCCCCCTGTAGCTGAGGTGCGTCTGACCTCCCTGCAGTCTGCAGACTGAGTGCAGGGCTGCGACAGGATTTACACCAGATAATGACACAGAATTCCACAATTAAAAAGATATATATATATATATATATATATATATATATATATATATATATATATACTGTGATTAACCAACAGGCATTAAGAGGGGAAGGACATTCTAGAGGATGCCTGATAATAATAATAATAATAATAATAATGGGGTTAAGAGGGAGGGAGTTAAATATGGGAGATTGTACTAAAACAAGAAAACAAGGGCATTTACAAGTGTATATCTATCTATCTATCTATCTATCTATCTATATATATATATATATATAGATAGATAGATAGATAGATAGATAGATAGATAGATAGGTAGATAGATAGATAGATATACACTTATATATATATGTTATTTGCTATTTACAACAGGACTGTGCTAATTTTGATATATATATATATATATATATATATAAAAATTAGCACAGTCGTGTTGTTGAAACCCCCCCCCCCCCCCCCCCCAAATAGAATAAATAAATACATCCAGGTGCACGTGGGAGTCATTTCAAAAAATGATCATTTTTAGTTTAGCTACAAAGAACAAACAAAAAGCATCTTAACAAATCAGTTTTCAAATAAATCTTATCAAATGGGTTTGCCAACAATTTACTACTCACAGTTTAAGCTCTTCTGTCTTAAACATGCCAACATACTGTATACATTACTCATCCTGGTGATGAGGAGAATGACTTGCAGCCTTTGTGTTTTAAATCAGTGAACACAGTTCTGTAAACTGTTTATCCAAGTGAAGCTCAAATTACAGCTACTCCATCTCACCGTTGACACCCACTTCAGGAATGTAACTCCTTAAGTGTAAACCAATTCTGTAGACCCACAACAAAGCTCTAGAAAGGATGCAATATCCTAGACTGAGTAATGTGCTCTGGTTTCCTTACTGAAGGCTGTTATTGAACTGCTGACCCTTTGTTGCAAGCTTCACCCTGACTTGCTTTACCTGGAAGGAAGATGGACAAGTAGAGGAACTGCACCAGGGATGTGAGCCATATCTTCAAAAGTTGTATACTGCCTCTCAGAGCTTATCTCTGGTAACTTGGCTCTGTACTTGGCGACATCAGGGTTCTCAGTATTTAAAAAATCTTTGACTAGCAGCTCATGCTTGTCTTAAGTTATGGCGATGAAAGAACATGCCTTGGCCAACCAAAACATTTAAACCTGTGCTGTTTAAGTCTGGGGTGCTGGTGGTGTCACATATGATGCCCATTTAATTATATACCCCACTTAGTATCCTGATAATCACCCCTTCTTCAAAATATAAGCAAAACAGAACGACTGTCATTTTACCCCAAGACAGGTATCGCAATCAATTCAACCGGAAATCCTGTGTCTGCTTGATCTGTCGGTGCAGTGAGACAGAACGCAAAACAAGAATCGAACCACTGTTGCTGAGTAGCAGAAGATTGCAGAATGATAATAAAAAGGACAACCAAAATGTTTCTCTGGGGGGCTGCGCATATTGTATAGTCTTTTATTTATTTATTTATTTATTTACATGGAAAACAAAATCCCTGAAAGGCAATAGCTTAGAGAATGGCTACACTAGCAGACTCTGCAAATGTTTAAATTGGACAGTTGCACGGACCCTGTCTGCTATTGACCATTGGCGTCACTGTGGCGAGGGGGAAGATTAGGGCTTTATGGAAGAGAAAATATCTTCTAAGAAACTGTTCTTTCAGGTTAATGCCTCTCATCCTTGTGCTATTCATGAAGGCTACTGTGGTGTCTGCTCACCCTCCCCAGACTGAACCCATTTGAAACGCATGCCTTTGTAGTGAGACTGATTGAATGGTGTTCGAATAAGAAATGCAGAAGTAGACCTTATCTGCTTTACAGCCGACTTTGCAGTATAATCACACATCGTTATTTAACTAATGCACAACTTGCATGGTAAGCACCCAGCTGAGCAGAAGTCAGAAAGTACTCCTTAGAAGGTATTATAAAGGTATAATGATGAGAACAGCAGTACAATGTAATATAGAATTATATTATCTTGAAAGGTGAGGGCTAATCCTGATACAATGTAATATATAATTATATTATCTTGAAAGGTGAGGGCTAATCCTGATACAATGTAATATAGAATTATATTACCTTGAAGGATGAGGGCTAATCCTGATAAAATGTAATATAGAATTATATTACCTTGAAGGGTGAGGGCTAATCCCGAACACAAATTTTAATCTGATTCATGTAGACAGTGCCATCCACATGTTGTTCCTGGGAGCAGACTGTATGACTGGAAAGGTCCATTTAATGGCACACCAAATCAAAAGCTGCAGAAACAATACCATGAGTGCTAGCAAATACTAAATATTCAGCCAGTTCCTTCTGAAATAATTGAATGAATCTTTTCTACAATGTTACAATCAGAGAGTGTAAATGAGTACAAGAGTCACGCTTTAACACCTCACTGATTGTCTGAACTTAATGCAAACATGAATAGCAACAAATCAGCATCCCCCTAATAGGCATAGTACCCATCTTATAGAAGACAGATCAGGAGAACGTACTCACTAGAAACTACAACCATACCACCAACCTGCTGTGACGTAAACAAAAAGAAAGCATTGCTACATTATTTTAAAAAATGAGATAGCGCTGACCCAAAATGTAAAGAATGTTCGACTGTATAGTATATGTTGCTTCTTTGACGCATAACAATTTTTCCTTGGAAGAATAAGACAGATGATTATCACACATGCTATTTCCTAATAAACCCCAGGGCCGAGACACAGGGGAGGATAAAATATCCTTACAGTTATCGATGTCAGAGGAGATACAGTAAATCATTTCCCCAAGCTGCTTTTAATTTCAGCTAGCGCGTGTGGTTGCTCTCAAAGGGGTCAAGCATTGCAGTGCCAGAAAAATATGATCCTTGTAAACAGAGCATTATTTTTGCATTTGCTTGTTCTAACTGAACGTATTATTTAATCATTTTCATATGCAAACCACTTAAGGTTAATAAACCATAGGTCCAAACCAGAATGCATTCTTGATTTAATGTATGGCATGCTGTGCAGATTGGAACCAACAAACCAAACAGAAACAGATCCACGGTCCCCTCTCTCTCGCCAAGCCCCTACAGAAAAAGACATTGAAACCTGTTATACTGTGAAATCCTTTAGGTGCAGTTATCATTCAAGAATTTTAGTCAAGCTCGAGGTCACAAATAACGTACTTTTGTTATCTCTGAAACATACTGCAACTCCCTATTCTCTGTGCTGTAATGATAAGGCATAAGACTTACTACATTTAGTCATTATGCTATAATCGCATTTTCTGTAATTACATCTGTTTCATATATTCCCTTTCAGCTGAAATGACATTTATTGTCATACATTCTCCTAAACTGTGGTGCACCCTAAGTCAAGGGGCATTTTCAACTTGATTAGGTAAAGTGGAAGCCCAAAGCATCAACATCTCTGTCCAAACAAAGCACAGACAGACTATAGGTATATATTTATGCTATTTAGTCTATAAAATGTGTCCTACTCATGTTGCTTGGTAATTTAATAGCTAAAAATCTTATCTTATTAAAGAGAACAAGGCCGTGGGGTATTTGCACTGACGTCACTTATAGATACACATTAACCTCAATAGCCTGGAAGCAGCTATCCTAAACATAAACAATAACATTCATGCTCAGTAAACACCTGTTATATAGTGATTTAATATTGCTGACACATTTAAACAAATTAAACACAAATAAATGTGCTTTAACCACTATCAATTTAAATAACACAATAATAGCCAATAATTTAAACATTACAACTAGCATATGTTCTTGTATGGATGAGGGATTGTTTGCTTTTCTCCATTTAACACTTTGATACTAGACTTCGTTAATGTTTCATGACAGGTAATGGTAGCAACATATACTCAAGCCTGGTTCACAGGGATCAGAGCTTCTCTTGCACAGTTTTGTCCCGTTCCCCTCTCATTTCAAGCATGATGCTGGGAGGTAAGCTCTCGGGAGACCCTTCCCATGTCTCTTTGAGAGGGCGCTAATTAGTGTTGTGATAATTCAGGGCCCCCTCCTTTGCAAACAAACTCACCTCTAATGTTCTGTCAAAGTTGAAAGGTAAAGGTTAAGACGGCTTTTATTTATTTCACCAAGGATCTAATAAAAAGTGGAAACAGCTGCCAGTGTTAAGCAGCAGGGCCATGCTCCAGTTGGGTTGAATTACACCCTGCTCCAAAAGTCTTTGTTATACAAGTAATTGGCTTCCTTTGTTACTTATACAACCCCCTGACAAGCTGTATCTAACATTTACCTATTAGAGGAAAATATATACAGTTTAGCATTGTAATGTAGGCTGTTTTTCTGTTGATCTTGCTAACAAATATGTCCAATAACATCATGTTGTATTTTCATCTCATATTCCAGCAGTAGTTTACTGATGCATGCTTATATTATTAATGTGTCTCAGTTATAAGAACATAAGAACATAAGAACATAAGAACATAAGAAAGTTTACAAATGAGAGGAGGCCATTCAGCCCATCTTGCTCGTTTGGTTGTTAGTAGCTTATTGATCCCAGAATCTCATCAAGCAGCTTCTTGAAGGATCCCAGGGTATCAGCTTCAACAACATTACTGGGGAGTTGGTTCCAGACCCTCACAATTCTCTGTGTAAAAAAGTGCCTCCTATTTTCTGTTCTTATGGTAGAGATTGCTAAAAGCATACTGCATAGAAACAACGTACCACAGAGTAGGCAACTGGAACGCAGTTCATCACAAGAGCAATGGGAATAGTGTACAGTCCCTTCTGAACTATGGAGCAAATATTAACTTTATGTCTTGTTGGTTGTCTGCTATTTACTTGCCGTGGGTTCCGGTATGTAAACTATTTAAATGAACAGCTACTAGAGAGGGTGCATGTATGTGATTAATTTGCTACAGTGATTTGAAATTTGACCTGCCTTGTTAATGATCAAGCCCCTCCTTCACCTGTTTTAAAATAGCAGTTGTCTTGAGAACAGATTTGGAACCACAGCAGTAGTGCTTTCACTTAGACCTGCTGTAAAAAGAGAGCACCTGTTGCAGGTGACCTAGAGCACACATATCTGGTGCAGAGTGCAACTGTTGGAAAAACCCCTGCTATAGACCAGCAAGCAGGTGAGGCAGCAGCTTTGGTCAAGAGGGCAGCTATAATGAGAGCTTTCACAGGGCCCTTGCTGGGAGTGCATGTCGCTGTGAAACCGAGAGGGAAAGTTGCTGAACTAAATTGCAGCATTGCTATATGACCCGTGTCCTTACCCAGTTTTATGGTTCAATCAAACATAATGTAGGAGGACCCCCCCAACCCCAAGCAAGAATGAGAACAACCCAGGTAAACCTTTACTTAAAAAAAATTTACATGTCAGCATAGGGCAGTGAAAAACAAATTGTGCTAATGTTGTCCTTGTGAGCCCAAAGGATTTGTAGTAAAGAGATTTTAGTTTTTAGTTTTTTAATGTATTTATTTATTTTATTTGAACATTATATATCTTTTTTCAGTATTGTACCACTTTACTTCAAAGTCCATTGGTTTAACACCAGGTTATCTGAATGCAGGCGTCAGCACTTTTGAAAGTGTGAATGAGTTGCTAAATTGGGGGTTGACAGCTGGGCACTCTGAGTGAGTGGAAAGGTCTGCTGAAACGAGGCAGCTGTACCTTGGCATTGCTAGCCCCTCAGCAGGTTCGTTTTCATCATTCCTCATTTCACACATTCTCCAGGAGGTGGGGAGTGTATTGCGTATTGATTATTACAGATAATAAAGTTTGGCCTTCAGACGAGTCATTTAGCGTCAAAACTTCAACTTATTTTGCATCAAAATAAAGAGGGAAGGGGGGGTGCTTTCTTGTGATGCAGTGAGTAGTATAACTGTGTATAACATCTTTTAAAGAAGGGGGTGCTTTCTTGTGATGCAGTGAGTAGTATAACTGGGTATAACATCTATTCCATGTGCACGGATCTAGAGAATATATATAATACTCTTTTAATATCTTTTAAAGTCCATTTAGATTAGTTACTAAAGGTTTACGGATCATGAAACCTGTTCATTTATTCCCATTGTTCAAAACACTGTTTAACTTTCTTTAAAAAACAGTCCTGAAATTTTTATGAATAGGGCTCATAATTGCAATAATTATCTCTCCATCCGGAATTACCAGAAATCATATACCAATATGGCAAATAACCTGCCAAAAAAAAATCATTCCGTAATTTGTGGATGTAGAAGGTATCACTCCTTATTCATTTATTTATTATGTTTTATTAATATCACCTCTTCCATATATAGCATGTACAATAAATCCAGCTATATTTGTAATAGTCATAGGGAGTTTTGGACTGTTTGACTGCAGTGTCCTCATTCACCCTTAAAGGTTAGTTTTGATGTTGCAGCTCAGCAACCCATAATAAATCAGTCCCCAAACCTTCCAATCAAGTTGCAGTTACAACTCTGGACTACTGCTGGAGGACACTCTACACATCTTTATCCAGCTCTTACCAATTAGGGAAGGTTGTTTGAGGGCAGCCTTTTTCAAGGGAGGGGATGAGAGGGGTTAAAAATGGAAAACACAAGCTAAAAAAAATAATAATTTAAAAAAGTAACTCCATTTAACCATTTATTTTTACTGAAATCATATTTAAAAAGTAAAACTAAAACTGAAATTTTAAAAAAATGTTTGTCTCTAAAAGCAATTTTACCCAAAAGTTAATAAAAAAAATGATTACAACATTATATCAAGTACTTATGGAATCATGTGTTAAAGCCTTTTTGATGGTTCCAATGGTTTCTGGGACTGTTAGAGACACAAGGCAGTTTTCATGCCATTCTCTTTCTTCTGCCATGTGGAGATTATTACTGAGCAGCTCTGCAAATGCACTTAGGAAGGACTGACCTATGACCTTGAACAGGACATGACCTGTGTTCAAAGCTCTATCATTAATTAATTAAAGGGTGCAACATTGGTTTAGTATTGAATATACAATTTTACCATTTCAGACTGCCTGGTTACTATTTCGGTATAATATCTATAAAGAATAAACATGTGATACAGTATATAGGGAGTGAAAATCGTTTTAAAATGCACTAAATGCTCAGGAGGACAACATGTCTACTGGGACACACTTGGGTGTAAGTTCTATAACAGGTCACTGACTCTGAACCATGTGCACAGTAAAGATCAAATTCTAATCAATGAGGGTTCAAGTACAAGGATAGTGTTACTGCGTATGTTGATTAAGTTCAAGCTAGACGTGAATTGGATGCTGTGACCTCAAGATTATTTTGAATTGCAACTGCTAGGCATGTCTGAAAATGAGAATCAGATTGGATGTTGTTTTGTTTGTTAGTTATTAAGAGACCCTTGAAATATATTGAAAACAGACCTACTGTAGATGAAAATCATTGCTCATCTATGTGGGTTATGGTATTTGGTAGCGTTTCCCATGTAAAGACAATATATGTTTATGTTTTTTGGCATTGGGTATATTAATGTCATTAAATTGTAACCACAGTGATTTTAAAAGGACATTTCATACACATAATAAATGGCTACTGTGTACATAGCCTACATGATACTGTTCAGCTGTCATTGTAAACTACAGTATGGAAGCTAATTTTGACTACTAACTAATTGCACAATGTACTGTATATTAAACAATACAGATGTAACAGGTTGTCTATCATTGCTAAACATTCCATAAGAAGTGTCTCAAACTGTCCTAGTGTGCATGGAGTCATATGGTAACACTAGCTCGAGTCACACATGAAATGAGTTTTTTGGTTTCAGTTTAGTTCAGTTTTACATTCTTCCCGATTATGGACCGAGGTTTTCAATACTTACAGGCACCACTTATGGTCACTGTCTGAACCTGTATTTCTAGGTCTAGAGAGCATTCTCCATTTCTAAAGTGACCACTAACACCATTGAACTTAACAACATATTAACAAATACATAGCTTTTAAAATTAAATACTTTGTCTTCTTAATTCTTAAAAGGTTACCTTAAAATACTGATGAAGTTCATCTTTTAGTTTTTTTGGTTCAGTGGAATTAAGTGAGAGTCAGGGCTGTTATCACCTAAATAATAAATGACCGGAAGGCATATAAGCATAAATCAAACAAGCTGACTGACTCCCCCAGACCATGAAACATGCAGAACAATCAATAAATGAATGGAAAACATTCTGGAACCTGATCAATACAAGGCAAAGTATGCAACAGCTTTCTCTGCATTGCTGGGAAATGAAAGCTACTTGCAGAAGCTAAAGTACATGTTGTACAATATCCGAAGAAGCAGCCGTGTCTCTTATTAATGCATCATTACTGAGGCATTGGTTGCATGCTTTATCTCTTTGTCAATATCAATCATCCCATTAAACTTGTTACAGAAAATACATTGATGGAAAATTACAATGTATTAGGCACATTTTATTTTGGGGAATTTACAAAATCTGCAGAGCTGACGATGTCATTTGGCAGGGATCTCTTATTAAAGTTTGTCATGTGGTTCCCATTCTCCTTCACTAAGTCAGTTTATTCACAGTTGATCCATGCTGACAGTAAATTGGACCTGTACTTTACTTTACTTTCCTGCTGAAAGTTCCTGGGTGCTGGTGACCAGAAACAGTTGGGAAGTGGAGCAAGCATTACTGGTTTCCTACTGGATACCCAGCAGATCATTGTAGACACTGGGAAAGACGTCTAGTCAAATAAAAGGTATCATATCTCCTTCTCTTTGTCTATCATCTCTGGATGGATACGGCTACGATTTAATCCATCGAAGATATAGAAATAGATTTGTGTAAGAAGTGTAACATGTATCTAAAGACTACAACAAGCCTGCATTTCCATGTTTTACACATGTAGTTTGGTTATGTATTTGAAGAGCTATATCTTCCATTGCTTACTAACTTGCCTGTAAGAAAATTTAATCGTCTTCCACTTGCATGAAGGCAATGGCAATATAATCAAATCCTGTATCAGACACTTACTTAAAATAAGTAGTAGTAAGTTTTCAGTGCCCTCTTATCAAAAGGAACCATTAGTGTATTGCCTACTGTATGCTTAAAAGAGTCATTACAGATTAGCTGAACTGACAAAGATTAAAGTAAAGAGATAAATGCAGAGCCATTTAGCCCCTGTAGTCAGCTTTGCATTCAGATATGATCTGTTTAACATATTGGACAATAGTTACATTCAGAAGCAATTGTTGTTTTTCTGGAAAGTACAAAGAAATGATATGACATTAAATCCTTATCGTTTATTATAGGAAGGAAAAACAACCACAACAGTACAGCTAGAGAAGTAGACACAGATAAGAAATCCGGCACTGCACTTTAATCCTTTTTAACCCTTGCCTGGTTTCGTCAGCAATGTGTTTCTGTAGAAAATCAATCTACCCACGGTTTAGTAACATAATCTTGTATAATTCCAAATGTATGATTGCAGAGCATTCAAGTCTTGTTTAAAACTGAACTCACAGTACACTTCAAACAGCAGGATTGATTCAGTGCGCAAGACAATGTTTGCTCACTACCCTCACTCCCAGATATCATTTTGGCTAACATAGTCAATTGTTTTGGCTAATGCCATCAATGTCTGTCTACTTGATGTACCACAGTTCTCACCATGTACAATAGATCCTTTTAATGTTTATGGTTTATTAAGGGAGTTGCTGTGGTACAATGGTGCCATCAGCCATTGGTAAAGGAAAGAGATAAGTAGGATTTCCTTTGTTTGAAATCCACGCTATAGAAGGTTTACTTACAGCCGTGACCCAGATGTTGGAGATCCTCCAAGCGAATAAAGTTGTGGTTCGAACAGCGCATGATTGAGGTCCCCTTGTATTGATGTGGAGTCGATAACGCTGATATGGGGGCATCCTCTACGTCACGCATCCCAGGATCAGCTCTCTGACACTTCCTATTCCTCAGAGGGTTATTCACGAGTTTATCTCTCTTCTAATTTTTAAAATAAGCACTATAGTCTGCAGTACACGAGTATTTTCAGAAGCAACTGCATCCTTCCTGAAATATACTGTGGAAAACAGGATAGCTCCTAATCTGCCACATAATATATTTCATAGAGGATATTGCATAGGCACACTCAAAATATATCACTAATACATGGGGCACCATGCAGCAGCAGAGTAATAGGAAGAGTGCTGTTGGTTGTCCTTAGTTTGTATTTGCGATAAAGAGGATTGTACCCCTTTATCATTACTGTGCCCTAATGACTTATTATCATTATATAATCAGTGTAGCAGTGCAACATCAAGGTACTTTAACAAACACTAGTTTATTCTTGGTCAGAGAAACATTTTACATGTCAGACGGATCTGTAAGGGGGGTGTGTGTGTGTGTGTGTGTGTGTGTGTGTGTGTGTGTGTGTGTGTGTGATTTTCTGCAGCTCACACTTTCAATACTTTCTATCTATGTATCCAATCAGAACATAATAGCATAACGTAAGTTTTAGTTAACTACTTCAGTGGAGTGTCCTGATCATGTTTATCATTTTAAAAAGTTTAAAGGGAATTTAAATATCCTAGTGACAGTAATTCATTAAATAAAAGCAAAACGATACATCATTCACTTAATAACCATAAAATGCAATGTGCAGTCCCCACTTTGATGTGTAACCCTTGTCTTTTTTTTGGTTTATTACCTAAAGACAATATACTGTAGTTGTTCAATTAATTAGCCATGAGTGTTCAAGTCCTTGTTTTTGTCCTGGCTAAGTATATGAATTTGGCTGCTCAGTATGGTTGCTTCTTGACTTTTCAAATGATTCTGTAAAACATCTGGTCAGATTCAAGAGAGAGTGTCACCAGGAGCATGTGTTGGTTTGGAGATATGGACTAATGGCACTGGAGGCCACCAAACAAATTAATTTCACTTGACTTGATTGGATCCCAAACCTATAAAGGTAAAATGCATGCATAGCAAGTGAGTTAGTCCGCTGCACCACCTATCTCCGAAGCTCAGTATTCAACAACATGTGGTCTTGGACTGGGAGGCTCAGTTCTGAGGGTAATGTACAGTAAAGTGTTAACAAGCTTCATCGTGCTGCATTTTCCATCCCGCTCCTCCTCATTTAACAGAGACATCTTGACTCCCGGATGAATGGAAACATTATTCTTCCATTCGAGAAAGTCTTCTGCGAAACAATAAAAACTTTTGAAAAACAGGCTTGTGAGATAGGGGTTGGTGCATAGCTATACAAGTACCCTCTTATCCAGCAGTAGTCAATGTGAAACACATGCTTCATTCTGCTACTGCTACTTTTTCAGAACCTGTGTTTCATACCTGTCAAAATACCGGAGATGTAAAATTCATTTCCTTACATAGTGAAGTATAGTACTGTGGAAGTTATCATAGCATTTTAACTTTTTCCATTGAATGTGCCAACACACCATCTTAAGTAGCGACAATAAACAGGCGTGTTTCTATATTTATTTCAGGACAAGAACTGATAATTACAAAGTTTATCTAACACTGGGAAGCAGGGAGCGTTTCTGCTGCGTGTACCATGACACAATTACACTGGTATGCGCATGATGTTCAGGTGAACCCATTATCTCCTGCCTGCGGTAAATATTTAAGATTGGTCAAACAAGGTTCTGTAAACTTCACACTTGTCTGCAACATATATCCAGTGTTTAAACATACTGTTCAAACATCTGCCCACATGGCTAAACAAACATGACCTTAGCACTGGGGAAACACAGCAGCGCATGCAACAGTTAGTTCACAAATTTGACAAGGAGGTTATAACCTGAATCAAGTTACGTTATAAAGAAGCTGGCATTCCAGGCGGACAGGATTTACTGTTAAATCAACACGAGCTCTGAAAGCAATGAATGGTTCAGACGGGCATCGAAACACAGCTGGCAATATTGCAGTTTGTAAAATGTTTACCTCGCCGTCGTTCTTGCAAAAGGCAGGTGTATCAAACCAACAACTGAAATCTGTTAGAACGGACTGCATCAATCTCAGCACCCTGTAGAAAGTGATGCATGAGCAATGGAAACAAGCTGCTGTATGTACTAGTTGTAACATGCAGCAACCATAACGCATGTAACATGAACTTCATGTGTATTTACTGAACATTTAATCTGATAAAGAACACCCATAATAAAATTTGAATGAATGAATGATACAGTACGCAGAATTAAGTGAACAAGGATGAACTGCATATTTAAATACACAATCAAAAAATGTTATTTACATCGATGAAGGCATTTGAACCCTGTCAATCTTAAAATTAAAAAAATATAAAATAAAACATAAAAGGGGCTCCCGAGTGGCGCATCCAATAAAAGCACTTGCATAGAGTGCAGGATGCGTCCTGTAGTCTGGACGTCGTCGGTTTGAGTCCAGGCTATTCCTTTGCCGACCGAGGACGGGAGCTCCCAGGGGGCGGCACACAATTGGCCGAGAGCCGCCTGGGGAGAGGGAGGGTTAGGTCACAAGGTGTTCTCGGCTCACTGCGCACCAGCGACCCCTGTAGTCTGGCCGGGCGCCTGCGGGCTTGCCTGTAAGCTGTCCAGAGCTGCATTGTCCTCCGACGCTGTAGCTCTGGGTGGCTGCATGATGAGTCTGCAGTGTGAAAAAAAGCGGTCGGCTGATGGCACACGCTTCGGAGGACAGCGTGTGTTCGTCTTCGCCGCTCCCGAGTCAGCGCGGGAGTGGTAGCGGTGAGTTGAGCGAAACAAAAATATAATTGGACACTATAAAATTTGGGAGAAAACAAAAAAAAAAAAAACTAATTGGTGACTACTAAATTAAAAAATAATAATTATAATAATAAAAAAACAAAAAAAATTTGAAAATGACTTTTACAATATTCACCGGACATTGGTGTTTATACTGTATAGTCATGGAATTCTGGGTTCTATGTGCTGTGGGAACTTTTTGTGAACTTGACTTTATAAACTTGCAAAAACTAAACCACCAAAGCTAAGGTAGACATAAAACAACCGTGCAGCCGTGCCAAAGATACTGTGGAAAGTTACTTTGATGAGTCCTGAGTGTACTTTCATGACAGCCCCTTAAGAGACAGTTGCATTCAACTCACTCTGCATTAGCGAGCCCGGTACTAGACCCTTGCTTTGATAGAGTGCAGGCTGACATTAATTACACACTTGAACTTTATGACTGAGCAGGTAGAAAGCAGTCCAGCCACCATTGTTTCTAATTAGACATCGTAAAATGTGATTATAAACATCAAGGACACTTATCTCAGAGGAATAAAATGAGATGCAGAAGGGTCGGTCGTTTAAAAGTGAAACTCTGACGTGTCATCATCAGATGTGATTTATGAGGATAGATAAACTCACACACTGCTTATACATAAGAAGCACACATAATTATTATGTTTTTAAAATCCAGAAAAGTCTCCAAAAAGAAAAAGAAAATTAAGAATACTTTGACCGTTCCTTGTATTTCCCTTTTCAGACATGCCTTCTACGAAGAAGAGCTATCTCCTTGTGTGCAGAATAACAGAATCTCGGTAACACTTTGCATGAAGTGTCTTGAATTACTGTGTATTTACATAGTATTTACATCGTACATACATGTGTACTTACACACAATTACAGTGTTATTATGCACAGTTAGAATGTACTTAATATGTCAATCATTTTGCACGATATGTAAGTGCACAATTGTATCAGAAAAGGGTTAGGATGAGAGGGGTTAGGGTTATATCGTGCAATTAATTTACACATTAAGTACATTGTAACTATGCATAACAACATTGTAATTATGTGTAAGTCCACATGTATTTACTAAGTAATTAGAGACACTATATAAAGTGTTACCAGAATCTCTCTCTAAAGCAATATCTCACAAGTAATCCTCAGCAAACTCCATATGTACGCCTAACCAACTGAACACTGAAGAGTCGTCCAGACCTTCGCTTGCATATCTTATTTTAGCATTACTGCAACACTGTTAGGCTATGGTTGTTTGTAAATTATAGATTATTATTGATGTATTTTGTATTGTGTCTGTCAGCTCTTCGAAACTCCAGAAATGCTTTTTCAAATGTCAGGAGGATGCATATAGAACGCATTCTGTGGACTGCCTCATGACTGCTCCTACACTGGTAGAAGTGGTGTTTTCAGATGTGACATAGCAATGGTGCCTTATGACGAATCACATTTGCATTGAATATGCACTGACGTCTGCAGCACTGATACTGTGAATCCATTCTTATGATCCTCCGTTAGGCACATGCTATGGTGCATATTTAATAATAATAATATCAACAAACTTTTCACATAAATTGTTCAAGGAATGGACACTATTCGGTTAAAAAAAAAACTTCTCCAACAACAGTAACCAGTCTTTGCCTGAATTATTATCCCTTTTAATAAACTAATAAATAAAGCATTTCCTTTGTTATTCTAGAGTTGACATTAAAGGATAACCATGATACACAGCACAATTTAATCGGATGGGATTTTTTTCTACTTACAAAAAGGAACTCCTATTGTCACGAAACGCTGCTCTAAAATAAACAGGCTAAAATAAAATGATTTACGTGCAAAACTTTCTAAGCAGAAAGACAAAACAAATAAAATAAAATAAGAAATTAAATGCATATCAGTGTTGCAATGTGCACTTAAGCCCATAATCTTTTTAGAAGCGACTTTTGCAAATAATGACCCAAGCAAAACCAACAATAGCATATGGTACAGAACACATGTACAGTAAAAGGATATTAGACAGGTGATACATTACAAAATACAGGAAAATGCAGATGATATAAAGTTTTGAAATCTTTTAAGTCTATGAATTTCCAATCTGGCAAAAAACATACATTCCTCTCCTGCCAAAAAATAAGAGAAATTGCCAGGATGCATTTAGCAGTGAAACCTGGTAATCTCAGGCAAGTAGAGCTAGGTAATTATAGAAAAACACTAGGAAGTCATTCTTTAAGATCCCCTGAGCATAGCAACAGATGGATACCAAAGTGTTATTAAGGAGACAGAAATGTATTTGTTTGCTTATTTTAGCAGCTTGACTGGATTCCAAGCCAGAGAAAGCTGATGCTGCCGGATACATGTTTTATCCACACAGGCCCAAATGAATTGAGTCACATTATTAATGATTCGTCATTGCAAATGCAACGCATGTCATGTATTGAATGTAGTGTACAGGTGCAGGATTAGCAGAACTAGCAGGGAGTTCTATTTAATTTACAAAACAGGTGTCGGTACTGCATGGGCAGCTGTAGAGCAACCCTCCCTCCCTCCCTTCATACATCTTATAAGCAAAGACGGACCAGCCTCTGTACCTATCGACATCCTGGGCTTGTCTATGAGACTGCACATTCATTATTCCCAAGTGCTGCTTAACAGCAAAGTGTCAATTTCATATTCTGGAAAAAAAAGTGTTTCAGGTTATTAAAGATCTCAGAGAGATCCCGAACTTAACTGGTAATTTAGCTACAACAAAAGAGAAAGCCTAGTTTGGGCTTCTAGTAAGGTTTCATATGCAACCTAGTTATATTAAAGTGTTGTTTTGGAGTAAAGCACCACAGAGTTGTTAATTCACAGTGCATTCTGCTGCAAATGGACTTCATGCTACATCTGTAAATTCCTGGCTGCTATAATGAAGTGCTCTGGCAGGCACATGCTGATCTTCCTTCTCGGCTTGCATCCCAGAGGCTGTGGTGCATTGTTGGCATTTCCACCCACCACAGTGTTTTCATGATCGTCAGCTGTCAAGGTTTCTGTGAGATAGGCTGGTCTGATTTACCCTGAGAAACGAACATCTGCGAAAGATGTTGGCAACTCTGAAGGCTGCTCTATGGTTCTGCAAAGCACTTTTGAGAGCAAACTTTGCATGGTATAACCCTAACCCTAAACCTAACCCTTTCCCTAAACCTAACCCTAACCCTAACCATAAACCTAACCCTGTCCCTAAGCCTTTTCTGATACAATTGTGTACTTACATATATCGTGCAAAAAGGTTTCCACATTAAGTACATTGCAACTATGCATAATAGCATTGTAATTAAGTGTAAGTACACATGTATTTACTACTATATAATTACACAGTAATTAGAGACATGTAATGCAAAGTGTTACCAAAAATAAAAACATTTAAGACGGCCTTTGTGGCCCTTGGTATCCTCCTATCACTCTATAAACAATGGATACACTCCCTCTTCTGCTAGTATTGTGGCTCAGTTAAATCAACCCAGCTAATAAAAATGTCAGTATACATTTATTGGGTTAAGAAATGGTCAGCTCATGAACTCTTCACTGATTCTTTTTTTTATGGAATTATACAGATGTGGAGAAGAGTGCTGCAAGCAAGACTGTGCCAGCTCTCAGCTCTGCTTACACTTCTGTGAGCTGGATAGTCCTTTCAAGGATGTGTTTAGGCAGTTCAGAAGACAGCTACAGAACTCTGGCCAGAGCTGGGGGTCCTGTGAGTACAACAAGACTATGAAGTCCAACTGCACTGTGACATGAATTACAAACAGTACTGTCCACTGTGAAAGGTATAGACAGGTACTGTGATAGTGTGATGCACAAACAACTAAGGTGAAAGGATGCAATGTATCTTTAAGTGTAGTCTTAAAAGATGCGGCGGATTTAAATGATACTAAGTATTTAAGGGATTACACTTTACATGAAGTGTCTCTAATTACTGTGTATTTATATAGTGGTTATTCAGTTATTATTATTATTATTATTATTATTATTATTATTATTTATTTCTTAGCAGACGCCCTTATCCAGGGCGACTTACAATTGTACAAGATATCACATTATACATTATTTCACATTATACAGATATCACATTATTTTACATACAATTACCCATATATACAGTTGGGTTTTTACTGGAGCAATCTAGGTAAAGTACCTTGCTCAAGGGTACAACAGCAGTGTCCCCCACTGGGGATTGAACCCACAACCCTCCGGTCCAGAGTCCAGAGCCCTAACCACTACACCACACTGCTGCCCCAGTTAATACATATGTACTTATACATAATTACAATGTTATTATGCTGTGGCACGTCTCGCCTCTGACACTCTCCTTCTAATAAGCCTGGAGTGCGTCTTTTTATATTCTGTGGCTGGAGCCTTAATTACCTAATTTAATACAATAATTACCTTAAGGCTCCAGCCACATTCCCACGAGGGTTCTCGGGAAGGGGTTTTAACCCCATCCCCATCGACTACACATTATAAGACCGACTTTTTCACCGGTCTCAAACAGTAAATAATAAGACAGATGACTTTGTCCACCTGAATAAAAATACAATATAATATATAATAATAATAATAATAATAATAATAATAATAATAATAATAATAATAATAATAATAATTGAAAACATACATAAATAAATACCAAGGGGTGGGCACTTTGCCACATATGCATTTGTTACAATGTACTTAATGTGTAGTTTTTTTTGCATGCTATAACCCTAATCCTAACCCTAATCCTAACCCTTCCTCACCAACTACGCCACCCAGCTCCTGGTCCAGGCCTTGGTACTCTCCCGCCTAGACTACTGCAACTCCCTCCTGGCTGGCCTCCCTGCGTCCGCTACATGTCCACTCCAGCTCATCCAGAAATACGCTGCCTGCCTGGTGTTCTCTCTGCCTCGCTTTTCCCATGCAACTCCACGACTCCACTCACACCACTGGCTCCCAATCACCGCTCGCATCCAGTTCAAGACTCTTGTACTAGCCTACAGATGCCTTGACCAGACTGCACCCAGCTACCTCCAGACCCTCATCTCTCCCTACACCCCCACTCGACCTCTCCGCTCCGCCTGCACTAGAAGACTGCCTCTACCTCCTCTACGCTCCCCTGCCTCCAGAGCCCGCTCCTTCTCCACCCTTGCTCCGCAGTGGTGGAATGACCTTCCTACAGATGTCAGGACTGCCCAGTCCCTGACCACATTCCGGCGCCTCCTTAAGACTCACTTCTTCAGACAGCACCTGTAGAACTCCTCTGTTTTTCCCCTGGGACACTTATCACCCTTCCTTAAATGCGCTTTACTTGCTCTTATCTGCCCCCTATTTTACTGCATTTAATCCTGTACTTCAGAGTATTGTAATCTGCCAAGTGTTTAATCTGTAGTATTTTGTATTTAATCATATCCTGATGTAACTATCACTGACACTGTTATCTGCTGTATTATTGAATTGTATTTTGTCACACTTGTACTTGCTTGAACCAAAGTCATTGTATTTATCTTGCTCTTAATTGTCTTAAAAGTCTTGGATCCATATCCTGTGTCAGATGAAAGCAATAGCCCCAACACTGGGCTTTAACCCCTGTGATGTTCTGCAATTTCTGTGCCTAGAGTCAAGCCTCTCTCTCTCTCTCTCTCTCTCTCTCTCTCTCTCTCTCTCTCTCTCTCTCTCTCTCTCTCTCTCTCTCTCTCTCTCTCTCAACATTATGATTTACAGCTTGTTAACGGGTAGAGACCCAGTAGATGACATCATTGTATTTTTAAACAAGCGTATGTTTGCCAGATTGGCTGGAATCCAGGTGTAGGAAGAGGGGGGGGGGGGGGGGGGGGAGGATATTTAGGTAGCTACATAATAACTAATAGGAGACGGCTGTGATTGGGGAAAACATTTGAATATGAATCCGTCGCCAGAAAGGGCTGTATGTTTCTAAAGAAACATTTCAACTCTATGTTTATTTGGGTGGGATCCATTCAGAATATACAGCGCTGCTATATATTCTCTAGTTCTGTGGCACTATTGGGTTAAAGCTTTGTGAATACAGACCCACATAATCGTAACAGTGATAGCTGAATAGTTAACAAAACAGAACTAATCTCGAATCTAGCCTGGCATTTACCAGATTCCACTCGCAGTCTGTTGTTTACCACTTTGCTATTTGGGATTTAAGATGAGGGTTGCATGTTATGTGAATTTATACAGGCACTTTGAAGCAAATCAGATGTTTCAGCAGGGCAAATCTCAGGATACAATTTTGCCACATGAACCTTATCACCCGTTTCGAATGACAGCTTTTCAAACATTTCATTTTCACTAAGTGTTTTAGCTGTATGTCAGGTTGCATGTGGAATAAGGATTGACTTCGTATTTTCTGCTGGTCTGGTACCAGGTGTTAAGTTTCTGGGGGAAAGGGCAAGCCATTATATGATGAACACACCTACAAAGTGTTCAAATCCATCTCTGAAGCCAGGGGGGGCTCTTATAAATGGAAGGGTGCAGATAAAGAGAGCTCTTTATTACAAGGCCAGCTCTGTTTTGGGGCTGCACTGTTTTTGTAATTGTGCCTATCAGCTGACAATGTCAGAAACACATGTTGACATCTGGCTTCTTTTTGGAGGTACGCATTGAGACAGAAATGTGGAAAAGTAGTTTTCTCAAAGAGCAAACTGTTGTTAAAGGTATAGCATCGCAGTATAATACAGCTATCTCAATTTAAGACACTTTTTTTATTTCATGTGTGCATATTGGTTCATTTATCTACATATATATTGTGAGACATCGTTTTAAGTGACATTACTACACAGATATTACATGTGTTGTTGCACGCGTTATTACACATGCAACAAGACTGTTACACAATTAAGAGACATTTTAAAAATGTGTATGTTCAGCATTATAAATCCCACAAACTTGTATTTGTAGGTGTTGGGCCTTATATACATATCTGTGGGTAACACTATTACGCTCAAAAACACTGTAATAACACAGTAATTACACACATGATTGTGACGTTAGAATGCTGTAACATGCTTAATTACAAAATTAAAAACTGTATCTTTTGTAATTACAATATAGAGTTCAAAACTTCTTTTTTTTTACAGGTGGCATCCATTAATCCAGGCACCAGTGTAGCAAGGTGGAAATAAAATAACTATAAAGCTTATTTTTCTTTCACATTTTGAAATACAGCGCTACTGTTTTTTAAAGTATGGAATCCTGACCCAAAATGATGTTTTTGTAACCAAAGAGCCCTTGGTGGTGGAAAGTAAAGTAAATCCAAAATAAAGCTCTGATTTATTGAAGATATTTTATAAAGGAAATTACAAAGTAAGTTGGAAGCAAAGTGGCCTTTCTTTCTAGTGGGAGAGCAGTGAATTAGTTGGTCCAAAGCCTAAATGGTCTAGGAGGGAATACTTCGGTATCTGTTTTTTCACTTTAACTACTTTGCTTGCATAAAACTCTGTGCCGACCTCAGCAAGGTAACAGCAGTAAAATACAATAAACAAAGAGAGAATCTGAAGATTTGCTGCTGGTGCTAAAGCTGCTGGTCCATAAAGACCTTAGCATGACCTCTGCAGGGAAGGCATCAAGTGCACAAGTGAGTCTACCATTTGATTCCTATGGAAACAAGTAATTCAAGCAAATGTTTACCTACCCCCACTGTTCATATTTTATAGAAATATTTTAAGGAACACAACCTTACCTAACCTCTTGGAGTTTAAAGTCGGCCCATAAACACAATGATCCCTGAACTGACTGTGCCAAATTCACAAATAAATAGAGTCTAGGGGACCAGCGCACACAAAGAAAAAATACAACTGAAAAACATTTAAAAATTTGGCAATTAAGCTTAACATTGGTAAAACAGTAAGCTACACTGAATTAATAATAATAATAATAATAATAATAATAATAATAATAATAATAATAATAATAATAATAATAATAATAATTGTTCACACATAAACAAAGCAAATTATTTTGTCAATGTTACTATTTTAGAAATAGTAAACTGAAGCTTGTACCAGTTCAAAGCAATCACTGCTACTGTGTACTGGTAAAAACTGTGTTCTGCCATGTGAGATGCAAATGAAGACCTGGAAATAAAAACAGTTACTAGTTCCTGTTTGTGCTTTTTTAATTATTTCCGTGCTTCCAACGTGTGTGCTCCATTCAATTACACATAGATCAGCTTCGATTAAATTAAAACCGAGTATGCCCCCTTTTTAATATTTTCTCCAGATTCTGTTTGTGTTTGCTACACAAGTCAACACTCTTTAAATCACTGCTTGTTTGAAAAGTTAATAAAACTACTCTCCCAGTATAATCTTTGTAAGCAGTTAAGGCCATTTGTGTACCAGATGAAAGGCTTATCTCAGCCCCCCCCCCCCCCCCCCAAACAGCTTAAATGGCGGCGTTCATCGGAAGGATTGGACGAAACCAGAAACAAAGAGCTCCAATTCGTTCGACACTGTGTGCAGCAAAGCCCATGTGAAAATGAATAATATTGTTCCGTTCCAGGATTTGTTTTCAGTGATGCTGATACCAAAGAAAGAGTGAGGACCCAGAGAGGCAAATAAACAATATACTTCAAGTCAGAGGTTTCTAGGACAGCAGCATTACATGTTACATGAAACTGGGGAATACTGATAACAGTGACATCCGACGAAAGTGCTTAGTAATAATAACAAGCCTGTATTATTTCACGTTTGTATCACAACTCATCATCATGAAACATTTCTTTTAAGGGAAGTGAATGAAAATATTATTCTAACACTCAATCATACATTGTGAGCAGAAGAAAGTAAGGAGTTGATTTGATCACCCTATATCCTGCTGGAAAAGTCTCTGGAATTTGAATCTTACAGGACCAGACAGTGCTTTAACCATTTGTTTTATGGGTACTCATGAGATAACCACAGACAGGTGGTTAATGCAATCCAGGGTGTCTCCCCAGCTGTGGTGTAGTCAAGCCGGAAATTGCACAATAGGCAGATTAAGTCACATGATTCACTTCTCCCGCACAACTGTCTGATTCAGCCAGTAGTTCTCTTGATGCAATGAAAAGAGCACTAGGAACTTCTTCTGTTATAAACTACTTATTTAAGAAGGCTGAAAATGCTGACAAAGATGACAGTAAAGGCCGCCAAACACCAGCCGCAATGTGATTTTTCATTGGGCGACAAGATACTTTCGCAACGACATGATCATACACACCAGAAGCGACACAGAGGCGATGCGACAGATTGGAAATCTGCCCGATCTATAAAACTATTAAAAATTGCTATTCACAAAACTATGATCAAGACTGGTACATCTTTGTCAACATGATGTAGTAATTATGAGTGCCTTCTCTGATGGTATTTCAACATACATGGCAATAAATCATACATACCAGGCTTATCCAGGGCCTTTGAAATGGACTCCCATATACTACCTTTCAAATCTGCATCTTTGTAATTGTGATGATCTTTGTCATAAACCTCTGGGTATTTTTCCACGGTTGGTATTATTTTTTGATATAATTGTGATTTTGAATACTGCTTCACCCTGCTGGACCACGTGCATTGAAGCTGTTCTCTGATTGGATTCCATTTTATTTATTTTGCGTCGCTCCAGTGTCTCCCTGGTGTCGCCCCTGTGTCACCCCTGTGTCACCTGTGGTGTGAAAGATACTTATCAAAAGTATAGGTTCTATTCATTTTGTCGCATCGCTGCACAGTTTTGCTTGTTGAATCGCATCTGGTGTGTAGCAGCCTTAACAATGCATCGACTGCGACTGTGGACACAAACACAAGCAAAGCCACAGATACACAGACATGTAAATTTAAGCATTCTGACAAGATGGAGAAAGACCCTTTGTGGAAATACTTAGATGGATGCATGACCTATTATACGTGTTACTAGAGGTTCAGTATACAAATAAAATGTGAATTTGTATTATAATGTATTGTTTAAGAAAATCTATATTTTATTGGTGTTCCAGTACCTTCAGATGTAGGACTACACCACGGCACCCCAGGGCTGTAAAATGCTCTGAAAATTCGAGCTGTGGCTTATTCCGGCAGGGCATACAGTTGGTGGATCAAATCAATCCCTAAGTGAAGTAGACAAACGTTTCAGACAAATGCTTTCATCCACAAACCATTCACTTCCTTCTCTCAACCCACTGTACTGCACCTGCAAATCGATGTAACTACACTGCCTACAGTATTGGCTTCTGTCAACACAGGAGACAGCTTATTAAACACTAGCATCATTTCAACCTTTTGACCAAACAATCTAACTAGGGTCTGTAGCATGTACTGTAGTAAGTGTAAACATTTGAGAAAACTCATTGAATGGCCCACATGTTCCAGACAAACAGTTTAAGGGAGAAAGGAAATGAGCCTCAGATAATATTATGAAAGGTGCGTGTGATGTCATTTCAAAGCAAAACCATTATTATCGAGAAAAAAATAATAATAACAAAATAATACACAAAACTTTGTTACCATGGCAGCTAACAGGGCAAGTTTCTGAGACTTTTTGGACTGCGTTTGAATAGAATTTTTTCATTCCTGACCCCTTCATCATACTGCATGTCACTGAACCACCAAAAATTGCCACTCCTGCTCATTGCTGCGTGTTGTGTGTGCTCGGATCTACCTGCACAGGGCTGAGTAAAATTGCGTTATTGTGAATAAGCTCTTTTGGAATAGTGTTATCACCATTATGCACCTATTAAACTTTACTGACTTCCACTTTTATTATAGGAATAATATCAATCGCATTGATTTATAGAACAATAAAACATATTTATTGGCAAATGCATTTATCTATTGATGTTTTTTATTTTTTATTTTTTGGCAAGAATGGGAAATGTACACAATTAGAAGGCAAATCTGACAAACATAATAATATTGTCTATCCACTGGGTAAGGTATCTGGCATAAAAAAATGCAGTTTGTGAGATTAGGGGATAATGGTTTTACAAGGGATGCCATTTGATGGCCAGGTCAGAGAAGAGTGTTTTAAAGCATATGGATCAGATCATGAGTGGCAGTTTGATGATGTCATTGCCTACATGATGTATCACATTCTATTATTTTGTTTCAGGTTTGGGAACTCTGCAGCCATATGGATACAATTTGATACTGTACATTCTTTACTGTTTCTTGGAAGTATTGTGCAGGGATTTGGGAATAATTTGTTTCTAAGAACCCCTATAGTGCATACTTACTACTCAGTGTGCATCTTGAAATCAACCATAACACAATCACACGCACACTCAATCACATACACACACAATTATACAACCAAATGCACAAAACACACAGAAACATACACAACAATGCAGTCACACTCACACAGACTCACTATGCAAACCGTTTTGCTTAAATGGAAAACATTAGTAACATCTGGGGCAGTCTTGTAGTCTCTGCCCGATGCAGTACTCTGAACATATGGCAGAAGTTCAGAAAAAATATGTATTAAAAGAAAATTGGTAATCCTAAATAAACACTTATTTTCCGGAGTTTAAAAAATCTGCTATTGAACCCTCAAAGTTAACATCAGAAATGAATCCTTAAAAAACATAGGGCGTATAATTAGGGTGGGAAAAAATGTGAAAGTGCACCAGTGTTTACATTCAAAGGTATTAGGGTTATAAACCAGGGATACGGTTTCACCTAATAACAAACACATCTCCTACTTCACATAAAACTCTGTTTTGAACCTGAGTTCCAGTCCCATGGCCGACTTAAAAAACAGCACGGATCTACAAATGTATTGGAACGATGTGGTATAGAATACTGTTTTCTGGATTACTTTTATTCTGCTCATTACTTTTATACTTTAGTTTTATTCTGCATTCTCATGGCCAAAGTTAACCCTTCCACTCCTGGTCTTTGTTCCAAACCTGGTCTAAATTGTTTAATTGAACCCATTAAACCTCAATCCAGACCCTGCCGGTTCATGTTCTAATTGTACCTGTTAGACCTGGAGTGGAATGGCACCCCTGCACTCTGGGATCCACCAAATCTTAAGGGGTTTAGAAGGGTGTTTATAAACTTTCTGTTAGGTTAAAAATCATTGCAAAAATAGAATAAACTTGCTCTGAAACAGAATGTTTCATGTTTCAATTTTATTATATTAATCCAAATGGGCTTTTAAAAAAACAGCCCTTAGTAAAACATTCTTTAATGCTGACGTTAAAGTTTTGCGAATAGGGCAAGAAATAAGTTGTGGTATATGGAAAGTTATTTCATTCAAAAATACTAGATCACAAATACATATTTTACATCCTTCTCCACTAGCAAATCAGCAAGTTAAGTACCCACCACGCCAATCCAAGCTCACTGCACTCTAACTTGAAATGCCCCAAAGCTTGACTTTTCTAGGTCAACATGAGTCTTAAGAACAGCTATCAGTGCCAAGCATTAGGAAACTCTGATTTCTCATCTGTTGAGCAGAGAACCCAGCAGCCTGCCATGAGAGTACAAGAGCTTATGTGGTCACATCGCCATGGTTCCATTTGAAATAAAACAACAGCAGTGTGAAGACAGGGTCATAGTATTGTCAAACACAAGGCAGTTATTATATAACGATCATGTTTGTGTTAATGATCAGGTGGATACTGCAGAGGGTTTATTAGCTGGAGGCTAGGGGAAAGGTTCAGCCCGCTACTCTAACCCTATTGGCTAACCAATCCTAGGTAGACCAAGCCAACCTTTCATGAAATGTTGTGCAAATCTTTCTCCCCCTCCTCCCCACCACCTCCTTTGCAACTGCATCTCCCTTCTGGGGGTCAGTGGTCCTCCATCACCTGGCCTTGGTTGACCTTAGACCGATGTCGGAGGTCACGCCCCAGTTGAGAAGACGAAATCCTGAGCTGAACAGTTTAATTATTCTGTAATACATCTACATTTTTAATGCACTGAATGAGAATGTTTATAAAAAAAAAACAGTCCTTAAAAAAGCATTCCTTGAAAAAGTTTTGTGAATAGGGCCCATTGCATGTATATATATTTCCTGTACACATACTATAAAATAAACACATACTCTAATTATATTGACAGTATCCTTTCTACTGCACTTAATTATGCCTCACTG